>NC_089580.1:95998794-96598794 GCF_019320115.1 Miscanthus floridulus | reverse complement strand
AGGATTGTGGCTTCAGTATAGATTACGCATCAGTCGCACATCCAGAAGCCAACGGACAGGTAGAAAAGGCCAATGGACTCATACTAGCCAGATTAAAACCAAGATTATATGAAGAACTAGTAGACTGTGGGGCAAAATGGATCGAAGAATTACCCAAAGTCGTATGGGGGCTATAGACTCAAATAAGCAGAGCCACCGGATACTCACCTTTCTTCCTGGTATACGGATCAGAAGCCATACTACCCGCAAACCTGATCTGGACATCATCAAGGATAGAACAATACGATGAAGGAGAAGCAGAACACACCCGAAGATTAGAACTCGACAGCACAGAAGAAGTCAGAGTAAACGCTACCCTACAATCTGCGAAATACCTCCAAGGACTAAGACGCCATTACAACAAGAATACACAGCCTCGATCATTACAAACCAGAGACCTAGCACTAAGAAGAATACAAAAAACTGACGGACGCCACAAACTACTCAGTCTATGGGAAGGTCCTTTTATCGTCGCAAAAGTCATCGGACCAGACACATACAAGCTCATAACTGAAGATGGAAAAGAAGTCAACAATACATGGCACATCAGTCAGCTATGAAGATTCTACGCATAAAAACAACTCAAGGGAGAATATGTATACAAGACACAAGAGACCAACGTTCATGATCAACAAAGATACCGCAGTGTACCATTGTAACACATCAATATTCATGAATAAAGATGATTATTTCTCGACAAACATATATCTCATGGCTCCATCCGAGTTGTCTCTTAAATGCAAAATGGCTGAAAATACGCCTGAGCATCCCGGCCGAGAGCAAAATAGCTGAAAAAACGCTTGAGCCCGCCGATGAGGGTAGCTAACAAGCTGACACCCGAAATAAAATGCAAAATGGCTAAAAATACGCCTGAGCATCCCGGCCAAGAGCAAAATAGTTGAAAAGACACTTGAGCCCGCCGATGAGGGTAGCCAACAAGCTAACACCCGAAATAAAATGCAAAATGGCTGAAAAGACGCCTGAGCATCCCGACCGAGAGCAAAATAGTTGAAAAGACACTTGAGCCCGCCGATGAGGGTAGCTAATAAGCTAACACCCGAAATAAAATGCAAAATGGCTGAAAAGACGCCTGAGCATCTCGGCCGAGAGCAAAATAGTTAAAAAAACACTTGAGCCCACCGATGAGAGTAGCTAACAAGCTAACGCCCAAAATAAAATGCAAAATGGCTGAAAAGACACCTGAGCATCCCGGCCGAGAGCAAAATAGTTGAAAAGACACTTGAGCCCGCCGATGAGGGTAGCTAACAAGCTAACATCCGAAATAAAATCAAAAAGACTGAGACTAAGCCTGGGCATAAGACCAGAGCAATATCAAAAGCAAGACCCTCTAGCTACTTGTACCAAATACCAAGAGGCTCAGGGGCTACACTGGAGATAACCAAGAACGCAAAGATCTACATATAACGAGTTGTTTACAACTCGACGGGTCAAGAAAGGCCGCCAACACAAAAGATCTACATAGAATGAGTTGTTTACAGGGCACAAGAGAAGGCCAGACAAGCACTCGACAGATCAAGAGAGGTCGTCAACGCGAGTTGTTTACTTAAATAGAAAAATACTCGACAAATCGTTCGAGGAATAAACAGGGCATCCAGGCAAAGAAGACATCAACAAAAAGGACTTTCATTCAAAAAAGAAGTATGATGTCATATTACAAGGCACGGGCATAAAAGTCAAATACATCAAGCCTCATCATCAGGAGAAGGGAGGACGATATTAAGATTATATGCTATCCTACTAGCTAAATCTTCAACTCCAGGCTCCATCCTCTCAATAGCATCGATGTATTCTTGACTATCAGATTCCTCTGCTATCTTGGACAAAGGAACCGCTGGAGCAAGAACCCAGACTTGGGCCAGAACATTCTTGGTACACAGTTGAGCGCACCTCTTCACAAACTCTTGGAAACGAGTCGGGATTCGAGGAATCAACTGAGCCTAAGATTGCCCGTCATCCGCTGGAGTTCGAAGAACGTCGGCTACAGAACGAAAGGATTTCCACAAAGCCTTCTAGTTTTTAGTAGCCGTCGCCAACATACCAGACAAGTCTTCAATGGTTTTTTGGGCCTACACAAGATCTCTATCAGCTCCACGCCTAATCAACTTAGCAAGCGCAAGTTCCTCTTCAGCATGAGTAATTACCTCCTCAGCCTTGTTGTGACTTGTATGAACAAGAGTCTTTATTTCTTCAACGCCCTCCGAAAGCTTCTGCTTTTCAACCCGGAGAGCTGGACAAAGCAGCAGACAACAAGTCAGCAGGAAGGAAAAGTTTGAATACAAAAAGAAACAAAAATAACCCTCAATACCGTTGCACTCTTTCTTCACGGCCTCCGAGTTCTTTCGAGCCTCCTGAAGAGCAGCATCCCTCTGCTTCTCGATTTCAACAGCCCGGGCATGAAGAGATTTTTCTTCATCCTAATGCGTTTGACGCTCAGCCTCCAGCTCAGCCCGGAGGAGATCAAGATCAGCTTTCAGGGTGCTCACTTTTGAAGACAACTTTTTCTCGTTTTCAGACGAGAAAAAGAAGCCGGTGTGATCATGAGAGAAGGACTAAGCAAAAAGATACAAAGAAAAACAAAGAATAAGGACCAAAGAAAAGCAAACATCCAAAGAAGGAACGATGAAAAAGCTTACCTGGAGCTTTTCTCCAAAAGAAGTCGCAATGGATGACAAGTCTCCCTAGGCAGTAGTTAATTCCGAAAGCCGATGAGTGGCATCGAACTGCTGCACCACATGATCGGCAAAAGGAGGACCGCTGGAAGCAAGAGAAGGAGGAGGGCCCGGCCGAGGTGAAGAAGGAACGACCAGAGCGACCTCCTAGGAAGCCGAGGCCAATCCCTCAAAAGGACCCGACGCAATGGCCATGGTCACCTCCGGGGCGGCCAAGTCTGCAGCGGCGCCATCACCAGAGAGCCCAGCCACTTCACCAACAGTACGCTACGAGTCCTGAGGCTCGGTACTCGGTGGCACGATGGAGGGCTGAGAAGAAGTCGACGAAGAAGCGAGAGAAGACGAAGGATTGAAAATTGATAAAAGAAATCACCGATGAGAACCAAGAAAAAGGAGAACAGAAGCAAAAGGATGAAGCCAGAATCTACTCACCCGGCCACCTTCTTCCTCGCGAAGCCAAAAGAAGACCTCGCAGGGGGGACCACGGCGGCAAAAACATCCCCGCCACTTGGCGATAGGAGCGGTATAGCCGATACCGAAGCCCCGGAAGAAGCCGGGGCTGGAGCCGCAGAAGAACTCGGCACCGGAGGTGTGGAAGAGCTCGGTACCAAGGAACTCAACACCGAAGCTTCAGAAGAAGCCAACGCGGGAGCCTCAGAAGAACTCGTACCCGACGTCCGGTTACTTCAAAAAGATCAAGACTAAAAGTCAAGACAAAGAGGAGAAATTCAATGGAAGGGGAATATGAAAACAACTCGTCACCGCATAATGAGGGGAACTTCATCATCCTCTTCCCCCTCGGTCTCAACCAAGGCCACCAAGGCACCCGCTGAAAAAGAATAAAAGCACTCAGTTCAAGACAAAACAAGAAAACAAAGGGACAAAGAGTATAAATATGCTCACCTAAGAGCATGCTAGCTACAACTAGAGTACCTGGAGGAGTACTTGGCTTGCGAGACTTCTTGGAAGCAGACAGGCCAGATGAAGACCCATCCGTTCACCCCCTCTTCAAGACACTACGAGGACCACGGGGGACTAGACGAGGAACATATTCTTCATATACATCAATAAATCCGGAAGAAACTCCAGGAAATGCTGTGGAGATTGGGGACTTACTGGTCGCAGAAGCTACGGTGAGTTCCTTCCCAGTTTTCGCCACGACAGGGGGAACAGCAAGAGAAGGGATCGGGTCAACGAAGTTGCGCCCGAATTCCTGCGAAAAAGAATAAGACAACAAGACAAGAAAAAGTTAAACAAAGAAAGATACAGCAAGAACACATAAAGTACCCGAACGAGGAGAAAACAACTTACAGCTGGAGGCGGGTTGTTGGCAGAGAACTCGGAGATGGTAGGCAGGACAACACTTGCTCCTTTCAGCATCTTCTGGAGACGCTCGAGTACCTCCTCATCGATCAGCTCAAGAGCTGGGACCATGCGTGAATGATCCTCAGCACCCGAGTACTCGAAGCCCAAGTGCTCTCGCTCCTTCAAAGGCTGAACTCGGCGATAAAGAAAACTCAAAACAATGCTGAAGCCGGTTAAACCCTGCTGTTTCAGCATACTAATCCTATCAAGGAATGGCTAGATTGCCTGAACCTCAGCAGACGAAACAGGAATCTTATCCCAGCGGTAATTAACCACGGGACCAGATCCAGAGTGGACAGCAAGAGAAGGGATCAGATTGGTGGTATAAAACCAGTCGACACGCCAATCTCTTACAGAATCAACCAGGGCATAGTCAAAGAACTTGCTCTTAAGACCCTAGCGAAATTGAATCCCACAACTACCAAGAACGCTGGTTTCTTCACGGCGGGGTTAGGGTTTCAGACGAAAGAAGTAACGAAACAGAGAAAGAGAAGGGGAAATTCCAAGGAAAGCTTCGTAAAGATGAACAAAGACAGAAAGGTGAAGGACTGCATTAGGAGCAAGATGGTTCAAGCAAATCCCAAAATAGCTGAGAAACTAATGAAGAAATGTAGAGACAGGAAGGCAGAGTCCAGCACGAATGAAAGAGACAAAAAGGACAATCTCACCAGGACATGGGGCAGGGACCCGATGCTCACCTGGAACTCTCCATTCAGCAATGACCTTGCTCTGGATCAAACCGTCGCTGACAAGCTCACGGAGCTGCTCCTCGGTGGTCATTGGAGTCGACCAAGACTTCTGAGCGGCCCTCATGGCAACAAACTCCTGATTTTCAATCACGGGGAGTGAAGATTCCTCGTCCACGAAGGAAGATTAGGACTTGCTTACGGTTTTCTTCTTACCCATATACTAACAAAGGAAAAAAGTGACTAGGGGAAGAGGAAGCCTTGACAGCGGCGCTAAGGACGGCGGCGGCAATGGCGACGGTGGATGACTGAGAGCTAGGGTTTGAAGGCAGTAAAGAAAAAGAAGACGAAGGGTTTTTAAATAAATTTTACAGCGTTAAAAACGGCCCACCAGGCCCATTAAAGCACCGTGTGAGAACGCAACGGTCCATTTACCGACACAGCTAAAATGACGGAGGGCACAAATCCACACAACGGTACAATTCAACGGGTAGATTTCAGACTTATCCATCCAGCGATACTGCGGACTTATCAGATAACTACAAGAACAACCCGTCAACAAAGAAGAAAAGAAGGGCAACTTCACAAGGAACATAAGAACTCGGTTCTTACGAGAAGAACTCGAGAATATCATGAGCAACCGGAACTACAGCAAAAAAGTAAATAACAACTCAGAAGACAAAGATTCTTTCTATTACAAGCGACTTCAAAAATAGAAGATTACAAATCTTACAAGACCCAACGTACTTGGTACCACGAAAAGCAAAGTAGCAAAGAAGAACACGGACACGGCTGGGCTCTGGAACGACTACGTGTCCCAAATTGCTACTCGGAAGGACAAACCGCCATCGGCTACACTGTTTTCTTCAAAGGACGGACGCAGTGTATCCAAGGTAGAAATCAGCAGCATGGCAGGACAACATGGAGCAGAGAAGGCCGGCAAGCATCTGTCTACCCAAGACCGATGTGATGCTGGATATGTTGTTGATCTGCACCGGACAGTCTCAAGACAGACGAAAAGGATCAACCTAGAACTGCCAGATGAAGGAACGAAGTCCAGATCACAAGACTTCCTCCAATTACCGCCACGTACATCCTAGTACATTGCTGCTACGGGATTAGCCAATCTCTAATCCCTATCACAAGACTTCCTCCAACTACGACAAGATGCATAGGCACTACGAAACACGCCCGGGGCTGCTCTACTTCACAAACTACCATGTTAGTAATCACAAAGGTTTCAACAGAATGTTCAATGGATGAAAGCAAGCACTCCAGGAGGGTATTTATAGACCAAAGGAGCGGTGCACATGAACTAGGAGTACCAACAAAATAAGACTAACAAAGGACACAATGAAAAGACAGGACTCAATAATGGAAGACTCGGGCGAGAGGGAACAATACTCAAAGACAAGCATATTCGGAAGAATATACCGACACAGTACAACCCGTGAACAAAAGACATTCAAACTCAACCACCACCATACAACTACATCTGACAACAGCAGACTACCAGAGAATATGCCAAAACCTTGCTTCCGAGTTCTTCCTGAACAAAACAACCCGGATATATGCTCGGGGGCTGCAAAAGGAGAGGTATACGGTTCTATCAAACAACTCAGATTCAAGACCCTCCAACTTTTTGTTTCAAACAGCAAGAGGCTCGGGGGCTACACTCAGTGAGTGCACTTTTTTCGAAAAAGCGCACGTCACCAAGAAGACTTCTTCAAGACAAAACCCTCCAGCTCCTTGTTTCAAATAGCAAGAGGCTCGGGGGCTACACCCAGATGGATGTATTTTTTCTTCAAAAAGCACACACCACTCAAAGATCTCAAGAAGCGCTACATGGTTTCACTCAAGAAAGCACTCGGACGATGCTTGTTTCTACTCGACAAGACCTGAAGGAACAAGACAAGGCTTCCTGAACTCAACCATGAAGTGCTCAGGGGCTTGTCGGTACGGGACCCACAGGATACCCCGCAAGGAAGAAAGAAGACCTAGTCCAATTAGGATTCTCCTCCTATAAATCTTAGTAGTAGTATTACTCTGTAATCCTACTAGGAACTCTCATTGTAAACCGACTATGATTCTGGCCTCCTGACTATATAAAGGAGGGCATGGCACCTTGGATCGGAGGAGTTCAAGAGAGCAATTGTACGACACAACACTTCATAACCAATCCAACACAAAGGCTAAACACCGACTGAACGTAGGGTTGTTACTCGATCTGTGATCGAGGGCCTGAACCAGGATAAATCGACTGTCTCTTGCGTTAACCATCAAGTCCAGCATATGCCGAAGCCCGAACATACTACCCCGGGTACCCCCGTGGCAGGCTATCGGTGGTCAAACATCGACAAGGAGTTCACTGAACCAATGTGGGCACCCGTTCTTCGAAAAACTGATGACATAAAAAATATATACAAAACAATAATAATAAATAAACAAATAAAACACGACTTGCATTTCACAGTGCTGCGTGCGTGGATTCGAGCCCAGGCGTTTCTACAGCTTTTGTGAATTGAGGTAATGATTTATTTGAGCACAACTGGATTTGACAAGAAAAGCTCAGTTTTTAAAACAGACAACAAAGGGAGCAAGGTGGTTACTAAAATGCATGTAACAAGGCCCGAAAGGGTTCAGGATCGAAACTCCGAGTTGTAGGGTCGATCTGCGAAATAACAGAGTTTGCTAAAAAGATTGAAAAGACCAACTAATTTTAATTCTTCGGTAGTTTATCATAAAATATACAAAGCAGCAGAGGCTCCGTAGCCTTGGCACAATTTTCATTGCGCTCGAAAGGCAGAGAGGTACATGGAGCATGGTATGTATATTCGCATCATTTTTATTCCCCGTATCGCTATCGAAAGTTCGATTACCCACTTCAAAAGACCTTGGTTGAGCTATGGCAAGGGGTTTTCGACACCCACTTCAACATCATCGACAATGCTTTCATCGCTATCGAAAGTTTGATTACCAACTTCAAAAGACCATTGATTTCAACCTCATCGTCAATGTGTTCGCCAACAATTTCGATGTCAACAACACCCCCTTTGCCAACATTTCGACAAGGGGCTTCGCCACCAACTTTGGTATCACCGACTTCGTCTTCGCCTTCACCGCTAATTGGATAGAGGGGATCTCCATCCATGACATCTGCAACATCTACCATGCCTACGAGGAGCCAGCCAAGGAGGATTGGTGAGGAGCGCATTGACAAGCAATCCGTGGCAAAAGCCTTGCCTCGCACCTGATTCAATTATGAAATAGAAGTATCAAGGGGCTTAGGGCCATATGAAAATGCAAGTTGCCAAGGTCGGGATCATGGAGGGTAGAGCAAAATTTGCCATTAAATACTAGGCGAAGACATGCCAAAGATTTAGCCAGAGTAGTCCCTAGACTAACTATGTGAAGATGAAAGCTGTGCATCAAGTCTGAGTTGTAATTAGACCACACCATATTGTATTAAGTTATTGTGTCTTGTTCCTTCGATCAAAACCAAATAGCTGAGAGGCTAGTATTAGGTTTCTATTATATATTGGTGACCCAATTATCATGTTTGGGCTCAATTACATGGCCTATGAACCTACGTCTTCTTCGCTTGATTTAGGTCCCGTTTGGTAGGGCTTCACTTTACTAGTGAAGTCATTTTTTTTGGCTTCAGCTCCACGAACAGTTCCACCGGTGGAGCTGAAGCGGTTTTGGTAAACCGTTTGGCAAAATGGCTTCTCTATGAGAGCATGTTTTTAGGGACCTGGAGAAGGAGCCGAGAGAAGCCACTTTTTTTTTTTGGCTCAATCCCACCCCAAATCACTGTAAGAGCATGTTTTTAGGGGCTTCACAAATGAAGCTATTTTACTTTACCCTGTTGGGTAGAAAACGACTCCAAACGACTCCTGAAGCCGGTGAAGAAGCCCTGCCAAACGAGACCTTATAAGCCGTACTTTTATAGCGAACTAACCATATTTTTCTCACGTAATAAATTAGAGCCAGCGGTGCTTTTAGCCCTTACAAACGAAAAAGCAGCCAAGCGAACGGGGCACTAATATACCTAAATAGGAGGAACTCACCCGCCTATTTTCCAGCGATTTCGTGAAGAGCAGCCGAAGCATCCCTCAGTTCCGAAGCATTCATTCAAATCCGCAGTCATTTGAGGCAAACGAAGAGGCAGCGGCGCTCTGATGTGAAACTGATCTCTCCACCAAGCTGGCAGCATATTTCTCCACCGACGGGCAGCCCAATTTATACCTGAATGCTACCTTGCAATTGTCATCATTTCTCCTCCTCACCACTGCATCCACCGCAGCAGCAGGTGCCAACGCCTCGCCCCGAGTGCTACGACAAGCAGTAGCAGGGGCAGCACCATGATGCCGCACGGCGCTCGTGCCTCACCTGCGCGCGTCGCTGCGGCTGCCCGGGCTCACCCAAGCGCCGCTGATGCTCGTGGACGGGCTAGCCCTCACACCGCCGCAGCTGGCAGAGCTCGCCCGCGCACTGCTGTTTTTCCTCCTCGCCGTTGCATCCGCCGGCCGAACTCGCCCGCACGACGCCGCAGCAGGCTGAACTCGCCCGCGCACTGCTGTTTGCCCTCCTCGCCTGCATCCGCTGTTCCCCTGTTGCGACGACAAGAAACAGCAGGGGCAACACCATGACGACATACACCGCTCATACCTCGCGCCCGCGCGCGTCGCTGCGGCTCTCCGAGCTTTCCCGCGCACCGCCGCCGCAAGTGGCCGAGCTCACCCGCGCGTCATTGATGCTCGTGGCTGGGCTCAATTCGGAGGGGGATGCGAGAGATCGATTGAGGACGAGATCCGTGCAGAGAGGCCAAGATCTCGGGAAGGACATCTTGATTATATTGGAGCTTTGGAGATGGATCGGATTTTGTTCTACGCGAGTTCGTCCGCCCGTTCAGGAAGGAAAGGGGTGGGATTTTTTTTCTCCGTGTGTTTCATGGCGTGATTGCGTAAAGGTACTCTGAAGCAAAGGGGCAGGTCGTTCAATTATTTGTTCCCTTTATTTATTTATTTTTTCTTTTTAACTTTAATATTTAAATTTGCTCTATTATTCCATATAACGCTACAAAATCAAAACTTCCATAGCAATGCGCGGGATATCATTGAGTTACAAACAATGTTTGGGACCCTTTTAGTCCTTAATGACATTTTAGTAAATACAAATTCACTCTAAAAATCTATTTATAGTCCCAATGACGTTTCTACGATATAAAGAGAATCTTCCCTCCCACCTCTTCTATAAGGATTCCTCTTCTGTAAGAGGGGAAGAGAGAAGGTGGAGGGACACTTTTGGCTTGATCTAGTTGAGCGCTCTCTTTTTCTCTCAACCTTTGCTCTCTCTTTTGTTGGCTACACCAACAGTATCTATACGCAATGTTATGGTGATGATATTTCTCCGAACTTTGGAAAATTATAATGGTATGACAGCTTTTTTTTTCTTAAACGACAGCGTTAAACCTGGGAAGATAACGAAGAAGGGGAAAAGGAGTGTGGAAGAGGAAAGACCGGAAAAGGCGCATGCAGCAAACCGAGAAGATGGTGGCTCGGCACGGGCGAGAGTGGGACGGGGACGAGCAGGGCGTGGCGCCGCCAACGCCGCTCGCCGCGCCGGTCGTATGCCTTCTCCGCTCCGCCGGGGACCTAGCCGCCGGTGCCTTCGTCGGCTCCCTCGTCGGATACGGTAGTGTCCTCTAGTTCCCTTTCCTGGGTCGTTCCAATTCGCTCCCTTGCTGTTTCCAATCTCGGAGCACTTGTCGCGGTGCTCGGCTAGTTAGTTCCGTTGTATTAGCATGACTGTGGTTCCCAAAATTCCGGCTTCTGTTGATGGCCTGTGTTGAGGACTGGTACCATTGTTAAGGAGGGAGTTATAGATTGTATGGTAGGAAAACATGGGGAAGTTTCTGTTCCGGTCAAATAGTTAGTCATTATTAGCAAACATTCCTGTGCATTGCAACGTAACGTACAACTTGCTGTGTGGTTACCTAGACGACTTTCAATGTAGAGATTTATGCAATGATCATGTTATCTGTTCTTATATGTCTACGAATCAAACTACGTACTGCTCTAAATTGTATGGATATGGGAGTCAATGATCGCATCACGTGTTCCAATTCGTTTTGAGATCGGACTTTGTACCATGCCTGAACACTGTGCTCTAACTCATACCAGCACAGGAGTGAGCAGCCGACCATGGAAATACTATGTATTTCAATTTGTTTTAGAATCGGACTTGGTCCTGTACTTTGACACACCACATTAACTTGTACGGACATGTGAAAGGATTGAGTCCATTGGATCTCCATTTGACAGTTGTGAGTGACAAAGGACAAAGAAACCTTCTGCTCTTTAATATTGTGGATAGATGAGGGCTTGATAGAATTTTGTCCTTAAGCGATAACCTCATGGGAAAAGTCATGTTAGGCTCACTTTGATCTTTTTATGTAGTGTAGGATCTGTTCCAAATTTGTTATTCTGACCACTGAAGTGTCCAAATCTTTCTTACCAAAAATGAGAAAGAAAACCCAACTGTAGCCAAACATGTTCGGCGTGACATTTTTCAAGGAGCATTGAAAAGGAAACAGAAAAAAAAACTATGAGTTTGTTGTTAACTTGTTTCAGAATTTGAGGATAGGTTGTTGGGATGAAGTTAGTGTCACAAGATGGAAGATGCACATTTTCACTACAAGAGGCAGCTTTGTTGGAACAGAGCTTTGCCATTGTCAGTTCACCTTGCTTCCAGATCCATTCTGGAGCTCTCCATCCTCTGTAGGGATCAATTGAAATGGAGTCCTTAGTTGTATACCACTAATAGCCAACTGCTTACCTGAGCATAGAAAGTATGGATAAACATAACCACCTTTTCTGAGTATACCATCAAATCAAAAGAAATAAAATACTGAAATGTCATGACCTACATACAAAGAGAGTGTCGGAGGCAATGTGATGCTTGGACAAATTCTTAGGGCTCACACCTCCGGCAACTGTCCAAACAAACTGATAGGATAGCGTCACCTAACCCTCTTGTCATGCCTATGTTTTACCTTTAGTTCAACTGTGTTGAATCTTCCACAATTTAATGAGAAATGTTTCCATGTCTATTAGTGTCTGAGGTAGAGAGAAATTAGCTTACTGTAGCAATCAAATGATGTATTCTGCAAATTGCAATAAGGGGGGTTATCTCAGAGTGTTCTTTAACATTTGATTTTATTCTCTAAATTTTACTTATTTCTTTTTTATTTTTATTTTTTCTGTTACAGGAAAAGGTTTGATCACAAACCAAGGTACGAAAGCTTCTCTCAGCATTGCTGGATCTTCTGCCAAGGTTAATTGATCATAATGTTTACTTTTGATATATTGAGCATCTTTTCATACGAAAGATTGCTCATATGACCTCTTTATTCGTTATTAGACTTTTGCTGCTCTTGCTGGTGTCCAAAGTTTCATCATGTGCTTGTTAAGAAGACTGCGTGGGAAAGATGACAGTAAGCACTTTGCTGTAGTTCTATTACTTTGTTAGCACATGAAGGTGCAAGTATGAATATCAATGAAATGCCTTTTGCAGCGATCAATGCGGGTATGGCTGGTTGTTGCACAGGCCTTGCTTTGAGCTTTCCAGGTACAACTATGTGCAATTATCAATACTATTGTTTAGAATTTTATCTTCAACAAATTATGTTGTTGTTCTTACAGTTTTAACAACATACAGTGCAATCAATACTGGATGCTATATGCATATAGCTGAGCCGGATGATATTTGCTTAATCCCTTTATTGTAGTGTACTGTTGGAGTTGTGTTTGAGTAATCTTTTGAGATATTATTGCTATACTCACTTCTCTTCCCATCTTGCTTTCTAGAAGAGCAATATTTTAGTGACATTTTTTTGGGAATTATTTTCTCTTGGTTTGAACTTTGAAGCTTGCATTGTCAATGTTTTCAGATCGTATTATCGAGGCTAGTCATATGACCACCGATCAGACGACTAATTAGTCGGTCCTAATCGGTCTAATCGGCTAGTCAGACTTTTAGTCGTCCTTGTGCCTAGATGGCCTGATCGACCATCTATATACTATATATATGATGTAAATATATGTAAACATGGCCATAATAAATAGGTAAATGTTAGAGGCAAGCAACCAAGCACAGTTTGGTATGTAATCATGTTTGCAATGAATCATTATCATGGTGATTTGGCCACTTACCTGTAACTGCTGCTTGCTGATTTCTGATGGTGAGTGCTGACTGCTGACTTGTGGCTGAATCTGAAATTACAAAGAAAGAAGATAATCAGTTAAATAGGCAAAATAGTAGAAAAACAAAACTGTAAAGACAAAAGAAAATGTAAAGAGTAGTAGAAAGTAGAGCATGGCAAAACAACTTAACCAAGTACACAAATTTAACAAATAAGAACTAACAGCAGTTTAGCACAGTGCACAGCAGTACACAACATAAGTAAACTGATAAACTTAAACAAGTTCTTAAGTCTGAAATGGAAATAGTTTTAAACATCTAGTCCACTGATCCATAGAACCAGCAATTCAGCCATCTAGAGAAGTAAATCTGCGTCCACATGGAAGTCTTCATTTCCATCATTTGTTGCAGGTCCGCCTGAGTCTTCCTCCCCTCCCTGGTCCTCCATTTCTTCATCTGTTGCACTTGCACCTTGTGGCTGTTCTGGTGCAACTTTGTTTTCCTCTTCTTCATGATCACTGCTTTTAGTTGCTGGTGCATCTGACCTTGGACTTGGACACTTCCTTTTGTTATTCCTCCCATATGTGCGGGTGACAGTATTCCTCGCACGAGCAGCAGCAGCCCTAGGCATATTGCGGCCTCTAAGCTGGTCGATTGCACCAACAGCTTCATCAACATGTGTCCAAAGCATATCACTGCCATTAGATGCATGAACTAGGTCACAGTTGATGTCTACCCACTCATTTTCCCATTGAAACTCTTCTAGCAGCAATGGGTTGGATTTCTTGCCTTTATAACCGAGCTCACGAATTTTCTGAAACCTAAATGTCATCTTACGGTTGTAGCTAACAAATACCAACTTATTCAACCTAATGTGCTCCAAACGGTTCCTCTTTTTAGTATGCACCTGCAGCCATAGGAAATAAGAGCAAATTCATTAGATGGCTGCAGCATATAAGAATGCATTAGTATGCATCTACAGCCATAGAAATTGCACTTACATGAGCAAAAGCGCTCCAGTTGCGCTCACAACCAGACGTCGAACAACAGAGGCTTACAATTCGTTTTGCTAAACTCTGTAGCTCGAATGCAAGGCCACCAAAAGCATCCCACCATAGAACTGTAGTTGTAGATTACAAGCAAAACAATAATATAATCAGTAGCTCATCACATAGAGAATTATAGCTTAATTAAAAGAAAGTGCTGACTGCTGAACTGCTCATTACTTACTAGGATTTTTGCTATTTCTCTCTACTATTGCTAATCTCTTTGAGAAACATTCACCCTCAGTCCTGTCATAATCATCAGCTTGCTTGCTTAATTTCCTCGCTTCACTCTCATCAGGCACCATCTTCCATATAATGTCATTAAACATGCACCTTAGCTTTGTAGCTTGTCTCCTATCCTTTTCCTTTATGGCAAAGTACTTTCCAGGATTTAAGAAGAGGGCTGCTCCATATAGTTTTTGCTCCATTTGGTTCTCCCATCTCTTGTCATAGCATTCCATTACATCATTCAGTAATGGTGATTTGTCTCGCAAAGTTTCCTTGATGGTCTTCTTTGCAACATCCATTGCTGCCATTATCTCAGGAGCTGCTGGTGTTTCATCACCATCTGCTATCCTCATAGCAATGAGGAGGGGTTGTGTTGCTTTTATACAGTACTCCACTTTTGTCCAAAATGGTATGGAAAAGATTGTGTTCTCAGCGTGCCGCCCTTCAGTACTTTTTGACAAGCTGTTGGAATGTCATTCCTCACTCACAAACAAACTCCTCAGCCCCTGTTTGTTCTTATGCATGCTTGCTAATGTGAGATAGGAAGTAGCAAAGCGAGTAACAGCAGGCCTCACAAGATCACCACCAATCTTCTCTCGCATAAGATCCAGAATCCTCCCATGCTTGTAGAGAAACCTACACACCTTCTTAGCCTAATTAATGCAAGAGCTAAACTCAGGTATCTTCCCAATGTCCTCTATCATCAAATCCAAACAGTGGGCAGCACATGGTGTCCAAAACAAAGTTGGGATCCTCTCCATAAGAATTCTTCCAGCAGCCTTGTAGTTTGATCCATTATCTGTGATAATTTGCACCACATACTCCTTCCCAACCTTGTCAATTTGTTTCTCTAACAAGTCTGCTAACATAGAAGCATTGGCTATCTCACTTGAAGCGTCAACTGAACCTAAGAAGAATGTTCCAGCTGGGCTATTCGCAAGAAAGTTGATGAGATGACGGTGGCTAGTGTCAGTCCATCCATCTGACATGATTGTGCAGCCATATTCCTTCCAAGCGTCCTCATGCTTCTTTCTCAGCTCCTCTGTCTTGTTCACTGCCCTATCAAGTAGTGGATTCCTAATCTCATGGTATGAAGGTGAGCGATACCCAGGACCATATTGCCCAATGGACTCAAGCATAATCTCCCAGCTTCTTGAGTTAATAGCATTCAATGGTATTCCATTCTCATAAAAAAAAATCAGCCACATGGTCATCTACAATTTGCTTTGCTTCCTTGCTCTTTGTGGAGTACTCAAGAGTGGGCTGTGTCATCTTGGACTTGTGCCTTTCTGCAACCACTTCTTTTGGACTCTTGCAAAGCAAAGAACTCACTGACTTGGAATGCTTCTGTGTTTGAGGTTTTGGTGGAGCAGAAACCACAAAGTTCGTGATTGATGTTTGAGCTATCTTTTTCGCTTGCTTTGATTTTGTCCCAGAACTTGGAACTTGCTTTGACTTTGTCCGAGCATTTGGTTCATTTTCAGCAGCAGCAGAAGCACCACCTCCACCTTGATCTGTTTCTTCTTCTGTTTTTGTCTCCACCCCAGTGTCCGCAGGTACCTGAACCTGAGTCCTTGACCTTGTGACCAAGTAACCATTCATCTCAGCCTAACTAGTTCAGGTGCTTCACCACATTTCACTGCATCAGAATAGCCCCTAGCAAGGTATTGCTTGAACCTTTTAATGCCTGCAGGGACAACCTTTTTGCAGAAAATACATTGGATGAACTCTTTCTTCCCTATGTCTGGCCAAAACCCATATTTCCATCCAGGATCTTATGATTTTGCCTTCCTCTTCTTATCTTCAGCCATGGCAGCAAGATCTGGCGGCAATTTAGCTATCGCTTTAGCTATCAGAGATGCTTCAGTTGGAGCAGCTGACGACGCTGAGGCAGCCTCTCCTGAGACAGCTTCATTCTCAGGTAGAATTACCTCAACAATTGCACGCCGTCGAGCATCCTCTGCAGAGCGGCACAGCCACACAAATGTGTCACAAATTGGTGGCAACAGGCAATACACAGCAGTAGAGTAGCATACATAGACAATAACCTTCAGAGGAGGCAGAGTAGTGGCTCATCTTGATGCTTGAGGCCTCCCGCGTCCGTCCTCTAGGCGTCGAGGAAGGAGCTCAGAGCGACAGAGCCTCAGAGGCGGGCGGAGCTACTGGGTCCCGACAGGGGAGGAGACAGGAGCGGGCGGAGGTGGAGGCGCGGGCGGAGCTGCGGACGCCGGCGAGAGGTGCGGACGGAGCTGCGGACGCCGGCGAGGGGCGCGGACGTAGCTGCGGATGCCGGCGATGGAGATCCAGAGAGGCAGGCCGCAGGCGGAGGAGACGCGGGCGGAGGTGCCGGCGTCTGCGAGAGAGAGTAGAGCCAGAGCGGGAGCTGGAAATGTGCGGCAGCTGCAGCTCCTTCACTAGGTCACTCACTCCTCTTCTTCTTACCCTAACGGGCCAGCTAAAGGTGGGCCAAATTCTTTAGTTGGGCCGAATTTCCCTACCCAACTAGTCGTCCGGCTAGTCTGATCGGACGACTAATCATGATTAGTCACAACTTATCGGACGATAAGGTTTCTAATCGGTCTAAACTAATCGAGGGCCCTTATCGAGCACCAAGTTACGATAAGGACGACTAATCATGATTAATCGCGATTAGTCGTCCGATCTGAAAACACTGTGCATTGTAACCAAACAAACATGCAAATTTCTACAAAAAGTTTTGAATCAATTAGAAGATTACTAATTCTGTTTTGAGCCTGTCATGTTGAGTAAAATTATTGTGGAGCTTCTATATTGAAATCTTCTGAACGCTAAATGTCTGCTAATGGCTACATTTTGTTTCATTGTGAGTTCCTTGATGTGTTGGGAACTCTAGGTATGAACTTGCCAAACAGGGTGGCCTTGTTAGATTTTAATCATCATATGCACATTTTGAAATCGAAGGATATGCAAAGTATTGGCCCTCGATCTTTCCCCACAGGTGAGCATTGAGCTCAACAGCACCCACACAACACCTTTGGCTGGAGGTAGAAGAAGAGAGAGCACAGCACACCCACACCCACACCCACACACACAGCACTAGCAGCTCTGAATTTTAAATGTGTGATGCAGCTGAACTGGTCCCTTTACCTTCTATTTATAGCTGATAGAGACTACAGAAAACAGCCCTAGTGGCTTTCCTAGAAATTACCTAAGAGAAGGTTGACTGCTGTAGCAGTCAAGTCTAGTCTACTGTACAGTCCTAATTGGCTGCTAAGCCTTGCTAGGAACTTGCTAGGAAATTGCCCTGCAGCTGCAAGGAAATTGCACTGCAGTAGCAAGGAACTTTGTCTGCAATTGCTTGCTCAGCAATGCCAATCTTCTTCAGCTCCGAGAACCGAAGTCGTCCGAGTGACTTGGTGAGGATGTCAGCGAGCTGTCGGCCGGTCTCGACGAACTCGATGACGATCTGTCCTTCGACGCAGTCCCGAAGAAAATGGAACTTGATGACAGGGTTCTTGGCGAGGGCGATGGCGGGCTAATTGTCCACCATCAGAGCTGGTTGACGAGCTTCCTCGCCGATCAGCTCGCCCAGCAGCCGGCGCAACCAAACCGCTTGGCACGCCGCCGTGGCTGCTGCAACATACTCCGCCTAACATGTTGACAGCGTCACGATCTTCTGCTTCAGCGACTGCCATGCAATCGGAGCCGATCCGAGGAAGATGAGCACACCAGAGGTGCTCGGCCGCCCATCAATGTCGCCCGCCATGTCTGCATCGCGGAAGACTGTGAGCCGCAGCCCACCTTCGTCGTCGGTCTTGGGAATTGCTTTGCTGAAGACTGAGCTGCAGCCCACCTCCGCCACCGGACTTAGGATGATGATCCCTTGATCCACCGTCCCCCTGACGTAGCGCAGCACCCGCTTCACCGCATTCCAATGATCCTCGCGGGGATCCTCCATGAACCGACTGACATACCCGACTGATGTTCGGCCGAGTATGAGTCAGATAGCGCAACGATTACAGTCAGTGGCAGCAGCCACGGGAGCATCAGAAAGAACAGACTGAATTGCTGCACTGCACCCGTCATCTTTGGCTACAGTCTGCCCAGAAACCACAATTGCACCGTCAAACCCAGCAACCAGGAGAGCTCCAGAAGTAGCCTCTTCCAACGGTAGGCTGGGGAGATGGTCTGGAGAAAACGGCCCAAAGATAGGCCCATCAGCTCGCATAGGGCTGTCTTCAACACAAACTGGCGACTCTCCCAACGAACGAGCACAACTATCAGGGTGAACATCATGGGTACTTGTGCCGCAGAGTAACGCTTCCAGCCCAGATGCAGGGGCGGCCACATCGGACACCGGGTGTCGGGTACCGTAGAACCGGGTTCCCCGAGCAAATAGCAAAAGGGTCACTTGAATCCCATCAAAAAGCAAAGCTAGAAGCTAAGCCGCAGGCTCCTCACCGGCTACGTCCGAGCCTACCAGGCTCTCCGCCCCGCCTCGAGCCTCGCACAGGAGGTCTCGGTGTCCTGACGCAATCTCCGCCTCGCGCGAGGCCTTTCACGGAAGGCCTCGGCAGGGAGTACAATCTCCGCCTCGCGCGAGGCCTCTCGCGGAAGGCCTCGGCAAGGAGTCCGATCTCCGTCTCGCGCGAGGCCTCATTCTCCGTATCGCTCGAGGCCGGTTCGTCCATAGCCCGTCGCCCCCCGCCTTGGCCGACCCTCCCGACAGCACGTCATGTCCCATTAATACGCCAACCACTCCCGCAATCTCAGCCGGACGATGGCTCGACACCGCAGAATGGCCGACGGGACCTAAGGTCGCATCAGCGCCATACCAGCTGGGACAGGGCACGGCGGGGATTACCGGCCAATGTGTTCTGACGCTGCGCCCACGATCAGCGCCCACACTACGCTGTGCCCTGCGATCCCCGCCTCGAAAACAACATTGCACGGACAACTTGGTCCGGGTCATCACCGCCTCCAAGCCAGCGCACCAGATCAGCCGCCCTCTCGGGGCCTCGGCACTGTGCACCAAGGTCTCGGCTATCTCGGGGTTCGTGTCCGCCGAGACCCCCCTTTGCAGTGCAGCCTCGGCACCGACCGAGCCTCGGTCTCGCGCACAGCCAGTCCACAGCGACTTGCACGTTCACCGCCGCCCCCACTCCGAGGTAGTCCCGGGGCTCCCACGACGCACATGATCGGATGGGACCAGCACGTCGCCCCAGTGCTCCAAGGACAGACCACTCCGACGACCACGCCGCCACAGGAACAGGCCACAGGGCTCGGACATGCCGCCCCTGTTGGTACGACGCCGTGTGGTTAGCACATGTACTGTCCTTGTCCTTCCTTCAACTATAAAAGGAGAGGACTTGGGCCACTTAGAAAGGGAGAACTCACAGAGAAGAACACCTGGTAACACACATACACATCCCAGCCGCCTGAGAGCAACGTCTCAAGCAGCCCACACGACACCTCGCCGAGACCTGGGATTAGCTCCCTCTCTCACTGTGCTTGTAACCCCCTACTACTAGCACTTCGGTGCAAGGAATACAAGACCGATCCCTCAGACTGGACGTAGGGCATCGATTGCCTGAACCAGTATAAACCTTGTATCTCTTTGCATCACCATCCGGGATTAGGGGTACGCAGTTCAAATTCACTGGTCGGTTGAGGACCCCCCGGTCCGAAACACCGACAGTTGGCGCGCCAGGTAGGGGCCTCTGCGTGCCAATTTCGTCATCCCAGCAAGTTCCGGATGGCAGACCCCGTACGACCGTTGCGTCTCGGCACGGTGGTTTGGTTTGGGAGCCTAGAGTTCATGTCTCTAGGGCATGAGTATGACATGGTACTTCTCACTCCTCGAGCCCCACCGACCGACGACGATGTCACGCACCGGCAGCCCAGGCGCAGGCGGCGCCCGGGTGGCCGCTCTCGCCGCGCCCGCCAGGCACGACGCGAGCAAGATCACCCCGACGCTACGCGAATCCAGGGCGACATGCCGCTCCCTGCCGATATCCTACGACCAGCTGTTGGCGCAAGGTCCCTGGTCGGGGACCTGTCTGGCCTGAGCTTGGACAAGGGAAAAACGCCGGTGGAACGCGGCAACGCCCAGTCATCAAGCTCCGCTCCACCACCCCCTGAGAACCCGACTCCGGCGGAGCAAAGCCTGGCGGCGGCACCATCCCCATACCCCTTTGGGTTGAGAAATGCCGCCGCCTCTTATGCTTACGCTTACGCTGCCGCTCACGAGGATGCCTTGAGACGCCGCCAGCGCTTCGCTCTCGACCTGGACGCCCACGCCGACTCCTCGGAGGAGGACGAGGCGTGGCCCGAAATGGATTTCTCTGGACTCCACGACCCTGGAGCTATGCGCCGTTTCCTGGACGCAAGCGACTACTGCTTCGGCTACTCCGACTCCGACGACGAAGGCACCTACGACCCCACTCGCGAGTGTTTTCACGTCGGGCTCGGGATGCCGAGGGCGGGCGAGGAGGACGAGGGGGCGGGCAGCCGTTCCCCGCTTCGCCCAGGTACAGGCGCCGCCACACCTCCGCGCATTGTCCTGTCGGCCGCACGAAACGAGAACCCCGCCCTTGCGCGACCTCAACGCCCAGACCTGGAACAACTCCGTGAGCTCCAGGCCAAGGTCGAACAAGACCGACTTCTTCTACAGCAGCTTCGAGACTCTCTTGAACAGGAGCAGCGAGGTCGTGGCGAAGGCGGAGAAGCCCGACGGAGGGCCCGCGATGTGCATCACCGCATCCACGACGACGAAGGGAGTGAGCAACCCCTAGTCTTCAATCGGGCTTGCCAGAACGTCGCGGCTGCGGCAATGCTGGTCCGCGCAATGCCCGAGCCTTCTACCACGGAGGGGCGGTGGGTCCGCGGCGAGCTCCGAGATCTCCTAGAGACCGCCGCGGTACAGCAGGCCGAAAGTTTCGCCTCCCGACGGCACGGGGGCGCCTCGAACTTGCTCGCAGCACCGCCTCGGCAGGATAGGGAAGCCTCGGTTCGTCCCGAGCCCGCTCGAGCACCGATAGCCCACAGGGTCCCCGTGCTTCTTGACCGCCTCGGCAATCGACGCGAGGTGCAGGGAGACCATGAGGTGGTCAGCAGGCGACGACGCCACGACAACGAGGGGCCCGCTCGGGGTTACCACCTGCACCGAGGCGGCCGCTATGACAGCGAGGAGGACCGCAGTCCTTCTCCTGAACCGCCAGGCCCTCGGGTCTTCAGCAGGGCCATCCGCGCTGCTCTTTTCCCGGCCCGGTTTCGGCAACCAGCCAATCTCGCGAAGTATAGCGGTGAGACCAACCCTGAACTCTGGCTTGCCGATTACCGCCTGGCCTGCCAGCTAGGTGGCGCGGACGATGACCTGCTCATCATCCGCAACCTCCCCTTACTCTTGTCAGACTCGGCGCGAGCATGGCTCGTGCACCTTCCTCCCTCACAAATCCACGACTGGCGCGACTTGGTTAGGATCTTCGTCGGGAACTTCCAAGGCACATACGTGCGCCCTGGGAACTCCTGGGATCTTAAAAGCTGTCGTCAGAAACCAGACGAGTCTCTCCGAGACTTCATCCGGCGCTTCTCCAAACAGTGCACCGGGTTGCCCAGCGTTGGCGACTCGGAGATCGTCCAGGCTTTCCTCTCCGGCACCACTTGCCGAGACTTGGTTCGAGAGTTAGGTCGGAACGTGCCGCGCTCAGCTGCCGCGCTCCTCGACATCGCCACCAATTTCACCTCGGGTGAGGAGGCTGTTGGAGCCATCTTCCCCGACAGCGACGCCAAGGGTAAGCAGAGGGATGAGGCCCCCGAGGCCTCGGCCTCCCGCCTCCCCAAGAGAAAGAAGAAGGGGCGTCTGGGGAAGCAGGAGGTCCTGGGGACCGATCTGGTCGCTGCCGCAGAACGCAAGAATCCCCGAGGCCTCAAAGGCCCTAGGCCTTTCGACGACATGCTTAAGAAACCCTGCCCTTACCACCAAGGCCCGGTCAAGCATGCCCTCGAGGATTGCTCCTGCTACGACGTTACTACGCCAGGCTCGGGCCCCCCGACGACGATGCCAAGCAGAAGGGCGCCGGCGGCCGGGACGAGGACAAGGACGATGGGTTCCCTGAGGTACACAATGTCTTCATGATCTTCGGCGGACCCTCGGCGTGCCTTACGGCGCGGCAGCGAAAGAGGGAACGCCGAGAGGTCTTCTCGGTCAAGGTGGCCACTCCCCGGTACCTCGACTGGTCTCGAGCGGCGATCACCTTTGATCGAGACGACCACCCCGACCATGTTCCGAATCCCGGGCAGTACCCACTTGTTGTCGACCCCATCATCGGCAACACCCGACTCTCCAAGGTGTTGATGGACGGAGGCAGCGGCCTCAATATCCTGTACGCCAACACCCTGGAGCTCTTGGAGATCGACCGATCGATGCTCCGAGGCGACGTCGCACCCTTCCACGGCATCGTGCCAGGGAAACGCACGCGACCCCTCGGGCGCGTCGACCTTCCCGTCTGCTTCGGCACCCCCTCCAACTACCGCAAGGAAGTCCTTACCTTCGAGGTGGTCGGATTTGGAGGAACCTACCACGCCATCTTGGGGCGGCCGTGCTACGCCAAGTTCATGGCAGTTCCCAATTATACCTACCTCAAGCTCAAGATGCCAGGCCCTAGCGGTATTATCACGATTGAGTCCACGTACGAACATGCGTACGACTGTGACGTCGAGTGCGTCGAATACGCCGAGGCCCTCGCCGAGGCCGAGACCCTCATCGCCAACCTCGACCAACTCAGTGGCGAGGCGCCTGACTCCAAGCGTCGCGCATGGACGTTCGAGCCCGCGGAGGCCATCAAGCTCGTCCCGGTCGACCCCGCCTGCCCCGACGACCGGGCGCTTAGGATCAGCGCCACCCTCGATATCAAATAGGAAGCCGTGCTCGTCGACTTCCTCCGTGCAAATGCCGACATATTCGCATGGAGTCCCTCGGACATGCCGGGCATACCGAGGGAGGTCGCCGAGCACGCCTTGGACATCCGGGCCGGCTCTAGACCGGTGAAGCAACGCCTGCGCCGCTTCGACGAGGAAAAGCGTAGGGCCATCGGTGAGGAGGTGCAGAAGCTCTTGGCGGCCGTGTTCATCAAAGAAGTATCCCACCCAGAGTGGCTGGCTAACCCCGTGTTAGTCAAGAAGAAAAGTGGGAAATGGAGGATGTGTGTAGACTACACCGGTTTGAACAAAGCCTGTCCAAAAGTCCCCTTCCCATTACCCCGAATCGATCAAATCGTTGATTCCACCGCAGGGTGCGAGACCCTGTCTTTCCTTGATGCGTATTCTGGTTACCATCAAATCAAGATGGAGTCCGATCAGCTTGCAACTTCTTTCATCACACCATTCGGCATGTACTGCTACGTGACTATACCTTTCGGCCTCAGAAACGCAGGGGCCACGTACCAGCGGTGCATGACCCAGGTCTTTGGCGACCACATTGGGCGGACCGTCGAGGCCTATGTGGACGACATCGTGGTAAAGACCAGAAAGGCCGGGAACCTCGTCGACGACTTGAGGATAGCCTTCAGATGCCTTAGAGAGAAGGGCATCAAGCTCAATCCCGAGAAATGTGTATTCGGGGTCCCCCGAGGCATGCTCTTGGGATTCATAGTCTCGGAACGCGGCATCGAAGCCAACCTAGAGAAGGTCTCGGCCATAACCAGCATGGGACCAATCAGAGACCTCAAGGGCGTACAGAGGGTCATGGGATGCCTTGCGGCCCTAAGCCGCTTCATCTCGCGCCTCGGCGAAAAGGGTCTGCCTCTGTACCGACTCTTGAGAAAATCCGAGCGTTTTTCTTGGACCCCCGAGGCCGAAGAAGCCCTCGACAGACTCAAAGCACTGCTCACGAATCCTCCCGTCCTGGTACCCCCGACCAGGGACGAGGCCCTCTTACTCTACGTCGCCGCAACGACCCAAGTGGTCAGCGCTGCCGGAGTTGTAGAGAGGCGGGAAGAGGGGCATGCTCTACCCACCCAACGATCTGTTTATTTCATCAGCGAGTTGCTCTCCGAGACCAAAGCACGCTACCCCCACATCCAGAAGCTGGTCTACGCCGTGGTCCTGGCCCGGCGCAAACTGCGTCACTACTTCGAGTCTCACCCAGTGACTGTGGTATCATCTTTCCCCCTGGGGGAGATAGTTCATAATCGGGAGGCCTCAGGCAGGATAGCCAAGTGGGCCGTCGAGCTTATGGGGGAAACCTTGACTTTTGCGCCTCGAAAAGCGATCAAGTCTCAGGTCTTGGCCGATTTCATGGCTGAGTGGACAGACACCCAACTACCACCTGCTCAAACTCAGACGGAGTGCTGGACCATGTACTTCAACGGATCCCTGATGAAGACCGGGGCAGGCGCGGGTCTGCTCTTCATCTCGCCCCTCGGAGTACACATGCGCTACATGGTGCGGCTCCACTTCGCTGCCTCCAACAATGTGGCCGAGTACGAGGCCCTCATCAACGGCTTACAAGTCGCCATCGAACTTGGGGCACGGCGTCTCAACGTCCGAGGCGACTCGCAGCTCGTCGTGGATCAAGTGATGAAGGAGTCAAATTGCCTCGACCCCAAAATGGAGGCTTACTGCAAATTGGTACGTCGCCTAGAAGACAAGTTCGACAGCCTCGAACTAAACCACGTCGCGCGGAAGTACAACGAGGCCGCCGACGAGCTGGCAAAGATGGCCTCGGCACGGGTGAAAGGTCCTTGTTTGGTTTTGGTAATTGAGTGACAACCTAGGTGGACTAATTGTGTTTATGTGAGATACACAGGTGATTAGTCCACAGGTACATGTGTGTGAGCAACATATGCCATGAAGGTGAAAATGGCTTGGAGATGTTGCAAAGCTCACACATGTGATGATGAAGGAGCTTAAATGCACATGAGATATGACATTGAGTCATGTGATCAAGGTGGAGAAGATCAAGACAAGACTTGGCTTGATGGACCGGTTGCAAGCGTGAAGGGCAAGTCGAAGGCTTTGGAGTGATGGACCGCGTGGCGGTGAAGCTTGAGCAAGACTTGGCGCCGATGGACGATGGCAACGGTGAAGAGCAAGTGAAATCAAGATCGATGAACCAATATGATCACGTGATGATATGAAGTGGATCATATCATTGTTGATCGTGTTGGTGCATGTGTTGCATCGACATTGAAGGAGATGGAATGGAATGCGCAAGGCAAAGGTATAACTTAGGGCATTTCATTTCACCGGTCATAGGTGTGTAGAGAAGTTTATGACCGGGTTTAGGATAGATGGTCGTACTATCAAGAGGGGCAAACTTGTTTGCATATCGGTCATCTAGTGCCACTCGAGTGATCTAACTTTGCATTGTCGCTAGGATCGAGTGGCGTGGCAAGTTGAGTGGCTAACATCCTTTGGGAAATGATTGTGAAAATGCTAACACACTTACACATGATGGTGTACACTTGGTGGTGTTGGCACATTTACAAAGGAAGTGGTGTTTGCAAGGGTGAGATGGGTTTGGGATTCGGCGCTTTCGGGAAAATGGATTGCCTATTTTCTATTGCGCCGGATGCAAATTCTTGTGGTTGGCACATTGGACCAAGGGTGAAGAAGATAGAGGAGAAAGGAATTCGGTCTCACTGTTTAACAGTGACCGGACGCTGAGTCCGAAACGACCGAACGCTGAAGTGGTGCGTCCGGTCAGGCTGTCGGTCGGCACAGTGCTTAGGGTTAAGCACCGAACGCTCGATCTGATTGCACCGGACGCTGACTGCCTGCGTCCGGTCGCGCTGACGTGGAGTGTAGCAGTAGCTGGAGAGTAACCGGACGCTGGCTGCGTCCGATCGCGTTCGACCGGACGCGTCCGGTCATGCTCGGGAGCTTACTGGAAACGACCGGACGCTGAGGGTCCAGCGTCCGGTCAGTTGAAGTGCTGCGTCCGGTCGGCAGACGACCGTTGGGATCGGAAGATGACCGTTGAACGCAGGGGACACGTGGCGAGTATCGCGTGACCGGACGCTGAGGTCCAGCGTCCGGTCGATCGGACCGGAGCGTCCGGTCGGCCCGAGTTTTGCCCAGTGAAGGGGTAACGGCTCTATTTGCCCATGGGGTTATAAATAGAGGCCATGGCCGGCCTTGGGCCGGCAGCTGAGCACACTAGAGCCTTGGTGGCTTGTGTAGTAGTGCTTGGGAGCCCTCCATCTCACACATACATGATAGTGTTCATCCGATAGTGTGAGAGAGCGATTCTAGTGCGATTGCATCGTGAGGTTGCATCGAGTGGCACTAGGTGGTCGTGTTGCAAGCCGGTGGTGCTTGTTACTCTTGGAGGTTGCCACCTCCTAGACGGCTTGGTGGTGGTCTCCGTCGAAGCGCGCAAGAAGCTTGTGCGGCGCTCCGGAGAAGAGCTTTGTGAGGGGCATTGTGCTCGCCCCGCGGGAGCCGCGAAGAGCAACTCTAGTAAAGCGAGACGCGAAGGGCGACAAGTGGTCCGGCCGGGTCAAGTGCTAGAGCTTGTGGTAAGCACTCCACGTGGGAGAGTGTGACTTGTGAGTCACCACTAGCAAGAGGACCGGCGGCAACCTTGAAGCTTGTCTCAACGGGGATTAGCGTGTTCTTCACTGACATTATCCACAGGTTTGGGGTCCCCAACACCATCAGCACCGACAACGGGACACAGTTCACCGACAAAAAGTTCCTGACGTTTTGTGACGACTACCACATCCGTGTGGCCTGGTCGGCCGTAGGACACCCAAGGACCAACGGCCAAGTAGAGCGTGCCAACGGCATGATCCTACAAGGCCTCAAGCCAAGGATTCACAACCGGTTGAAAAAGTTTGGCAAGAAATGGCTCGCCGAACTTCCATCGGTCATCTGGAGCCTGAACAACACTCCAAGCCGAGCCACGGGGTTCACACCTTTCTTCCTGGTCTATGGGGCCGAGGCCATCCTCCCCACTGACTTGGAATATGGTTCCCCGAGGCTACAAGCCTATAACGAACAAAGTAACCGCACCACCCGAGAGGACGCCCTCGATCAACTGGAGGAAGCCCGAGACGTCGCGCTACTACACTCGGCCAAATACCAGCAGAGCCTACGGCGCTATCAGGCCCGACGCGTCCGAAGGCGAAACTTGAAGATAGGCGATCTGGTATTGAGGCTAGCATAGAGCAACAAGGGCCGCCACAAGCTGACCCCGCCATGGGAAGGGCCGTACATCATCACCCAAGTACTGAAGCCCGGGACCTACAAGTTGGCCAACGAGAAGGGCGAAATCTTCACCAACGCTTGGAACATAGAACAGCTACGTCGCTTTTATCCCTAAATTTCCAAGTATTGTATATGTTGTTTCTCGGAATACAATTAAAAAGCGTTCTTTAGTTGGTCTAGTTTTTCGAGAAACCCCCCGAGCCCATCGTAGGTCTCGGCAATACAATAACACGGCAAGGGAGACTCGGCTCTGCCTCGGCAGAACCAAACCTCCCTCGGGGGCTAGATGGGGGACTCCCCCTAGGTCCCACGCACCATTCTTCAGTCGTTTTTCGCAAAAATTCCTACGCCAAGAGTCTAGCATGCTCTGACGAATCGGTTGTAAAAACCTCTCGGGCCAAAGTCTGCTTCCTAAGCATGAGGCCGGTAGAGTCGCGAGACGGCCTACGCCTCCGGGCTACGGCACTCCCTCACTACCCTCGCCCAAGGGACGGCTTAGGCCCCAAGGAGGTGTTTTGCAAACGAAATCTGATCAGGAGCCACAGAGGGCAGAGGCTCGGAAACATGAGAAAAACAACTAAAAAACAAAAATACTTCAAAAATAAAGGCCTCGACGACCACAAGCGTTACGATACAAAAATAATTCCTACTCTATTTTTACATGGCCCCTGGGGCCCAGGTCAAGGCTCAGGGCCTTCAGCACCGGCAGATGGTAGGGGAGGAACCACCTCCTCTTCGAAGAGCGTCGCCAGCGCCGTGCCAGGGCCTTCCGCCGCCTCCATCAGCTTCGTGACCGCCGCGTCGGCCTCCTCGTCATCATCAGGCAGGACATACCCATCACTAATGGCCGGGAGGTCGACGCCGACGTAGTGAGAAGAGATGACGGCCAGCGCGCGCTTGACACCCGTGTGCAGCGCTCCTCGGAGCCGCTCGCGCATCTAGCTGCTCAGCGTGATCAAACGGCTCCCTAGGGAGCTGCCTGACTGAACCCCTTCAACCTCCAAGGCCTCGCAGGCGGAAAGGGCGGCACGTTTCAGCGCCTCGTGCTTCCCGATCTCTGTCTCGAGCACCGTCTGCACCGCGCTGGAAGCCTCGGCTGCCCGAGTAACCTCCGCCTCTGACTCTGCACTACGGAGAATAGAGTAAGGTTGAGCGAGGGAAAAAACAACCTAAATTAGGAGCGGAAGCCCACGGAACTCACCCTTGGCCTTCAGCTCCCAGTGTCGGGTCTCGACCTGACAGGCCTCGGCTTTCTCCTTCCAGCGCAGGGCCTCGGCCCAGGAAGCCTCGGCCTCCTCCTTCAAGCGCTGGGCCTCGACCCGAGAAGCCTCGGCCGCCCTGGAAGCTTCACTCCCTAGCTCTGCGTCACACAAGGGAGTTAGGGAGCGAACATAAGGAAAAGAAAATAAAATGAGGGGACTAAAACTCACCCTCGACCGTCCCCTTCCAAACCACAGCCTCGGTTCGCGAGGCCTCAGCTGCAGCAAGGGCCTCATCCAAGGTACCTTTCGTCAGCTGGTGCACATTCTGTTTCGCCCCTAGCTGCCCCGCGAGAGCCGCGGCCGAGGCCGTAGCTTCAACGGCTCGGCCCCTGAAGGCATCCCGATCGCTGACCGCGCGGGTGAGCTCCTCCTCCAACTCCTTGACCCGCGCCGCCAGAGGGGCGAGCTGCGTCTGGGCCGTGGCCGCCTCGACCTTCGCGTCGGCACAACGAAGGCGGAGGTCCTCTACCTCCGCGCTCCGCGCCGACAGGAGCTCGTTGGCGCCGGCAAGAAGGCCCTTCTACCGCTGAAGCTGGTCCCAGACGCCCCTCTCCCGCCGGAGAAAGACCGACTTTCCAAGGGACCGGGTCTCGAGCTCCTGGGGAAGCAGAACAGGGGTCATTGATTGCAACAAAACCCAGAAAAAGACAATGTCGCGCGAGAAAGGAAAACGCGAACCTGGGCGACTCCGGGCAGTTCGTCGGCCACCACGGACAGCGCCGTCCGTAGCGACCGCTCCGCCAGCTGGCGGTATTGCTTGAAGGTGCCCCATCGCCCGCCCTCGGCTGCGTCCTCGAGGGCGAACATAGGCTCCCCCTCAGGGTCGTCCCGGCTCCGCCACAGTACCCGCGGGTGATCCCACCCGCGAGGCTCGGGTCGCGCCCGCACGAGGGCCGAGCTTCCCTCGTCCAAGATCGGCGCTGGCTGTTCCACGACACCGGTCTCCTCGGCGTCGACCACCTCCCGCGCCCGGGAAGTATCGTCGGAGGAGATCGGATAGACCTCCGCCTCCCGGGCGCTCTCTCGCAACAACGGCGGGCCTTGAATCAAGGGCGCCACCGAGGCCTCCGTCGCCTTCATCTCCGCCTCCTGGACAGACGGACTCACCGCCGTCACGACGGCCTTGGTGATCTCGGGGGCTCCGGCCTCCGCAATTATGGCCTCGACGATCTCGGGGGCTCCGGCCTCCGCCATCGTGGCCTCGGTGGACGCAGAAACACCGACCGCGGCCACTGCGGTCTCGGCGGTCTTGGGCGCCCTGGCCTCCGTCGCCTCAGCCTCGGAGACCCCGGGGGCCTCGGCAACCAAGGGCACGCCGGCCCCATCTGACTCGTGAGCCTCGCCCTCGCGGGGCGGAAGCACTCCCTCGTCTGTGTAGGGGTCGCCTCGGCGGCCCCTCCTTGGGCGGCCGGCTCCTTCGGGTCGGCCCTCGCCGACGCCGCGCCACGTTGAATAGCGGCTTGTGCCTCCGCCACCCAGTGGGCGGAGGAGCCGGGGCTCGCCTTGAGCGCCTTAAGGGGCGCCAAGGGAAGCTCGTCCGCAGGCCGCTTCCGACTAAGGAAAAATAACCTACAGGGTCAGTGCGAGACCAAAAGGCGAACGGAAGGCACTATGACCCTGCCAAAAATACACCTACCTTGAACTTGGCGGCAACCGCTTCGCCACGGCAAACCTCGTCCGCAAAGGCGGAGGCGGCGGCAGAGGCATCGCCTCCGTATCCATCGGCGCCGGCCGGTCCTCAAAGGACCCCGGCGCCCCGTCGGTCCTCTGCGGAGGCGGTAGCGTCGCCTCCGCCGCCACTTGTTCCACCATCGCCGTCGAGCCCACCGGGCTGACGGCGCGTTTGCCCAACGCCCGCGCCCCGGGCGTGTCGGCCTCGGCTCCGGAGCGGGCAATCGTCGACCCCGGGTCCGCTTCTCCTCCCGGGAGCGCCAGGTTGCTTGCCAACGCCCCGGGCACCACCTCCACTACGTCAGGGAGATGGTCCAGATGACCTCGCCCCACCTCGCCCCCATCATCCCCGTCCGAGGCCTCCGTCGACAGCGACGGCGACGGGGACTCCTCCAACGGGAGACCATCCTTCCTTTGTTGACGGCGGCGCTTATCCAGCTCCTCGCGCGCGAGGATTTGCTTTGTGCACTTCGCCGCCTTGGCGTCTTTCCGTTTTTTCTGCGCGTCGGCGTGCACGCGGTTGATCGCCCGCCGCCTCGCGTCCTCGGGAACGGGCGGCGGAGAGGAACGCACGTCCCTCATCCCCTGCAAGAACGACGGACGCGCATAAGGGAACAAGGGGTAAGGGGAGACCGAGGAGGCTCGGAGGCTACAACTGCACACGACTTACCAGCGAGAGGAACCCCCGCGACGGCCGCATCGCGATAGGGGTCAAGTTGCCGCCCCTCAGCTTCGCCTCTACCGTCTCCCCCACCCGACGAAGAATTTCCTCATCGGAAAGGGCGGAGGAGGACATCCGGATGCCCTCAATGGGCTCACCCGGCTTCATCTCGAACAGCCACCGCCGCCGAGCCATCAGCGGCAGCACCCTCCGGCGGTGGAAGGCGGCCACGACCACAGCCACGGTAAGACCATGGCCCCGCAGCCTCGCCAACCCCTCCAGAAGCGGCTGCAGCTTGGGCTGGTCGTCCTTCGGGACGCCATACTTCCATCTCTCCAGGCAGCTCCCCACAATCCGCCCAGTGTAAGGGGGAAGTCCTCCGTCATCGTTACGAAGGTAGAACCAGCTCGTGTACCACCGGCGGTTGGAGGACGCAAGCTGGGCCGGGATGTAGAGGTGCTGGCGGTCCTGGCGCACTTGGAGAGTGCAGCCGCCGGCCCTCGTCGCCTTCCTCGTACCCGACGTGCCCGTCGGCTTGGTAGTGTGCCCCGCCCGGAATAGGTGGAGCCACAACTCCCAATGGGGAGCAATCCCCAAATACCCCTCGCAGACGGCAACAAAGATAGCCGCCTGAGCGATGGAGTTGGGATTGAAGTTGTGGAGCTTCATGCCGTAGTAGTGCGGGAGCGCCCGCATGAACCGATCCGCCGGGACGCCGAGGCCGCGCTCGTGAAAGGAGACGAAGCTCACGACGTAGCCGTCGCGAGGCCTTGGCTCCGGCTCGCCGTACAGAGCAATCCACTCCGGCCTGGTGGGGTCCGTCACCGGGCGAAGGAGTCCACCGTCGACAAGCGACTGAAGCATCTCCTCGGTGACGTCCGACGGATCCCAGGGGTCCGCCTCGACAACGACGATGTCGCCGGCCATGAGCGCGATGGAGGGATCGGATGCGGCGGTGAGTTTTTCTCTCTCTCCCACGCTCTCGCTTTTTTCTCGCTTTCTCCCTAGGCTCGCTCTTCTCCCCTCTTCTTCCCGGCACCCGCTGCTCTAGCGACGGCTCGACGGAGGCAGAGCTAATGCAGGCAAGGTAAGGTGAGGAGGGGCGAGACTCTTCGAGTATTTATGCAGGGGGAAGGCGAAACGAACGGGCGACGAAATCGGGGAAGTTTCCCCCCGATCCGGCGCAGTTAACCACGAGCCGATTTCGCCGGCCCACGCGCCCGCGTCTTTCTCATTAAATGCGAGAACAGTTACGTCCCATCCACCACGTCACGCTCGGCCACTACGGCAGCAGGCGTTGTTTTGCCTCCATAGAAAACCGCCTCAAAAGGCGCGCCACCCGTTGCCGAGCCAATGGGGAAGATATTCCCCCCGGCCTATTTCTTTTATATGAAGGAACCAGGCTCTGAGCCTATTACGGTCCAGGGGTTCGAAGGCTGGGCCCCAAGAGGTTTCGACAGCCGCCCCAGGATAACAGAGTCAGGGACGACCGCGGGCGAGCCTATACGGGGCCGAGGCCCAAGCAAGCGAAACGCTTGGGACGCCCAAAGTCGTGTCTGAGACCGGCAGGGAAGTCTCTAAATGGGATCCCACCGTAGGGAGGCACCGAGCCACCGAGGCCCGGCGAACGGCCTCGGCACCCACTGGAGAAACCCTCTGGTACTCTTGGAGTGTGTCTCTGGACCGCTAGCCGTCCCCTAGCGAACGGGGCACGGGCCTCCACTCGGACTTCCCCGATAACAGCTCACCGGAAGTGCCACCGCTCGTGCCCACCGAGGGTAGCGAGGCACATTCCACCTCTCCTTCCGAGCGAAAAGGAAGCATGAGGGTCGTACAAAAAGTCAGGGGAACCCCCGACGGCCTTCTCGCCCTGTGCAGAGGCTAAGGGGCTCTTCCTGCAACCTTGCCGAGACTCAGCGACCCCGGCTCGCACTCGAAGGGGCTCGGCAAAACAAACCCTCCTTCCGAGCGAAAAGGAAGCGTGAGGGTCGTGCAAAAAGACAGGGGAGCTCCTGACGGCCCTCTCGCCCCGTGCAGAGGCTAGGGGGCTCTTCCTGCAGAAATGCCGAGACCCCGCGACCCGGGCTCGCGCCCAAAGGGGCCTCGGCAAACAAACCCTCACGCGTGAGGGGCGTATAAAAAGCCAGGGAAGCTCCCGACGGCCCTCTCGCTCCGTGCAGAGGCTAGGGGCTCTTCCTGCAACCATGCCGAGACCCAGCGGCTCCGCCTCGCGCCTGAATGGGCTCGACAAACACACCCTCCGTCCGAACGAAAAGGACATGAGAGAGTCGAATAAACAAGCCAGGGGACCCCTGATCGCCCTCGTGCTCCGGGCGGAGGCTCGGGGGCTCTTCCTGCGCCCAAGACAAAGACAAACGATCTAAGTTCGCGCTAGAAGTTTCGTTACAAATACGATAAAGGGCACCGAGCCCGTTACGGTCCAGGGGTTCGAAGGCTGGGCCCTCAGAGGTTTCGACATCCGTTCCAGGGCAACAGAGTCAGGGACGACTTTGGGGCGAGCCTACGAATGGCCGAGGCCCGAGCGAACAATCGCTCGGGGCGTCCTAAGTCGTGTCCGAGACCGGCAGGGAAATCTCCGAATGGGATCCCACCGTAGGGAGGCACCGAGCCACCGAGGCCCAGCGAACGGCCTCGGCACCCACTAGAGAAACCCTCCGGTACTCTTGGAGTGTGTCCCTGGACCGTTAGCCGTCCCCTAACGAACGGGGCACGGGCCTCCACTCGGACTCACCCGATAACAGCTCACCGGAAGTGCCCACGCTCGTGCCCATCGAGGGTAGCCAGGCACATTCCACCCCTTCTTCCGAGCAAAAAGGAAGCGTGAGGGTCGTACCAAAAGCCAGGGGGACCCCTGACGAACCTCTCGCTCCGTGCGGAGGCTAGAGGGCTTTTCCTGCAACCTCGCCGAGACCCCCGCAACCCGAATTTGCACTTGTGGGCTCGGCAAATACGATAAAAACTCCTCACTCAAAACACGAAAACGAAAAAAGCCCTTGGAGGAGTAACTCCACTCCTCCAGGGCCTCGGGGGCTACACCCGGCGGGTGCGCTCGCGCGCACCCACCGAAACCTCAAGAAACAAAACCCAATTCCTACGGGAGCGGCTATAAACCAAGCCTCGGCAAACCCCCAGGAGAGTGCACGCACTCCTCCGGGGGCTCGGGGGCTACTGTCGGGTACCGTAGAACCGGGTTCCCCGAGCAAATAGCAAAAGGGTCACTTGAATCCCATCAAAAAGCAAAGCTAGAAGCTAAGCCGTAGGCTCCTCACCGGCTACGTCCGAGCCTACCAGGCTCTCCGCCCCGCCTCGAGCCTCGCACAGGAGGTCACGGCGTCCTGACGCAATCTCCGCCTCGCGCGAGGCCTTTCACGGAAGGCCTCGGCAGGGAGTACAATCTCCGCCTCGCGCGAGGCCTCTCGCGGAAGGCCTCGGCAAGGAGTCCGATCTCCGTCTCGCGCGAGGCCTCATTCTCCGTATCGCTCGAGGCCGGTTCGTCCATAGCCCGTCGCCCCCCGCCTCGGCCGACCCTCCCGACAGCACGTCATGTCCCATTAATACGCCAACCACTCCCGCAATCTCAGCCGGACGATGGCTCGACACCGCAGAATGGCTGACGGGACCTAAGGTCGCATCAGCGCCATACCAGCTGGGACAGGGCACGGCGGGGATTACCGGCCACTGTGTTCTGACGCTGCGCCCACGATCAGCGCCCACACTACGCTGTGCCCCGCGATCCCCGCCTCGAAAACAACATTGCACGGACAACTTGGCCCGGGTCATCACCGCCTCCAAGCCAGCGCACCAGATCAGCCGCCCTCTCAGGGCCTCGGCACTGTGCACCAAGGTCTCGGCTATCTCGGGGTTCGAGTCCGCCGAGACCCCCCACTGCGGTGCATCCTCGGCACCGACCGAGCCTCGGTCTTGCGCACAGTCAGTCCACAACGGCTTGCACGTTCACCGCCGCCCCCACTCCGAGGTAGGCCCGGGGCTCCCACGACGCACAGGATCGGATGGGACCAGCACGCCGCCCTAGTGCTCCAAGGACGGACCACTCCGACGACCACGCCGCCACAGGAATAGGCCACAGGGCTCGGACATGCCGCCCCTGTTGGCACGACGCCGTGTGGTTAGCACATGTACTGCCCTTGTCCTCCCTTCAACTATAAAAGGAGAGGACTTGGGCCACTTAGAAAGGGAGAATTCACAGAGAAGAACACCTGGTAACACACACACACATACACATCCCAGCCGCCTGAGAGCAACGTCTCAAGCAGCCCACACGACACCTCGCCGAGACCTGGGATTAGCTCCCTCTCTCACCGTGCTTGTAACCCCCTACTACTAGCACTTCGGTGCAAGGAATACAAGACCGATCCCTCAGACTGGACGTAGGGCATCGATTGCCTGAACCAGTATAAACCTTGTATCTCTTTGCATCACCATCCGGGATTAGGGGCACGCAGTTCAAATTCACTGGTCGGTTGAGGACCCCCCGGTCCGAAACACCGACACCGGGCAAACAAGCTGACGGTTCCGGAAGCTGGGGGAAATGGCAGCCGCCTGGAGAACATTGTCCACCACCACGATATCAATGTTCGCCCCGTCAATCGAAACGTCCCCCAGCAGTAGCGACCCTTGGGCAACTGCGCCAATCCCTGGCAGCATGGACCCCATCGTATGTGGTCCACCTGCTGCACGGGGTCCTAGGCGTGTATGCACCGGGCCCCAATGCTCGCCGCCACCCAGCGTTCCAGGCTGCAGCTGCGCCGGTGAGGAGGTATGGCGACGTCGCCTAACAAAGCATTAAATGTTAAAATATACAATGATGAATTTCATTTCAGACTAATAGGATTTATGATGATGTTAATTTGTTATTGATTTGGACTGTCTAGAAAACCTTTATCATTTAAAGTAATATTTTATGTGTTTTCTGTAGCTGCTGCGGTAAAATTGGAGTTGATGATTTGTTCATGTAGAGTGTAATTCTTGCTTGCAAAGTCACCATGCCTTTGCTAGCAATTTTTTGGAGCAAATGATGTCTATAATTATTATGATGTGCATTCTGATCCACTTTCTTTTCCGTACATGAATAGGAACATGGGGGCATGAATGTCATGCCCATACCATGTTCACTAGGACCTTTTCTTCCAAATAGTGCATTGCAAGAGAAAAATATAAAAGAAATGACTAGACCAAAATAATAGAATATTGTTCGTTAACCTTTCAATTGGTCACCTGGAAATGACTCTGGCAGAGGGTGTTGCTCAGTGAACAACAGAGATATTCATGTTCTCTTCTATTTGTCTCAAATTTTGGAGAGGGACTTGTTTATATAATTTGTCAGTGTTTACATAATCAAAATTGAAATTATTCTCTAGGACACCAGCAAGGTGTGGCTGTTTCCGGAGCATACTCTAAAATCAGTGACACTCCAATGGACAATACAAAATTATGGTCAATTGCAGGACCATATGTACCCATTTAGTATTTTTTGAATTTAGGAATTGAGAACAAGGAGTAGGCGCTAACCTTTGGAATGGAACCAGTGTTATCCTAAACATTAAATGGTAAACAGGCAGTCACCCTTCATTTAGCGATCAGTCCATTTAGACGGTGTTTAAACAGAGTTAAACGGCCTAAATGTATAGTAAAATTAAATTGTACATATTTATGTATGTAAAAGCTAAATATGGTAGAAATTATACATATTTACACATGTAAAATATAAGTATTCTACCAAAAGATTTTTTTTGGAAGAAAACTAAATCCCACTCCACCTCATATACTTACGATGTTAATTAGTTGGGTGCCAAATGTGGTAGTAATAATCCTCCTATTGAGTAAATGGCAAATCAATGGCCGTTTAACTTGATTCTGTTTAGGCTGTTTAGACGGTTTAAATGGTCCAACCATTTAATTCGCTGTTTAGGGTCTAAACGACATGGTTGGCCTTCATTTACCGTTTAAATTTAAACGGTGTTTAAACGGACTAAACAGCCGTTTAGGTGAACGGTACATGGAACTCGTTTGTATGCTATTCGACGTTAACTTTTCAAGATGCCCTTGTTGATTTTAGCATCTATAGCGCTTTAATGGCAGTATGTTCTGACAAATGATCTTTCTTTTATAGTTTTCATCAATACTCTTCTTTTTTTCCTTCAACACACAGGCGAGCTGCATCATTATATTAAGAAGAAAATAGGAGTCTAAGAAGACTCATACAAGCCCATTAGGGCATGATTTTACATGAGTGACTAGCCGGCCAAATACGTCTAAGACTTTTAGCCGCAGCGAGCCAGCGATACACCGCAATTTTGCCTCATCCCAAATTTCTTGCATGAGATCATTGACATTAGGTGAGGTCCCTATCCCTTCAAAGACACAAGCATTCCTATGTCTCCAGATCCACCATGCTACCATCACCACTAAGGAATTGAATCCTTTGCGGTGATGCTTTTCGATTTGCTGTATTGCAAAGCAGCACCACTCAATGAAACTTAGAAAATCTGGCTCTGGTGTGTGCTGCTGCATTCGGACCAAGGACAAAACTGAATACCAGACTTCTCTTGAGAAAACACATAACGTGAACAAATGTTGCACATTTTCATCTTCCTGACCACAGAGTGATCAATACTCTTCTGACTTTATGGTCTATTCATCAATGCCATGCTTTTGCAGTGTGGTGGTGCCCAATACCAGTTAAATTGTTTTAATATACAAAGACGTTTGGGCTTTGTAATTCTGTTCGCAGCACTCTTTCAGTTCTATAAAGAAAGGCATACCATATAATGTTTTTCTCACTCTGGAATTTGGCATCTTCAGGTCTCATGATTATTTCATTTTTTTTGTTGCAAATTAAGATTGGACAGACTAGTGAGTGGTATCATTTGCATGACTTCCAACTGAAGCTCTGCATTTTCAACTATAATAAACAAACTGAGATAGGGGTTGTCCTTGAGCAGTTTGAGGAAAGCCTGATATTGAGTATGCTAACATGAACATAGAAAGATAAAACTCGGTTGTCCTTGATGTGTTGGACACCCAGCAGTCCAGTCAAGATATGGATATACAGAAAAAAAAACGCACAAAAGGAGTGCAGAGCATTAGCAATTTTTCACATTATTAGCTTAGCTAGTGTCTTATACTTTTCAGTTTCATCAGCATAATGCAATTACTTTCTGTAGCATAGCGATGATAGTTTTTTTAGATTTTTAATCAGATAGGATCCAGAGACATTATCTTCTTGGGTTGGTACTAGAATAGTAAAGCTAAGTTAATCCTTTTTGCAGTTGCTTTTACTCTTGTAGTATAATAGCTGTGACAAACATAGCCATCCTTGGCTCCTTGCAAACTAACAAGTGACTATTTCCCAGTCTTATTTTCACATGTTGAGGATATGACATTTTATGCACATGAAAATGAATTTGGAAACATGTTTCTGGAAGTACTAATGGTATAATGCATCCACTTTCTTACACATTGCAGTGTTTCTTTAAACCAGGTGCGCCCCAAGCAATGTTCCACAGCTGTGCCACCTTTGCAGCATTCTCATGCATAATGGACGGTCTCAGCAAGCAGCAGGCAGCAATGGCACTCACTTGAGAAATCTCCAACTTTCAAGTATCAGGAGGGCGGTGTCATCCCACCGTTCACTCTTCCGCCACTTCAGGATGCTTTGGATCCTTTAGGTTCATTCTGCCAGACCCTTATCAAGCCTAAGCACTAGAGTCGTCAAAGGCCTGATCCCCGAAAAAGGTAGTTTGGATCCATAGTTTCACTCTGTGTGCTCCTTTAGCATTCTGAATTTCTGTCCAGTGATGTTGTTCCCTTTCAGTGACGAACTTGATCGAGTTTGGTAATTGCATATGCCCAATTTTTGTATCTAGCATCGACGATATTACTGAAGAGATTATTACCATAAGATTGTTTATTTTGAAGATTTGATAGTTCATTACAACAATGGTGTTCAACTCGCAGAGTTGCAGATGTTTGTTCACAAAATAAATGGTGAGCAGGAAATCTGATTAGGTGCTTAGGCTCTGTATACCAATTTGCCCGATAGTGTGAAACCTCGTCTATCTTGTACCAATTTGCCCGATGGTGTGAAACCTCGTCTATCTTGTGCATCATCATAACCAGTCAGATCCATCTAAGTGCCATGCTAAATTAACGCGCTACCATTATGTTCATTCAGCTTTGCGCAAGAGGAATGCACTGAGGAGCTGTTCAAGTTGACCTTGCATCACTGCTCACTCAGTAAGTGCTCGTAGCGGCAGGTCAGACTATAATTGTATCCCCGAGTGCCTCAAATAATTGTGGAATCAGTCGTCTGCCTGCCGGCTTTATCCACCATCCCCCACCACCCCAGTGGAGGCCGTTCCCTGCCCACCCGTGGCCTGTGCTATGCTGTGCTATCGGTGCTTCCCCACGAGGTGCTCCCTCACCTTCCTCCACTTACAATAGAAAAAAAAAGGCTGCTTGGAGGTGCCACTGGAGCAATAGCCAGAGAGAGACAGACTGAAGTACCATTTAAAGAAGCAAAATCTTAATGCATCATTGCTTGCTTTGCCCTCGGGAGGTTCTGAATTACTCCTGTTGAGGGTAGTGATGAAAACGGTACGGTTATTTTCCGACCGTATTCGAAACCGAATCCGGTTAGAGGGGTTGAGATCTGTCCGTATCTGAGTCCGGATATCCAACATCTGATACCGTATCCGTATCCGAATACTCAAATCGCATATTTATGATGTCGATATCCAATCGTTTCCTATCCGACATAGTTGACATTATCCATATTCGAATCCGAATCCGGACAGAAATATGAAAACAAATATAATATCGGTGATATCCGTCCGTATCCGATCCGTTTTCATCCCTAATTGAGGGAGACGGAAGGGAATATTCTTTCTTGCCCTACCCTACCCGTCTGCTGCCACTGGTTGAGAATCGAGATACTCTCTCCGTTCTAGAAAAAAAGTCGTTATGAGATACGTGCAGATCAAATTTTCTCAACTTTAAATAGATTTATAGAAAATAAGTGCAACATTTATCTCTCCAAATAAATTTATTATGAAAGTATATTCAACGATCCATTTAATGATACTAATTATATATTATAAATATAAATATATATATATATATATATATATAATTGGTTAAAGTTAAAAAAAACTAATTTCTCAGGAAAGCGAGAACGACTTTTATTCTGGACAGAGGCAGTACATCATCAACCCAGTTCTCTCGCCTATAAATGGGCGAATCGAAGCAGCAGCGTGCCACCTATATCCACAAGAACCACAACACTCCAATCAGCAGCATCTGAGCCTCTCCGGCCGGCTGCACATTGCATCGACATGGCGTCTATGGGGTTCAGCTATGCGCACATCCACGTGCAGCGAGAACGGTGCAAGCTGGAGGCTGGAGAGAGAGACGACAAGATGGCCAAGGCGGCCATGGGTGCATCAGCAGGAGAGGGAGAGGGGAAGAACGCTAACGCCAAGAAAAAGGGGAGCAAGAGGTCACCCATGGGCGAGGGCGACACTGGTGGCGGCTCCTGGGCGAACCTGATAAGGGTGCACCCCTGTGCCCAGGAGAGGGAGGCTGCAGACGCAAGCTTCTAATCAACGACTTAATTACGGTAGCATGCACCGCCGTAAGGGAGGTCGCCCAAGTTTTGTATATATGTAATATCTAAATGCTGTTGATGAAGTTAGCGACAATCTCGGTGAACATATAATGACCATATATATATCATCATCATTTATGTCATCAAATGTTTGGCAGTACTTGTGCCCTTTTCGCAACAGCATTGTTAGTCCTATTCCCTATTGCAAAACATAATTTCAGAATTACTGTCTCCAGTGTTTTCCCCTGCTCGCTCACCAAGCTAAGTTACCAGCTAGATCAAGTCCTAGCTAGTTCCTTGTTCTGATGCACCAAGCTTCCCGCCCTGGTTGTGACTTATGAGCAGCTAGCCGCAACCACCAACCGTGGTGTGAACTCACTGCTACAGAAACTGTTTTTCACCATTGCCCATCACTGCCGGTTGCTTACGAATTGGCAGTGATAGCATCTGCCGGTCCATGATTGTTGGTTCGTGGCTTGAACCGATAGTGATAGGCCAACCGACGGTGATATTGGGTCATCACTGTCGGTTCAAGCCATGAATCGACAGTGATATTGTGTCATCACTGTCAGTTCTTGACTTGAACCGGTAGTCATACTATCATCCTGCTAGTTCGGGACATGACCAGGTAGTGTTAGACTGCACAAAAAACTTCATAACTTTCTCGTATGATGTCTGATGAACTTTATACCAAAGTTGTAGTACTCGACAAGATCTACAACTTATATTTCATAATTTTTTTATTTGAAGTAGTTTTATTTTGAAATATTTAATTCATAAGCTTTTATAGAAGTTACTACCAAAGGATTCCATATGTCTATGTCACAAGTGAGTGGGTAGTGTAGTGGTAGTGATAGGGAAGAATCTCAGATGGAGGAAATGACCAAAATAAAAGTTCTAGATCTCGCAACTTTGTAGTTGATAACTTTTTCATTTGAAATAATCTATCTAACAAAATTATGTTTGAATTTCTCACATTTGAATTCAAAATTTTCAAACGATCTCAGATGAAGAAACGATCAAAACAAAAATTGTATATCTTGAAAAGTTATACAACTTTGTAGTTGACAACGCTTTCATTTTAAATCATCTATCCAAGAAAAATTCAAACAACCTCGAATGGAGAAATGATAAAAAAGAAAGTTGTAGATCTCGGAAAGTTATAAAACTTTGTAGTTGAGAATTTTTTCATTTGAATTCGCTTAGGGTCCCAAATACTCATTTGAAAACTAGATGAATATAAAATGGGGAGGACAAATATTCTAAATGTACACAATTGTCTTATGGGTAGAGTGGTTAGGAGATGAATGTGCGAAACTTGAGGAAGCGCCAGCGGCCACAAAGTGTGGGTTTTTTCACGTGAAAAATCATGTGAAGGATTTTTGAACCAACAATGAAGAACTATTCTGGTGTGACCGGCAAGAATCTACTAGCTCATTCCCTTTCCTCTTGTTGCACAAGGCCACAAGACAAAGAAGAAAGAAAGAACTAGCTATGGTTGCTGAAGTACTATATACGTTGGTGAATCATGTGAAGGATTTTTGAACCAACAATGAAACTATTCTGGGGTGTGACCAGCAAGAATCTACTAGCTCCTTCCCTTTCCTCTTGTTGCACAAGGCCACAAGACAAAGAAGAAAGAAAGAACTAGCTATGGTTGGTGAAGTACTATATACGTTAGTGAATCATGTGAAGGATTTTTGAACCAACAATGAAGAACAATGAAGAACTATTCTGGGTTGTGACCGGCAAGAATCTACTAGCTCCTTCCCTTTCCTCCGCCTTGTTTAGTTCCCTTCAAAGTTCCAAGTTTTTTCACTCTCTCTCCATCACATCAATTTTTAGACGCTTGTATGGAGCATTAAATGTAGGTAAAAAAAATAACTAATTGCACAGTTTAGTTGGAAATCACGAGATGAATCTTTTGAGCTTAGTTGGTCCACGATTGGACAATATTTACCAAATAAGACGAAAGTGCTACTATTCATCGGGTTGAAATTTTCTTCAATCTAAACAAGGCCCTCTTGTTGCACAAGGCCACAAGACAAAGAAGAAAAAAAGAACTAGCTATGGTTGGTGAAGCACTATATAAGTTAGTGTGACCAGCAAGAATCTACTACTAGCTCCTTCCCTTTCCTCTTGTTGCACAAGGCTAAATGTTTCGGGTGATGAATCAGAATTCCTTTATGAAATCATTTGGCTGTCAGGTTAGATTCTGATTCGACAAAAAGTGTTTTTAAAATAAAAAATAATATAAATTGAAATATGCTTGAAAGAATTGAAACTGACTGTCCGGCTAGATCCTGATTCGGCAAAAAATGTTTTTAAAATAAAAATAATATAAATTGAAATATGCTTGAAAGAATTGAAACTTTTTATAGGTGGAGAACAATTTAAATAAAAATTATTTTAAGTTGTTCCACTTAAAAAGATTAATCGAAAAAAATACAATCACCAGCGCACACATAGAGGCTAGAAACTGAACCGGTCGAAACCAGGGCTGAGCTGTTTCATGTGCCTAATGTAAAAAAAGGAGAATCATTTCTCCTAGATTCTGGAATGAAACACTCGGTCTAAATTCGTTTGGCAACCATTCTTGCATTCTAGAGAAGAATCAGAATCGTTTCACCTTGCTAATAAACGACCCCTTAGTTGTAAAAATTAAGTCCATTTGCATGTTTGCCGACAAGCCCGTTTGCATTATATGACTCAAAGTCGACAACCTCAGATAAAGCTGAGTTGATGCAGACATACATATGAGCATGATGTCTAAAAAGTCTGGCTCGCTCACTCCTTTCTCCTTGGTACACTTGTACAAGGGAACTACGGACCGCGAGCATAAGCTGACAAGCTGTTCATGCTGACCTGCAGCCAACACGGCTAAAGGCTAACACACTACTAATGTTTAATTCAACTTTATAGCGAAATCACTATCTTTGACCGCAGTGCATTAAATAATTATAGAATCATTGATCTTCCTGTCTGATCTTGGCCCCCAGACCCCCTAGTGGAGGCCGTTCTGTCCCGACCATATGCTTTTGCAGTATTCTGACACTGTCCAAGGTACCATGGGGTGATAAAATCCACTCCATTTAGGCCATGTGTCGAAGTGGATTGGAGTGGAATTAAACTGAGTTCCATTCCATTTCACTCCAATACATATGGACTGAAGTGAATATACATGTATCCAAAAACGGCCTTAAAGAAGCAAAATATTATCCCTTTGCTTCTTGCTTTACGAGCTGAGAGATGGAAGAGGACATTGTACATCCGCATAAAAAATTCCACATGAGGACGTTGTCTATGGCTCATTGGCTCTAAACCATTTGCCTTGTGGTAATTTCACTGTACCTTTCTACCCTAGATGGGGTTGGCAGTATATACAAGTGTAGATACAAAATACCACACCTAAATCGATCAAAGCTACTATGGGACTATTTTTTTCCTAAAGATTATGAAAATATGGTGTTCGAGGTATTGGCTCCGGCAATGCAGATCAGTGTATCGTGCACATAGAATCAGAAGGGTGGCACACGAAACACAAATTTATACAGGTTCAGGTATGAGATACCCTACGTCCACTAGAGAGTAGAAGATCTCTTGTATATTTCGTCCATTGGAGAGTAGATCACTTATTTCTTATGATTGGGTTTACAGGGGCACTGATGACTTGTTGTCTAGGGTTGCTATGAACTTTTGTTCTGGATATGGGTTGGGAGCTCCCCACCCCTCATTATATAGTCCAAATGCTGGGGTTATAGATATTGTCCTGATCGGTTTACATGTGGGTTTCCTCGTTTTTTTAGAATTACACGGCACAATGTGGGTTTCCTAGTTCATTACAAGAAAATAGTTGGTTTCTAAGTATATCTTGCTATGTCTTGTCTAACAAATAGATGGTGTACCCCATTTCATTTCACTACTACACAAACTTTACTGGAGGCGGGCGTTTTCGGTTTCCTCGCGGTGGGCAAAGCCGTCCGCCGCGGCCTAGAGGCCACGGTAAATCGTGGCTTAACCGCAGCGGGCGACTTTGCCCGCCGCGGTTAACCGATTTACCGCGGCGGGCGGTGTAACGTGCCCACCGCGGTAAATATACTTTTACCACGGCGGGCACGTTACACCGCCCGCCGCGGTTATGTTCATTAGCCGTGGCGGGCTTTATTATTTGCCCGCCTTGGTAAATTATTTCCTGAATTAAAAAAATACAGCAGACATATAAATTCAAATTCAAATCACATCCAGATTTCACAGATTAAACTTAAAAAGTATGCAGGCATTACACATGAGATAATATACATATATATACATTCACTTAGTCGTTCTTGTCATCGTTAATTCATTACATTTACATATTAAAGTCGTTATACATGCCCTAAGGAGTAATCCTGCGGACGCATCATCGTGGGCCATTTCCTCAGCCTCTCGTACTCTGGTAAAATCGCTAGCGGGCTGTTCTCATTGAAGAACGTGCCCCCTTCAAGCACGCATTTGTCTAAGATAAACTTACATATGTCCGCCTTTGTCTGCTTGAAGGAGTGTTGGATGCTCTGCACGTCTCTCGACCAGTTCAATCCATTCTTGAGCACCCTCCAACTGCTGCTGTACTGCTTGCACACCCTCAGAAACTCACAGGCGTAGAAGCCACATATTTGTGATCCTACCGGTTGTTTGGCACACTGCATGATCGATACACAAGCATTACAACACAGGCATTAGAACGCATATGAACGGAAAGCACAATTAAACCTTTCAAATACTTACCGGAAAGTTGCGTCTGATTTTGATACGGTTCTTATGCTTAGCCTTAAAATTCTCTGTTCTTCGATCATAGCATTCAGGATCCTTCACGTACTCCTTATAAGCGCTATACGAAATGTACTAGTATTAGGCAGGGCATTAGAACGCATATGAGAAGACAGTTTAGTCACTTACACTCTGAGGCAATCTTCAAAGGCCTTGTACCCTTTTAAGTTTGGCACTATCAACGAATCAAATATGCAGGCCCTACCATCCTAAGGGTAGATGATAAATGCAACCCAGTGACCCTCGAGGCCTTGGCTGCGCCATTGAAACAAAATACAGGTTACGATGAGAAATAATAATACTAGCTAGCTACCCACTTTTCTCTACAGGCATGTCTTCGACTTACCCAAAGTGGTAGGCAGCTAGGATACACCCATTTCCCTGATCTTCTTCATTGCTCCTAGTATGTACCTTGAAATGTTCAACTTCTCACTGTCCATCAGTTTCTTCCTGTGCGCCTCTCTCTGTCGCTTGGTCAAGTCTTTTATGGTTGGATGATTGTCATCTAGGTGGTAACCAATGATGATTCTTTGAGCAATATGCATTGGAGATAGATAGATAACATCAAGTTTTAGTTCCTTGGATATATAGGCCATCAACCTGCAAGGACAAGCCATCGTGGCATATATAAGTAGTCTTGACCGATTCAAAGGTAGGTGATATGTGAAACTCGTAATTCATCACTTACATAGAGAACAAGGTGACTTGGGCGATGTCAAGGTCTTGTTCCCGTAGTAGTCTGTACATGTCGTGGAAGTCCACGGGGAGTTCTACATCATTGCTGGGCAAGTGGAAGTACTCTGCCACAACCTTGACTAGAAAACCATGCAGGCCAGCTTTTGCCACTTCCATGTACCAGAGATGAAACCTCCTTGTCTCCCACCTTTCCTCGTCGACGAGCTGGGCCTTGGTTATCATGAACTTCCCATGCTCGTAATGGCCGGGGCAGTCATCCGATTCAGGAAATAGATGGAAAGGTGATCTCGGCCTGGGATAGAAATGTTAGTACCATATTATGGCAAAGAAAAGTTATTAGCAAATTATGCTCGCCGCTACCATACCTTTCGAACTCAAGTGAGTATGTGAGCTGCCCTTGGTCGCCTTTAGTCTTCGCCAGCGGTGGAGGACAGTGGCTTGTGCTCGCAATGGCAGCAGGCGGTGTCTTTGCCCCCGTTTCCTCCGTGCCTCCCAGTCCTTTGCTCGTGCCCTTAGACGGACTGTCGGGAGGTGGAGGTGGACTTGTTGTTGGAGGAGGAGAATGAGGGTGAGGGCTTGTGCTCGCAATGGCAGCATGCGGTGTCTTTGCCCCCGGTTCCTCCGTGCCTCCCGGTCCTTTGCTCGTGCCCTTAGACGGACTGCCGGGAGGTGGAGGTGGACTTGTTGTTGGAGGAGGAGAACGAGGGTGAGGGCTTGTGCCTCGGGGTGAGTTCCTTCCCTTGTCACCCCCGCCATTGCCTTCGTCATCGCCGTCGCCGTGATCCAGATCATCGGGGGACAAGATCCGGTAATGGATGGTTGTGATGCTGGTGTCGCCGTCAGCATAGAAGTCGGCGTTGAGAGAATGATCTCTATGTCGTCCTTGTTCCACAGGACTTTGGAACCCATGGCAGCTCCAAGGATCGTTACCCCTTCTGCAGTTGGATATTCCATTTCAAATTCTTCGTATTCGATCGCATACCATGTAAGTATCACGGCAGCATAGTTGGCAGGGATCTGGTCTTGGTTGAAATCTTTGATATCTTCTTTGGGGTGCATGTAACCCTCACCCACGGTCAACTTTTTTGCCCTGCCGAACGGGATCGTGAGGTGGACGCGCATGGGTTCCCGGATGTCATCGACGGGGTGCCTTGGGCGATCCTCGATCATCGGTAGTGGCTGCCCTTGTGTCTGCCCTTGTGGAACTTGAGGCACGACCACACCAGCTTGGCGAAGCATCTGTGACCTCATCGACACCATATTTGGGTCATTGCTCGTGAAGGCTTCTTTTATGGACCGGCTGATCATTTCGGCCACGCCTTGATCATAGCCCTTCTGAAAGATGCCCTCCTTGTACCTCTGCCTTGACTGGTATGTGGCAACGTCGGATTGCCATGACTCCACTGAGTTCCAGCTCATCTTCGACGACATGCCACGGACGCGGCCACGGTGCTCGGGGGTTCCCAGCGCCAGGGTCAGCAAGTCCTAGCCCCTGCGAACCTCGAAGCTGTCCTTGGATTTAGCGGCCTCGATGAGAGCCCTCTCCACCTCCTTGAACTTGGGCTCATTGAACTTGCTTGCGCCCTCCTTGAGCTTCTTCGGCTTGCGGGCATAGATGAAGTCCTTAGCCCTCAAGTCTACACCGTCGTACGGATTGGGAAGCCCGACGACAGCTCTAGCCCTTTCTTCCTCCCGCCACTGGGGCCTCTTACCAGCAAACCTAGTCATGCCCAAGTGGTGGGGGTGCAGGTTCTTCTTCGCGAGTGCGCTGAACTTGGCGCTCTTTGCCTTTGCTTCTTCTGTTGTTCTTTGTTTGCAGAACTCTTCCCAGTGATGTTCCTTCACCATAGTGTATTTGACATAGGGTGACTTGCCTAGCTTCAGGTAGTACCTGGTCAGCATGGACTTGAAGTTTCTAAAGGCTCTTCCTGCCACGTGCATGACCCACTCCCTGCACTTGTTCAGATCGGCGTCCTCGGGATAATGGAAGCTCCTCATCACCTCACCCTAGATATGTGTCTTGTAGTCGACCGGGACATTGTTCCACTCCTCCCAAGTAATCTCCACCTTGTCCTTGACTATACATGCCACCTGGTTGCTAAACTTGGCAAGGACCGTGGGTGGCGACAATGGGTTTCCCTCTGGTCCCACCTCATGGATCACATGGACTTCGTCGTGGGTTTCCCTCTAGTGCCTCCCGTGTTCCCCCCTTCTCAGCTTTGTCCTCTGATCCCTAGACTTGCCTGAAGTGGTTGGAGATGGAGCGGGGGGTTCTTTGTCCCTGACTTATTCCTCCTTGAAATTCAATTCTCAAGGCACCATTGGCATCTGTTCAGGGTTTGTAGACCGTGCACTTTCAACTTCGTCGTCTCTCGGTTGGTAGGTCGGATCATCTTCGTCCTCTGCACGATGTTTCTTTGTTGGCCTCGGGGTCACGGACACTTGGCTCTCGAGGCTAGTTGATGATGATGCACTAGGGGTAGGGTCACGCCATTCGCTTATCGGTTCCTCCGCCATTGGAAAGCTACAATGAATACATATTTCAGTTGTATAGACACAGTTATAGAGTATTAAAGTAGAGTAGTACTAGAGTAGTAAAGTAGAGTAGTACTAGAGTAGTAAAGTAGTAGTAGTTGGCTCAGATTCGCCCAATTGTCATCACATCGCTTTTAAACTGGTTGCTTGTATCTGGTATACAAGCCATCCTAGTTTAGCGGGGGCACTCGATCATCATCGCCGTTGCCTTAGCTTAAAAGGGTTCACATCATTGCATATGCCACTGCCTCAGCTTAGAAGTGTGAAAAGAATCATCATTGCAAATACCAAACAAAAGCCATCAAGATAGTTTCAAAATTCGGCCCCAAAGGGCTAAGTCTTTCGACCATCAAGATATAGTAGAAGACTAGAGGATGTGAGAGTAGAGTAGAGTAGAGTAAGAGTAGTAGAGTAAGAGCTGTACAGCTCAAAAGTTTGTTTGGCATCATAGGTAGCAATAAACCCCCATCATAGCTCAATCAAATTTAGTCAGTAAGAGTAAGAGTAGTAGAGGAACTGCTCAATTTAGTCAGCAAGACAACAGCCAGCAAGACAGTAGTAGTAGAGTTCAGTAGTAGCAGTGTTAGTAGAGTTTAGTAGAAGATTGAGTAGAGTTTAGTAGTAGATTGTATAGTAGTAGTAGTAATATTCTATAGTAGAAGGACACTGAGCACTCAAACTGAGCACACAGTGGTAGGGCTAAGTCTTCGACCATCAAACTGAGCACTCACACTGTTGTAGAAGGAAGCAAGGGAATGCAAAATCGCATCATAGGCATCATAACCTATTAGAGGCATCATAGGCAGTGGCATTGCTCAGCATTGAAGTCTGGCATCACAGACAGCAACAGAAATCCAAAAATTGACACTACCAAAAATAGCATTGAAGTCTAGCATCACAGGCAGCAATAGAAATCCAAAAATAGGATTAGATATAAGCCCACTTGATCTCATCACCAAAAATAGGATAAAATAGCATCACATCATAGTATAGTATTATAGAGAGATAGGGGTAGTAGTAGGGACAGGGGAGGGGGGACTAGGGAGGAGCTGCGTGAGTTGATATGCATGAAATTGGAACTATCTCATCGTCGCTGCCTCAGCACAAGAAGAACCACATCATTGCATGCCACTGCCTCAGCACATGTTTTTATAAGTTTAACAAAAAATCATCATCGCAAATGCCACACAGATAAGACAGTGTCAAAAAATAGATCCCAAATCCATCCCAATTTATCAAAATTCATCCCAATTCCATCCCAATTCATCCAGGCATTATGCTTAGTAAAAAAAGCATCACAGGTAGCTGCAAGTTGAAAAAATCATCACAGGCAACATATAGGCAGTGGCATTGCTCAGATTACTATTGAAGTTAGGCATCACAAGCAGTAAGGGCATCACATATGCCATTCATCACAGGCAGCAGTTCGAATTCATCACAGGCAGTTCGAATTCATCATAGTTCCACGTGTAGAAATAGGCATTGCTCAGAAATGGACATAGAAGGGAGAAATCACATATAGTTTCAAACCTCGGAGATGGAGCCGGGGAAGAAAGGAGCGAGCACGGTGCTAGGGTTCCAGCGTGCGGACGGAGGCGGCGGCCCTTGGCGTCGGTGTGGTTGACCATGGTCAGCGGGGGCGACGGCGGCGGCCCTCGATGTCGACGGCCGAAGCTATGGCTCTAGGCTCTGAGGACAGGCCCCGGCGTGTGGACGGTGACCGGGAAGGAGGACGGGGGCGGGGGGCGCGTGCGGTGGCCACGGAGGAGCTCGGTGGCCGGCGCTAGGGTTCCAGGGACGGGGCCCAGCGCGGAGGAGCTCGACGGCCGGAGCAAGGGTTCCGGGGAGAGGAGGACGGGGGGTGGGGCACAGGCACGGGGGAGGAGGACGGGGGTGGGGGTCACCGTGGAGGAGCTCGGCAGCGGGGATGGCGGTGGCGGCGCTAAGTTTCGGCAGCCCTTCGGGGTCGAATTCGAGGGCGCGAAAGACCTAGAAAATGTGAGCGAGCAGCGGCACATATATAGCCACGGATTAACCGCAGCGGGCAATATATGCCGCCCGCCGCGGTAAATGTTTACTGCAGCGGGCACCTTAGACTGCCCGCCGCGATTAATCTATTAATCGCGGCGGGCGCTGTTACGTGCCCGCCACAGTTAATATTTTTGCATTTGCAATCTAACACTGATATTTATTATCAATCTAAAACTTATTAATCTAAAATTTATTATTAATCTAAAACTTTTATACTACAGTGGGCACTGATATTTATTATTAGTAGAGAGTAGTAGTGTGTAAGTAGAGAGTAGTGTTGTGTAGTAGTAGAGTAGTGCTGTGTAGTAGTAGTAGTAGTGGAGTAGTGCTGTGTAGTAGTAGAGTACATGTGAGTAGTAGAGAGTAGTATTAGTACAATAGATAGTAGTAGTAGGTTGAGTAGTATTGTATAGTAGTAGTAGATTCAGTAGTACTAGTAGAGTAGTATGGTTTCATGATATTAATAATAAGTTACAAAACTTGTCTTCAATAGATCGAGCTATATTATTACATATATGTCTCTGGGATACATATATCATTTTGGTGCAGGTGCTTTCACCGTCCTCTTCTCACCATCGGGGCGGCCCACGGCATCATCCTGGACTTGTTGAATTGGTCCTCGACGGCCTTGATCTTCTTTGGATGATCGGTAAAAAGCTCGAGCTCTGCGTAGTTGTTGTATTGTTCGGGACTCTGCACCCCATCAGCTCCCACAATCCGCTGCTTTCTGGACACAACCACATGCCTTTTTGGGTCCTCTGCATATATATAGTAGGCCACTTGCGCGACATTGGTTGCTAGTACCCACGGGTCATCTTTGTAGCCGATACTTTTGAGGTCCACGGTGGTTAGCCCATAACTGTCCACTGCAACCGCATTCGGTTTGACCCACTGGCAACGGAAGATGGTTATGCGTAGGTTTTGGCTGTAGTCAAGTTCCCATATTTCTTTGACTTGCCCATAGTATTGCCTCCTCTGGCCCGTGGACTCTTCTTCGCCCTCGTATCGAACACCGAAGTTCTGTGCCGAGCTCTTCTTGTCCTTGTCTTTCATGTGGAACCTGTAGCCCTAGACGTCATACCCTTGCCACGTGGTGATTTGGCTGGATGGGCCTAACACAAGCCTCTTAATGGTCTCCGTATCTTCATCAGGGCATCCTTCAAGGGGTATGTGTTGCTCTTTGAGCCGGGTGCTCCTAAAGGATCTTTATTCACCAGTGGTGCTGTCGTCGTCGGCGTCGAAGAGCTCACTCCAGATACACCGCCACTCGCACCAACTCTTTCGCCGTGAAATGTCCAGACTGTGTAGCCCTCGACGAAACCGTACATGATCAAATGAGTTTGCACCTCGCTGTCTCGGTGGGCTTTCAGGTTCTTGCAACGAGAACATGGACATATGGTTGTCATTCGCTTCAGTCTCTCACGGTGAGCTTTACCAGCAGCAATAAACTTCCTTAATTCAAAGAGGTACCACGGATCATTCACTCTATCGATCCAGTACATCCATTCCGACCTATCCATCATACCTGCGAACATTATCCGTCACAATCAACATTAACTAAAGAAGAATTAGGAGAAATTGATGATTTTTACGTCCAAAATCATGAAAAAGAGAGGAAATGACGATGTGAAAGATGAAGCATGCATCTATGATGAATCTAAAGTTAAAGAAATACATGACATCATTTTTTCCATTAAAATTGATCTAGATGATGGAAATAGAGAGAGAGGATGGAAGGAGAGAGGGAGAGCCTTTATGAACCTCTTATGATGTCCTCCTCCCTCAAATCCAAGCCCTTCAACTCAAATCAAAGGTTTCCTCAAATTTTAGGGCAAAGCCTCCCCTGAGTTTGAGAGAGGAAGATGGACCCGTGGAGAAGACGAAGGGGTGTTTTGTACAGGCTATACCGCGGCGGGCAAGATAAAGCGCCCGCCTCGGTAAATCAACTATTTACCACGGCAGGCAGTTTAAAGAGCCCGCCACGGTAAATTGTATTAACCGCGGCGGGCGATTCATACCGCCCGCCGCGGTAAATAACGATTTACTGCGGCGGGCAAGTAAGGTGGCCCGCCGCGGTAAACCCTTTTCCCGCAGCGGGCGCCTCGGTGGCCGGCCACCGGTTAACCGTGGCGGGCAAAAGAGGTGCCCGCCACGGAGCCCATTTTGGCCACGCTGCACAAATTGATTCCTGTAGTAGTGTTTGGGCTTCTCTCGTGTAGCCTGTTTGGTGTACCCTATTCTATTTGGGCTGTTGTTCATGCATTAAGGTATCTTGGGTACATTTCAGTGATATCTGGATTGTAGATAATAATTTAAGAATCTAGATTCAAGATAAACAAAATGAGATCTATATAGATTTGTACATTATACCCAAAGATTATAGGTGGTGTTGGAGGTGTTTCACACCTATTATCTTCAAATAGTATGGTAGAGGTGAATAGCTAGATTAGCATAACCTAGTGGCTGGATTATATGAATTTCCCCTAGAATGAAGAGGATTTAGACTTGGGAGGGAAATAAGAGGCTAGCGGTGGGTGCTTAGGAAGGAGGTCGTTACAAGCTAGCAGAAAATGCTTGGGAAGAGGATAGATAGTGTGGCGCGCATTGTGGAGGACAGATACGATAGTAGATCTAAGGCAAAGTTTTTGTTGGAGTGGATCAAGACTCGGGTGTGATTTCAAGATGAAAAATCGAGTGGATAAGGTGATCCCGAGTCAAGTGGAAACACATAACTATCTCCTATTTACCCGTCAAAAGCAACTGGACTGTTATCTAGGCCACGTAAGGAACGACTCCTATTACTATTAGCATTCATCACTAACCACAAATTAGTGATAGGTCGTAAGTGACCGTTACTTATATTGTGTCAATAATGAACGATTTTTATGTAGTGGATGTATGATTAATGTATCATGGAGAGAAATACAATTATGTCAGATTCTTTTAATTTTTAATGTGGAAATTGTTTTTCTTGTGCATCCTTAAGTAGATTGGACATAATTTTCTTAGTTAGCCTTATCTTCTTAATTATACTAGTATATATGTTTAAAATCATTTATTTTTTCTTCGTACTCCCTCTGTTCTAAATTATAAGTTGCTTTGACATTTTTAGTATATAGATTTTGCTACGTTATATCTACATACATAGCAAAATTAATATACCAAAAAAATCAAAACGAATTATAATTTAAAACGAAGGGATATTTAGTTAGAGCAACTCCAGCAAGAGCCCTTAAATCAAGACCCTACTTTTGGTTTGAGGGCTCCCTCTGCTCTAGCAGAAGCCCTCACATCATGGTCCTCAAATTTATTCTAGTAGAGAATGACATGCGGGACCTGGTTGTCATTCTCTTTCTTTTCTTCCTTCTCGTACTAGACAAATTTGGCCATGTCTGCAACCGCATTCGTGGGTCCCCCAAGGGAAGGGAGCCGCCGATCGATGAGTCCCCTCATCGATAGAGGAAGGGAGCCCTTGCTGCCGGGGAAGCATTCGAGCAGGGGCCTCGCCGCCAAGGAGGGCAGCACGTCAGATCGAGGAAGGGCGCGTGGGAAAATGGCCGAACCGTTAATTTGAGGGCTTTGCCGAGAGCCCCCAACATATGCACATCAGCATTAATAATCACACAACCGAATGTCTTTAGCGAGTTGGATGCTTATTTCAGAAAATTATATCTTGCATTAGTGGCACCAATATTTCGTTATGGACGATAAACTTGCAAGACAAAAGTGACGTGTCACAGTCACCACGAACCAGACATGTTGAAGTCCTTGACCCAAACCACATGCATTTTTTTTTGACCGAAAAGACTGTGGGGGAGATCCCCATAGTGAGCAACTTTTTAATTAATTTAAAACAGGAGAGAGGGTGTTACATACAAATCTAGCTAAAAGCATCAAGCTAAACACATGGTTGACCTAAGGTCATCCTTAAAACGAACGTACTCAAGTTTACATTGATTCTTGAAATTCGATAACCAAATACTAGGGTTGGGTTGCCCACGGGATATGCATCCAGCCACGCCCCCACAAGCTAGCATGCTTTTCATTTTCGGACAGTTATTGCAGCCTCCAAACTGTCCCACTTGTGACACCTAACGGGCGCCACCGGAGAAGATAAGCCCACAGGTATCAACAAGAGCAGAAATCCATGGCATGGTGCCCACTGCCCCACTGCCCACCCCCAATAATCCCAACACCCCACCTATAAATACACATCTATATCGACACAGCAGCATCTACAAACAAGCTGGAAACACCAGCCTGCTCTATCTCGCTCCACGCACGGTTTCAGATCCAAGATGGCTTCCATGGGTTTCAGCTACGCGCAGATCCACGTGCAGCAGGAGAGATGCAGGATGAGGAACCTAAAGGCTCAAGAGAAAGAGAAGAAGTCCAATGAGGACTTGGGCGAGGGAGAGGAGGATAATAACAGGAGGCCTAATAAGGTTGAAGACAAGGCCGCCGGCGGCGGCGGCTCATGGGCGAGCGGGAGGGTGCACCCCTGTGCCAGGACGGCAGCACCGGAGCCGCACAACAGTGGCTGGTGAAGTTACATAGGTGCAGAGTATCACCATCCAGTGTTCACGGTGGAAGTTACGTTTGGTTCATCTTGTGTTTGTGCTTTGTGTCAGTAATTTCGTATGCTGTATGTAAAGCGAATAAAGGTGGTTTTCTATGATGACCTGCATCTCTACGTTTTGCTTTTGTATGTACTACATACTTCTTTCGGTTTTGCGGGTGTCAGTGTCACTATCTCCAAAGCAACACAACCTTGTTAACAAAGAAAAGAACACAAGTATTTTTATGAAACATGATATAGTAATTATAATATACAATGAAATTATTTTGCAGCCAAAATAGATGTATATTGTTTTACTGAGCACGCAAAAATGGGGAGTGAAAAATATCATTGCCATCGACTGAAAGTTAGAACATGCAAAAGTGACTTCGCGGCATCACTGCGTTGCAACTAACTCTATAAAAAAGTTTTAGGTTTACATTCATCAAACACGACATTATTTCTTGATAGCCAATTTATCAACAGAAAGCTACTGCCCCTGTTAGTAATAAAAAAAATTGTTTTGCTGCCTCCCTATTTATACCAACTACCAAATAAATTCTCCACATTTGAAGGGGGTGTAATACCAAACATAATATCTAATGCCCGCCAAAGAAATTTAGCATAATGGTACTCAAAGAAGAGATGTTGAATAGTCTCCATGTTACAGAAACAACAAAGTCTCTCTATGCCAATTCCTTCTAGCTAAGTTGTCTTTCATTATTATCACCTCTTTTGAGAAACCACATAAAAAATTTTAACTTTCAAGGGAACTTCAATCTTCCAAATTTAATTTCTTGTTAGATCTTGATGGCAACATTAATTAGGTATGGATAAATTGACCAAACTGTGAAATAACTGCCCTTATTTATTCACCAAGTAATAGTATCTTTTTCATCCTGTAGTTCAACATCCACAAGTCATGCAACCAGCTGATTATTCCATTCTAGCAGGTTATTCCCTATTAATGCCCTTTTGAAGATAACATTTAGGGGTAACATGCTAAAGGCCAATAAAATCATGCAGCCTGTTTGCTTGCTCGTATACCATCGTGGATTATAAGCTGAAACAGTATTTTTCTCTCACACCAAACCAGCCAGCAGTAAATAATCCACGATCGTTTACGACGAAACGAACAGGCTGATGGTTTGTTTCTTGCAAACTATGTTGAACAGGCTTGGAAGTCTATTCTTAAGAGATGTTGGTTCCCTAAGCATTTGTTTTCCTAGAACTTTTTTTTGCGAGCAAAGAGAGAACTTCATTAGCTAGTCACACAGTGATTACAATCGGCATCAAGCAGGTTCGATGCACACGCAGGTGCTCTTCCCCACCAAACCGCGGAGTGTTTACATCTTCTAGCTAATGACGCTATAGCATTTGCCACTTGGTTGCAGTCTCTCTTCGCCTGGTTAATCTTCTAGTCGCTCAGAAAACGAGCCAGTCCTCTTGCGTTTTCCTAGAACCTATGTTCAGTACCATCCCGTAACTTGCATAATCTCTGAGATAAAAAAGTGATAACGTGTGCGTACACGCATCAAACGAGGCTTAAGGTAACTGTGACCCAACTCCACATTTCAATGACTTCTCGATCTACCAATGTCACATTTATGAAATGATTGTTAATAATCAGCAATACTTTTCACTAGTGAGAAAAAACTGACTCCTTTGCAGAATGGGGTGGGCACTTGGATGTTCGTCTGACGACTTTAGTGGAAACAAATATTTAGGTTCCATGACCAATCGCTCTGACCTATTGTGGTAATAATTGAGTTTGGCAGTGTACTTCACCTGAAGTGATATACCTACCAAATCCATTGTCTACTACTGGGCAACAAGGTGGTGGTGCTGGAGTGCCTTATGGCAAGATAAGCATCAGTAAGTATATTTTGGTTGAGTTATGCTATACATAATTTGCATTCCTCATTAATAAGTCCAAAACTTCCCTACATAAATATTCAGTTTTCAGGTTGACTTTCTACTAGTGAACAAAGAAGGTGTGAGTTAGACGCAACAACATATTAGTGAACAAAGAAGGTGTGAGTTAGACGCAACAACATATGGAACAAAACCACCTACGAGTGGTAAGATAAATTGTTCAAATGGATGCCCACCAGATCACACTGAATACAACAAATACTTTATTTTTGAACTAGACATTTTTTTTTTTTTTTTTTTTTTTTTTTTTTTTTGCTTCTAGTTGACGATTCCTAGTTTGAAGGTTGCCATGCAATCGGCCTTGCGGACGTGGGAACTGGGAAGGTTGCCCTCTTTCTAGAGATACGCTTGATGCAGTGATAAGGGATTCTCCAGTTTTTACTTAAGGGCATAGGGCTATGCAGGTCCTAGACATTTTCAGGCCTCTCGTTAGTGCCATGAAAGATGGGTACAATTAGTGCTCGTCGAGATGGTCCCAGGAGACGATGCACCTCTGCAGGAGCAGGAGGCCGGTGAGCAGAGTCACAGGGATCGCGGTACGTAGTGGCGATCCACGTCCAGGGATCATTCGTTCCGGATCATGCTTGGGATCGACATGGTATGCAAGATGGGTCGATGCCTAGGATGGTATGTGGGACGTCGTTTCCGTAGTCTCTGGGGAGGTACATGGGCAAGCGCGTGGGGCGCTAGGCAGCGGGTGGAGGCCTGTCGGGTGCCTGTGATCGCGAGTCAAATAACATGACAATGTATTATAGATAAAATAAAATGGGTCTTAAAGTGGGGTTAAGATAGGTCGTATTTACGATTTTAGGAGTTGATTTTATATTTAGTCAGGATATGTATGCAAAGAATTATATATAATTATTGTAACAGTAGTTCACTTATTAACGAGGATCATCCTATGCTATCATAGCGAAAATAGTTGGCTCACGTTCCATGTTTTCGATCTAGCGTCCCAAAAAGGTAAACCCTTTTTAATCCAGGAACATAAAATTATCGTCCACATACCACGGACCCGTTCCTCGCCCCGATCGAACTAAGAAGTTTGTGACACTGACTGAGTCAAGCTTGTGCTTATTATGGCACTAGGTTGACAACATGATTGGTAAATGCACCTTCCGTTTTAAATTATAAGTCATTTCATCTTTTCTAGATACATAACTATGGTACCCAAAGGATCACAATTTGAGTAGGCACTCGGACTCGGACTATGCGGGTGCAATGTTGATAGAAAAAGCACGTCGGACACATATTAATTACTTGGAAGATTTGGTTGCACTTTCAATGGCCGAGGCGGAGTAATATCTGTAGGTAGCTGTTGTGCATAGTTTCTATGGATTAGAGCAACTTTGTTGGATTATAGAATCAAGTTTGATCAAGTGATATGGTTATGTGAGAATTTTTATTTTTTAATCAATATTTCAATAATAATCGCTCCTAATTTTTTTTACGAATCTGACCGTTTTGGTCATGTCAGTGCCAATAACATTGTCGCGCCACATGCATTGGCACGACAAGATCTGCCACATCAGATGTCGTTTTCAACATAAAAAACATTGTCACGCCACTCCCGTTGGCGTGTGTCACGCCACCGGGAGTAGTGTGACAAGACAACATTAGAAAAATCATAACTCTTCGATATGACGTCGGATGAAGATGACATTTATATGAAAATTTTATAGATCTCGATGAGATCTACAACTTTATAGTTTTGAGTTTCTTCATTTGAGGACGTTAAGATGCTAAAAAAATCATATAAAATTTTAGCAGCATAATCGCATACTATCGCTTGTCGCATTAGAAAAATAATATTTTTTTGTGTGGTGTCAAATGAAGATACTTTTTTTACCAAAGTTGTAGCTCTCAATGAGATATATAACTTTATGGTTTTGAGTTTTTACATTTAAGGTCATTAAGATACTCGAGAAAATAATATAAAACTTCGGCCCTAAATTATATATTTATTTTCTCGAGCGTCTTAACCACCTCAAATGTAAAAACTCAAAACTATAAAGTTGTAGATGTCATTGAGAGCTACAACTTTAGTATAAAAGTATCTTCATTTGACACCACACTATAGCACACAGTTTTAAGGACAAAACCAGATACACAAATCTCACGTATAGTTATAAATAAAGGTAATATCAATAGACAATGCTTAATATATAACAAACTTAGTATAAATGATATAACCTTGGACACCAAATAGCGGAAAGATAATTTCGATCTTCGGGTGAAGACTCAAATTCTACAGGGACAATCACAAGCCTAATTCCTCCAAACTCTAGCAATCTGGTACCCATCCGGGATTTTTCTAAAGATTTAACGGACGTACAACATCGAGACACGTGGTCGAGTAAAAGAAAGACATGCAGGGTATTGTGGTCACACCACGTGGACCAATAAAAATACAACACTTGGTCCAATGAAGAAGTGACACGTGACCCAACTGTAACACGACACGTGTGCCAATAGAAAACTGACATGTAGAACAACAGGGTCCCGACACGTGGTCTAGAAAGAACCAGAAACATGCAAGAACCAGAGATGATCACGTTGTGCAATAAGAAGGTGACATGTACCCGAACCATCTTTAATGGAACCGGCTATAGCATCTTGTTGGTATTTATTAACGTACACAGATAAATCCTGTGAAAGCATCTAGGCCCCTAGTTGGGTTTCGGTGATTAATGACAATACGTGATTACTGTGACTAATGTGTGTTTTGCAGAGGCAATTAAGTTAGGTCACGGTAATGGAGATCGATTGGGCAATCATGATGGTCATGCCCCTACGATTGAAATCATTTTGGTTTTCAAAGGATGGACGACAAGGTTAAGGATGGACTAGTTCTAAGTGTTGATTGGAGTTAAAGAGACACTTAGAGTAGTTTAGGACTTTGTTTTTCCTTTGGCCATACTATTAAGGGGGGTATGGACGGGTAGCTTGACCTAGATGAGTCTGGTGAGTTAGGTGTGGTGCACACTTGTTAAAACTAGCACTAGGTAGCTCTAAAACAGCCCTTAGATCCAATGGAGCAAACTTCATTCACATATGATCGAGAGTTGGAAGTGAATGGAGGGTCAAATACTGACCGGACGCTGGTTTCGGGTTGACCGGACGCTGGCGCAGAGTCCGGTCAGTTCATTTAACCAAGGTGAAATCGTCTGGTACGACCAGACGCTAAGAGGTGAAGTGACCGGACGCTGAGAGCCTGCGTCCGGTCGACTCCAGTAAAGTTCTAGAGAGGAAAAATCATGACTGGACGCATCCGGTCAGTGCTGACCGGACGCTGGCCAGCGTCCGGTCACACTATAAACACTGGAGTTCAGGGTGTACTGACCGGAGCATCCAGTCAATATGACCGGAGCGTCCGATCACCCCGCAGAGGCACATAGCGGTTCATTTTTCAGCCCATGTTATAAATACCACCTCCACTCGTGTGTGGGGGTGCTTTTGCTCATTCCAACAGCTGAGAAACACGTTTGAGAGTGCCAAGAAGAGCAAGGTCCTAGTGAGGTGATTGAGATTTGAGAATCCCAAAGAGAGCCCTCATTAGTGAGATCAAGAGTAGCAAAGTGTGCATCCACCCTTCTCATTAGGCTTGTCATGGTCAAGTGAGAGTTCGTGCTTGTTACTCTTGGTGATCGCCATCACCTAGACGGCTTGGTGGTGATCGGGAGCTTGGTGATCATCTGGAGAGCTTGTGGATGACCCAACTTAAGTTGTGAGCGGTTGTGGGTGATTCACCGCGATGGAGTGTCGAAGAATCAACCCGGAGAGAGCACTTGATCCTTGCACGGATCAAGGGGGAACTACACCCTTGCACGGGTGCTCCAACGAGGACTAGTGGGGAGTGGCGACTCTCCGATACCTCAGCAAAACATCGTCGTGTTCCTCCTTCTCTATTTACTTTGAGCATTTACTTTGAGCATTTACTTTGAGCAATTCAATTCTTGTCTTTACATTCATAGAATTGCCATGCTAGAGTAGGATTGGAACTTAGGTTGCAAGTCTTTTGTGCAGTAGAACAATTAGAAACACTTTCTAGGCACAAGGGGTTAATTGGGCTAACCATAGGATTCAATTATTGCAAAGAAATTTAGAATTAGCGCAATTTACCCCCCCCTCTTGGGCATCTTGATCCTTTCAATTAGTATCGAAGCCTCGTGCTCACATATTTAGGCTTAACCGCCAAGTGAAAGATATCTCACGGGAATGGACCTCCTCCTATCTTTGAGGGGGACGATTTTCCATATTGGAAAATTCGCATGGAGGCATATCTAGAAGCTCTAGATGTTGGAATTCTTAGAGCCGCCTCACAAGATTTCTCAAAACCTTGGGATGCCACACACCCACAAGGCGATGAGTGGAACTACGAAAAATGGAATGCAAAGGCTAGAAACACCATATTTAGAGGCCTTTGTAAAGATGTGTTCAACCGGGTGAGGAACCACAAAGATGCCCATGCACTATGGTCGGACGTTTGTATGCTCCATGAGGGAACAAAGAGTGAGCGTGAAGAACGCTATCATCTTGTCATGAAAAAGCTTAACTCTTTTGAAATGCTTCCTAAAGAATGTGCTAATAAAATATATTCACGTTTGAATGTTCTTGTAGAGGAAGTCAATGGGCTTGGACTCACTCAAATGCAATCATCCGATGTTGTAAGAAAGATCTTGAGTGTCCTCCCCATTGACAAATATGGGCATATTGTGACCGTGCTACATAAAGGTAATCTTTCCACGCTACACCGACATAAATCTTGGGAAAGATCAATGCTCATAAGATGTACATGCACATCACACCTCAAGATGGCTCATCCTCTACAAAGAAGAAAGAAAAAGACTTAGCATTCAAGGCTAGCCAAGAGAAGGGCAAAGCAAGACTTGAGTATGAGAGCTCAAGTGATGATGAAGTTGATGATGAAAGTCTTGCTCTCATGGTGAAGAAAACCGCCAAGATGCTAAAGAAGCTCAACAAGAGTGGCGTCAAGTTTGATGGCAAGAAGAAGTTCTTCACTAGCTCTAGAAGGAAGCCAATCTCCGAGATGGATTGCTATAATTGTGGAGAACTTGGTCATCTAGCTCACCAATGCACAAAGCCCAAGAAAGACAAGTTCAAGAACAAGAACAAGGGCAAGAAAGATGACTCAAGCAATGAAGATGAAGATGAGAAGAAAAAGAACAAGCCATACAAGAAGAGAGATGGCAAGAAGAAGGACTTCCACAAGAACAAGAAGAGTGGAAAGGCTTACATCGTCGGTGATTGGCTCATGGACATTGATTCATCTAGTGGATCATCCAATGATGATAGTGACAACGAGAAGGTGGCTGCCATTGTTATTGACTCATCTTCACCGCCACCACTGCCATCATCCTCTACACACCTATGCCTTATGGCCAAGGGTGAATGCAAGGTATCAAATAATGATGATAGTAGTGGTGATGAACATGCTAGTAATGATGATAGCGATAGTGATGATGATGAATATGAGTCACCTACTTATGATGATCTTGCTAGATTGCTTAAACAATACACTAAGATCATTATAAAGACTAGAGCTAAGAATGAAAAGCTTGAAGCTAAGAATGATTCACTTTTAGCAAATCATGATATAGCCGAAAAGGCCAGTGTTGAGCTTAGAGAAGCAAATGATGCTATGTCATCCAAACTCAAGGTGCTCAAATCTTCTAAGAAAGAGCTTAAAGATAAACATGATAAATTTGAGTGGGTGCACAAAGAGCTCATCACTAGCCATAACAAGCTAAAAGATGAATATACTACTCTCAAGATTAATCATGACAATCTTGTTATTGCTCAAGAATTTTTATCTAATGAGCCACATGATGCTACTAACGATGTTGTTAAGATTGATATAGCTACATCATGTGATGATTTAATTGATAAGAGCATTGAGCAAGGATCTAGTGGCAAAGGCAAGCAAGTGGTTAAGTGCAATGACTATGATGAGTATGTCAAGCTCAAGCATGACAATGAAAAGCTCAAGAAAGAGTTTGAAGAGTTCAAAATCAACAACACCATTATGCTAGAAACTCTTGATCATGATGGTGACTTGATTCTTGAGAATGAGAAGCTAAAAGAAGAAAACAAGAAACTCAAGGAAGAGAGAAACAATGTTGCACTCAAGGAAGATAAAAGTAGTGATGCACTCAAGGAAGAGAACAAGAAGCTCAAGTTGGAAAAAGAACATCTTAAGATTAGATTGAGCAAGTTCACAAGAGGCAAGCATCTTCAAAGTGAACTACTAATGAACACCATCATGAAGATGGATAGAAGTGGTATTGGGTACATAGCAAATCAAGAGAAGAAAAAGGCCCAAGCTCAACAACAACAATCAAAGCCAAAGCCAAAGCTAAAGAGATGCTTTGAGTGTGGACAAGAAGGCCACTTTGCTCATGAGTGCCAAACTCCACCACCACAACCCTTACCCAAGCATGCTAGACCCTTTGCCTTCAATGCTCACTACATGCTTAGAAAGGATTCTAGTGAAAAGATGAAAGTGATGTTCTTAGGGCCTCCCAATAAGAATAGGCCTAAGAAAATTTGGGTTGCAAAGTCACTTGTTGAGAAGGTGAAGGGCCCTCAACAAGTTTAGGTTCCTAAAGCTTGATCTCTTGTGTGTAGGTGAACTACAAGACCGGTGGAAGTCATTGGGTTATTAACAGTGGTTGCACACAATATATGACCAGTGATCCTCGTATGTTCACTTCACTAGATGAAGAAGTAGATGGATAAGAAAGAATCACATTTGGAGATAATTCAAAGGGCAAGGTTAAAGGATTGGGCAAAGTGGCAATATCAAATGATCACTCTATCTCAAATGTGCTATATGTTGCTTTATTGAGCTTCAACTTGCTATCCGTTGGTCAATTATGTGATCTTGGCTTCCAATACTTGTTTACCGAGAAGGAAGTTGTTGTATCTAAGAAGGATGATGATCAAGTGATATTCAAAGGATTTAGATACAATAACCTATATCTAGTGGATTTTACCTCCGAAGATGCTAACTTGAAGACTTGCCTATTCACCAAAACAACACTTGGATAGATATGGCATAGAATACTAGCTCATGTTGGGATGAGCTCACTCAAGAAGCTAATGAAGAATGATTTGGTGAGAGGGTTGAAGGATATGAAGTTTGAGAAGGACAAGCTTTGTAGTGCATGTCAAGCCAGGCAAGCAAGTTGCAAATACTCATCCAACCAAAGCTTTCATGTCAACCACAAGAGTGCTAGAACTCCTTCACATGGATTTATTTGGACCAACAACATACAAGAGTTTGGGAGGAAATATTTATTGTCTTGTGATTGTTGATGACTATTCAAGGTATACATGGGTATTCTTTCTTCATGACAAATCCGAAGTTGCATCTTGCTTCAAGAAGTTTGCCAAGAGAGCACAAAATGAATTTGAAGTGAAGCTCAAAAAGATTAGAAGTGACAATGGGAAAGAATTTGACAACACAAATATAGAAGCCTATTGTGATGAAGTTGGAATCAAACATGAGGTCTCCGCAACATATACTCCTCAACAAAATAGTGTAGTTGAGAGGAAGAACCAAATATTGATCACTCTTGCAAGAACAATGCTTGATGAGTACAACACCCCCGAAGCTCTATGGTAGAAGCAATCAACACCGTATGCTATGCATCCAACCGCCTATTCCTTCAAAAGTTCCTTGGCAAGACACCTTATGAGTTGCTCAATGGAAAAAAGCTATATATCTCCTTCTTTAGGGTGTTTGGTTGCAAATGCTACATCTACAAGAAGCGGCAACACCTAGGGAAGTTCCAAAGACGTTGTGATATTGGTTTTCTTGTTGATTACTCATCAAAGTCCAAAGCATATAGAGTATTTAATCATGCCACCGGCTTGGTTAAAGAAACATATGATATGGAATTTGATGAATCTAACGGCTCCCAAGGAGCACATGAGAATCTTGATGATGTAGGTGATGAACCATTGAGGGAGGCTATAAAGAACATTCTGGTTTAAGACATCAAGCCTAAAGATGATGAAGATGATGTACAAGTGATTGATCCACCTTCTTCATTACGTGTGCCACAAGATGATGATAAAGATGGGAGAGTAGAAAATGAAGACACTCATGTCTCCCATGAGCAAATGGTGGTACAAGCACATGATGTTGATGCTCCACAACCTCCTCCTCAAGTGGTCAATAGAAGAAATACACCTCTACTACAAGATCATCCACAAGATCTCATCATAGGGAGTCCATCAAAGTGTGTAATGACTCACTCACAAAAACTTACTTCATTTATTGCTCATCACTCTTTTGTCTCTTGCTTTAAGCCTACTAAGGTAGAAGAAGCTGTTCAAGATCTAGATTGGATAAACGCCATGCATGAAGAGTTGAACAACTTTACCCGTAATGAAGTTTGAACTCTTGAAGCGCGACCATAAGGTGCAAGAGTCATTGGAACAAAGTGGGTGTTCCGCCACAAGCAAGATGATCAAGGCATAGTTGTGAGGAATAAGGCAAAACTAGTTACAAAGGGGTTATCTCAAGTTGAAGGGTTGGATTTTGGAGAGACCATTGCACTGGTTGCAAGACTAGAAGCCATTCGTATCCTCCTTTCATATGCATGATATCATGAAATGAAACTATATCAAATGGATGTGAAAAGTGCATGTTTAAATGGCTTTATTAATGAACTAGTCTATGTTGATCAACCTCCCAGGTTTGAAGACCCTAGATATCCTAATCATGTTTATAGGTTGTCCAAGACATTATATGGGCTTAAGCAAGCCCCAAGAGTTTGGTATGAGCACCTTCAGGACTTCCTCATTGAGAAGGGCTTCACCATTGGGAAGGTCGACACCACACTATTCATCAAGAAGCTTGATGGGCATATCTTCATTTGTCAAGTGTATGTTGATGATATCATCTTTGGATCATTAAATGAAGATTCTTGCAAAGAATTTGGTGAATTGATGTCGAAGGAGTTTGAGATGTCAATGATTGGTGAGCTTACATTCTTTCTTGGTTTTCAAGTCAAGCAAATGAGAGAAGGGATTTTCATCTCTCAAGAGAAATATACAAATGATCTTCTCAAGAGATTCAAGATGGATGAATGTAAGCCAATCAAGACACCAATGCCAACTAATGGACATCTCGACCTAGATGAGGGAGGTAACACGGTTGATCAAACTCTCTACCACCCTATGATTGGTAGCTTGTTATATTTAACCGCATCTAGGTCTGACATCATGTTTAGTGTGTGTATGTGTGCTAGATTTTAAGCTAAGCCTAAGGAATCACATTTAATTGCCGTAAAAAGAATCCTTAGGTATCTTAAGCACACACCAAGCATTGGCCTTTGGTATCCCAAAGGAGCTAGATTTGAATTAATTGGCTATTCCGATTTGGATTATGCTAGATGCAAAATTGATAGAAAAAGCACATCCTGAGGGTGCCATTTGCTTGGTAGATCACTTGTGTCTTGGTCCTCCAAGAAACAAAATAGTGTGGCCTTGTCCACTGCCGACGCGGAATACATTGCCACGGGTGCTTGTTGTGCACAAATACTTTATATGAAACAAACTTTGCTAGACTATGGTGTACTTCTAGAAAAAGTACCTCTTTTGTGCGACAATGAAAGTGCGGTAAAACTTGCAAATAATCCGGTTCAACACTCGCACCAAGCACATAGATATCCACCATCACTTTCTTAGAGATCATGTTGCTAAGAATGATATATCATTAGAAGGTGTAAGGACCGAGGATCAATTGGCGGATATCTTCACTAAACCGCTAGATGAGGCAACATTTTGTAGATTGCGGAATGAGCTCAATATGCTTGATTTTAGCAACTTTACTAAAAGATGAGATTGTGTTGTCCCTTGCATTGTATTGTAAAATACAACATGTTTAATCTTTGGTAACACATATAGGGCTTGTCTAACATGGTTAAGATAACCGCCGAAAAGCGTGTGAAGAAGCTTAACCTTGGATCAAACTTGACAAGCAACTAGATTTACTTACAAGTATTGCATATGCATGAATGTTATTTTGTCGTTTATCTCAATTTACCCTTTTATGTGCCTATTTTCTTAAAAAGAATTATAGCCTAAGGCAAAATATTTTGAAATACATGAGGGTTTCAGAAAGGTCACTCACATCAGTCCCAATTGGTGTTCAGTTGGATCTTATTTGAGTTGGGACTTGATTGGGAACAGGCAGCTCGAAGGACTTTGAAGATTCGCTGAAGAAAGAGTGTCCGAACACTAAAACAGTGTTCTCCCAGTGTCCGGTCAGATGGTGGCTCTGCGTCTGGTCGATCGAAGACGAAGACTAAAGCTTGCACCGGACTCTGGCTGTGTTCGGTCGGTGTCCACCGGACGCGTCCGGTCGTGATTCCAGGGGTTTTGGACCTTACTGGAATCGATCGGACGCTGGGTGGTAGCGTCCGGTCACTGCCACCGGGGCGTTCGGTCAGTAGAAAATGTGCGGGACCTGGTTTCTTTCTCCATTTCCTTTTCTACTCTGCGGGGGACCCCCATATAATCCGCGTGTGTTGACCTAACCTGCATCTCCTCCACGCTGACATCGCCGCCCGCTGCCTCCCATGCTCCTGTACCTATGTCCTAGCCACCGCCGCAGCTGCACCCAAGCCATGCTCCACGCTCCCGCGCTCCACCGCTCCCGCACCATTACTCAGTGCCGCCGCCTCCAGTGCTCGCCGCGCCTGCTCTGCACCTCCCTATGCCTCCACTCTATGCGTCGTCGTGCCGTGCTCCTCCACTGCCCGCGCCACACCGAGCTCTAGTGCCGCCTCACCAGCACTCTTGCCCTAGCGCCACCCAACCCCTGTCCTAATTCAGTGCCGCCAGGCTGCCATCCCACACCATCGTGCTCAGTTCCAGCGCCACCATTGCATCCTCACCGGTGACTTCAATCGCAATCCAGTGCTGCCGATTCACTGCTCACCGCGAACCCTAACCCTAGCCGATTCGGTGGTTCCCCACGTGTCGCATCTCTTCTCTTCTTGGGTCGTCGGTTCGTCAGGTAGCAAGCCCATGTTTCAATTTCGTATCTAATTGCTTGCTTTCTTAGGATTTCGTATCTCTAGATGCATAATTAAAATTATTTGTATATCCTATCTATTCAATCGTGCAGCGAGTCGGTGCCATTAAGGTCTCAGTGGCAGTTGTCAATCAACTCAGGGCCTAAGCTCGCGAGTACAGATCAAGGCCAAGCCTCGAAAGTGTCAGTGATAGTTGATCTTTGTTAGAGACAGTAGTTCTTATCAGATGGCTCATGTTAAGAACGCTGGAGGTGGTCCAGGTGATGAGGATCCAAGGCGTCTACCTCGCTTGCCTACAGATCCAAAAGGCAAGGCGACGAAGAAGATTGCATCAAAGAAGCGCAAGTACCTAGATGCAGAGACAGCTATAGCAGCCATAGTTGCAGAGGCCACAGAGCGTGCCAAGAGAGGAGGTGCTCACAGTGGTGTTGTCATTGCAGACCAGCTTTCACCAGATGTGAGGGCTACACTTGAGGAGGTTGAGCGCCTTCATGGTGGTCCAGCTAGGACTCTCATGATTGGTGGACGGCATCATGCTATTGATGAGGGTCCACCTCAGGGGGAGTCACAGCAGCAGGCACCGCCAGTAGAGCAGACTCAGGAGGGACAGCTAGCTGAGGAGACAAAGCAGGCACCTCAGCCATAGCTTCGCTGCTCTAGTCGTACCTGTGCTCCAGTCACACCAAGGGTAGATACATAGTAGAGGGGTTCTCATCCACCACCTAGACCACAGGGTCCATCTCCTGTGACACACTTGGACTTGAGGGCCACCACGGCCAAGCAGGTGCAGCAGCTCAGGTTTGTGGACTTTGAGCAGTGGTTCCCGCTGAGGAGAGATGACAGAGCATCAGAGGGCTTCTACATACCACTCCAGGAGGATTTCTACAATGCATACCTTAACAGTGGTGCTGTATTCAGATCTCAAAGGGTGTGTCACATTGATTCTATAGTTGCAGCAGCTGGAGAGCACATTGCCCCTACCTTGCATATCTACCGGGGCTAACAGACTTGATTGGATGGACTAGATTATATATTCTATCTTGGGTTCATCAGTTCTATGCTACTCTCTGGATTGACCCACAGCATAACTTTATTCACTTTGGATTTAGAGGTAGAGATTACCGGCTGACGAGCACTAGGGTCAGGGAGATACTCAAGCTTTAGGAGCAGCCTATCAGATTACATGAGGTTTGCTATGGATAGACAGCGCCTCCTAGATGCCCTCATGGTGGTATGGTGCCCCCTAGAGACTTGGTTCATCACTGCTTCACAGAGCCCTTTGGCGAGGGGTCGTGTAGGAACCCTAGTGATCTTACTCCTACTGCTCGCGTGCTTCAGGCTATCATGAGGAGGACATTGCTTCCTGGGATGGGATACAGAGAGGGCTTGACTCACATATAGTTGTGGCTTATCAACTCTCTGATGTAGCAGATAGTTTTTGATATTTGGGATCTTCTTCTGTTAGAGATGGAGGACACTATAGCTGAGGGCTTCAGAGGTCACAGGCAGCTGCCATATGCCCATTGGATCACTTTTCTTATTCATAGGGCAGTTACTGTGAGGCCACCAGAGATGCTTGCTGAGTACAGTGGTGCTACAATGAAATTCCTTGCATACAACATGACTCAGATGATCCGTCATAGTACACCTACAACACCTAGCCAGCCGCGCCATCGTCCTGATGTGCTAGAGTCTGTAGCCCAGCAAGATGATATTATTAGGGGCATTGTAGCTATAGAGGAGGAGCAGCTTGCTTAGCAGGAGGGGACAGTCATGAGCGACCCCAGTGATAGTTCTGATGATGACTACCAGCCCATTCCTCGGATGCCTTCTTAGCGACATGATCATGAGGTCGACAGCTCTAGTTCAACGCCACCTACCCCATAGACAGACCCCGCTCTCCTTGCTATACTTGAGCGGATGAGGCAGGACTAGGCACACCAGGCTCAGGAGACAGCTGCTACATTTGTACAGTTCCAGACTCGGCAGGATGAGTTCCAGCGCCAGCAGCAGGCGATCCAGCAGCAGCAGTTGGCTATTTAGCAGTAAACACAGGCTCTACAGTAGCAGCAATAGGCCATGCATCAGTAGCCGATCCTCATGCAGTAGCAGTTTTTTGGATTTATGCAGCATGTTGTGACTACTATTGGGGCTCCACCGCCATAGCCTTCGCCCTAGCTTGGTTAGACTGCCACTACTATGACTCCAGCGTTATAGCCTAGTGGGCTTCAGAGTCAGGGATAGCCACCAGCATAGTTTGTTTCTCCTACAGAGCAGGTGTCTCAGTGGTTTGCTATGTCAGTGCTAGCCCCGTAGTTCACACCATTTCGTACGGGCTTCACATCGGCTGAGCCATCCTTGCTGCTAGTGCCAGAGACCACAGTGTCTAGGAGCCTTGGTGCTTCCTTTAGTGAGTTGACAGGACACCCTACACCGCCAGACCTACATGTTCCTGTACCTACCACCATTGCTCCAGTGACAGGCACTACAGAGACGCTCCCTTCCTCAGTGGCATCATCAGAGCTGGTTGATATAGTTATACTAGCACAGCCTACAGTCGCACCAGTTCTTGATCTAACCCAGACTGCTATAGCATCGCTTCTAGCTATAGAGGGTCAGATAGCTCAAAGCTCCATACCAGATGATGATGACACCCAGTTCTAGCTCACTCCTCATACTTCAGCGCTCGGCTCGTCCGCTGTAGCCCCGCCGATCGACCCTTAGGTTTTGGTGTTTGACGCCAAAGGGAGAGAGGGTTTGAGTATGTTAGCCTTAGGGGAGCGACATATCTAGGGAGAGCTTAGTTATTATATTCGCTTATCTATTACATTTGGAGTTTTTGTGTGTGATACACTATTATTATGCATTCATCGTGTGTTTACTTTCATATATTGAACTATATATATGTGATAGTGATATCTACGTGATCATGATATATGACATGTGTGCTCTCTACTTTGGATTATTTATATGTCATATCACTTGTGCTATGCTCATTTGCTTTTGCTCTACGTTTTACTCTGATGCAAATGAGCTCTATTTCTTGTACTCATGCTTATTTCATATCCTTGGAGTACATTATGTTAGCTTGGGTCATATAAGCTTGCCTAACACCTTTGTTCTTATTGCTAAAAGCTTATATGAACTAAGCATGTTAAAAACCTCATCTCTTTCATATACTCGAGGTAGTATTGTCATCAATCACCAAAAAGGAGGAGATTGAAAGCATCTAGGCCCCTAGTTGGGTTTCGGTGATTAATGACAATACATGATTACTGTGGCTAACGTGTGTTTTGTAGAGGCAATCAAGTTAGGTCACAGTAATGGAGATCGATTGGGCAATCATGATGGTCATGCCCCTATGATGGAAATCATTTTGGTTTTCAAAGGATGGACTAGTTCTAAGTGTCGATTGTAGTTGGAGAGACACTTAGAGTAGTTTAGGACTTTGTTTTTCCTTTGGCCGTACTATTAAGGGGGGGTATGGATGGGTAGCTTGACCTAGGTGAGTCTAGTGAGTTAGGTGTGGTGCACACTTGTTAAAACTAGCACTAGGTAGCTCCAAAACAGCCCTTAGATCCAATGGAGCAAACTTCATTCACATATGATCGAGAGTTGGAAGTGAATGGAGGGTCAAATACTGACCGGAACGCTGGTTCCTGGGTTGACTCGACGCTGGCGCAGAGTCCAGGTCAGTTCATTTGACCAAGGTGAAATCGTCTGATATGACCGGACGCTTGAGAGGTGAAGTGACCGGACGCTGAAGAGCCTACTGTCCGGTCGACTCCAGTAAGGTTCTAGAGAGGGAAAATCACAACCGGAATGCGTCCGGTCAGTGCTAACGGGACGCCTGGCCAGCGTTCTGGTCACACTATAAACACTGGAGTTCATTGAATTTATTAGTTTAAACCCCTATACCTATGTTTGGTGATAGGAATTAAGTATAAATACAAGTTATGTTGATGGTTTATAATTATTGTTAGTGACCGTAAACACATGTACATGTGGAAAGCATCTCCAATGGAAGCATCCGCCAGCATGGCTACCCCCTACCACGCATGCCAAAGCAGTTCTATGATGATCAATTTTTGTCATAGATCTATCCAATTCTATGACGACTTTCTAGAATCGTCATAGAATTGCTAGAATGACGCGACTTCTGTGACGAAACTGTTTTTCGTTATAAATTCATCATAAAACTGAAATTACAACGAATTTGGCTCCTTTAGTGATAAAAGTTGATGTCATAGAAGTGGATATTTCTAGTAGTGAAGACACCGATTAGTTAGCCGCTCGGGCGGCCCATGGTACTGCCAGCTAGTATGAGCCCAAACGATCAAGGCCCAGCTAAGCCATGTGGACCTGGGCCAAACACTAAGGCAGGGGTTGGCCACGACCTCTTCCCTTAGCCCTCGCCACGTGCCGTATAGCTCCACACGACCTCTCCTTCGTCCTGACCCCTAGGAGGAATAGGGAGAGATCGAGCCATGCCAAGCATGCCTGCTCTGACAAGAGTAGGCACACCGCATTGACCCCGCAAGGACCGAGGGGACAGCAGTCCCCTCAGCCCGATCAGACACCATCCCTATGCCATGCAGTGTAGACAAGACAACACCACTGAGTGGTGGCGGCCAGTACGGTGGCCCACCATCCAAATATGGCCTGACAAGACAGGTGTATGACTCCACCCACTACGGGATGGGGGCCACGACGGTGCCCTTGACTTTGGAGGCCATCTAAGCCTAATGAAGGCCACTGACCCCAGAGCTTAGGATCATGGCCACTAGCTCCACAAGTAGCAAGACTGACCAATGACCTGGGCGGCTACCAACTCCTGTACGACGCTCCTAGGAGATCAGGAGGAGATGACGAAGGCCACAGCGAGACCACATCACGTAGGACGGCTGGCGAAACATCATCATGCCCACAGTGCTGCCACAACCAGCATAGTAGCACCACGCCACACCATGCCGCGACATGGGCATAAGACCATGATGACAACCACGCCTGGATATGCTGCAACAAGACAGTATTACTTGCAAGCAAAGTTAGCTAGGTTTCCTCCCTTAGGCTCATGACCCTTCGGTTGGGAGAACCTCCTTCTTTGTATGTGACCTAGCCTTGGACTCTATATAAGGGCAGCTAGGGCACCCTTCTAGGATCATCATCAGACTCTCGAAGCTCTCATTTGGGTAGTCCGTCTCCTAGCTCTAGCGCTCCTATCTCTTCCACCATTATTGCACTCGATCATCTCTAAGACTAGACATAGGGCTCCAGCCTGAACCTCAGTATAACTCCTAGAGCAGCGCGACATTCGTATAAATTCACTAGCCGGTCTATAAAACGCCGGCACTTTCGCTTCTGGAAGAGCCTCATCTCGGGATCTAAGAACCGTAAGGAGCTACCCTAGATTCTTGATGGATTCTTCTACCGCAGCTGGAAAGGCAAGTGCTACTTCACCAGCATCAACGGTGAATACCCCTCCTTATCCTTCTTGCCCTTCCCCATTCAGGATGTCATGATCTCAGATTGCTCTTAGGGCCTCATCCTCTACTGGTACGTTGGGTTTCACTATGTTGTCTGCAATCCAGTGGCTAAGAAATAGTTGCTACTGCTAGGTAGCAGCCATTCTTGTGGTTCAGCTCGCTTGAGGTTTGATCCGACAGTCTCCTCGCACTTCCATGTGTTTGAATATGGGATCAACGATGATGACTCCTTAGGTGTCAACATCTACTCATCTAAAACTAGAGCATGGATCTTTAAAGAATCTGAATGGAGTAAGGGTATTGTAGTATCCACATATGGGAAATGTGTGTTTATTAATGGCTTTATGCACATGCTGGAGTTCACCCAGATAGCTACTGTTGATATGGAGGGAAAGACATGGAGAAAAATCATAGGCCAACTGGTGATGCAATTTCCATCCATGAAGCTCAGGGTCAGTTGTGTTTATGTACTACTGATACTTTGAATAGGTATGAGCTTTCAATTAGGATCCTTGAAGACTATGGTACTAGTAAATGGACATTGAAGCATAAGGTGACCACACTAGAGCTATTTGGATAGAAGAATATTGAAATTGGTACCGAGGTTTGCGATGCGGCCTACAGAGTGATTGCAGTTCATCCAGAATGGAAATTGATTTTCCTTGTTGGGGAGGACAAAACACTGCTTGCATTTGACATTAATCCGTAGTAAAGTTTATATCCTCCCTACCCGGGCCATCGGCTATCCTAGAAGTATCTAGAAACTATTATGCATGAACGATGGACCTCACTATCTTTCTTATGTTCCCTTGTTCATGGAGTCATTAGTAGAGCAATAAAGGTGCATATGATGTATTTTGTTGTACATCGTGCCTTTGTTTAGGTAGGTAGTTGTTTTCATTCTATATATAGGACAATTTGGGCTTGGTAACTAAAGGAATGGTGTGTTGAATATCATTAATTCTGCTACTTTATGCAAGCAGGAGTCTGAGTGGTTTTGAACAATTTTCCTGCATTGGCTAAGGGAGGAAGAAGAGGGGTTCCATGATGCATTGCCTACCAATCCGAAGGAAGCTTTGCCTTGCAAGTAGGAGTGCCAATCTGAAGGAGCGAAGCATATCTACCTTGTTTTTGTTACGTAAGTCTGTAGGGAGCAGAACCTTTATTCTACTATCTATGTACTGTTTGTGTTAATTCATCAGTTGACACAGTTGTTATGTTAGTGTCGATTGTTATTATAAAAAGTACTCTTTCGTTTTGGACATAATGAATGGTGTGTAATGATTATATCTGTATGGGTGTGTGTTCAGTAAGTATTAAGGCCCAGCTGAATTAGTATATAAATTGTGAAAACTGGATGTCATCATCGTCGCTATTCGTCTGATGCGGCGGGGGTCAATAGTGTATCACCACCGAATCAGTTTAGTAACCCGACACCGAACAAAAGGATCATCACAGGCGGATCGTACTGCAACCCGACGGTGACCATGCCCTATGACTAGACGGTTCATACACTGAAGCGATGGTGATGTTTCGCCTCGACACAGGCTGGTCGTGCTCCAATACGACGGAAACAAGGACCTTGATCACGGACGGATCATAAGCCAATACGGTGGTGTTAGTGTATACCCACACAGGCGGGTTGGGCCCTAATGCGATGAAAATAAGGATATGATCATGGATGGATCATAAGCCAATGCGGTAGTGTTAGTGTACACCACAGTCGGTCTCAGATGTCGACGGTGAAGGCTATGACCATCACTAGTCGACAGCTTACTGCCGAGGCTGAAATTGGACTGCGACTGGGGGTTACGACGTGGCTGTGAAAGGTCTGAATGTAGTAGGTGCAGGTTTTTAGCTAGGTTTACCAAGTGCAGCTATGGATTTGGGATTAAACCAAAAACATGAGAAAATAGAGAATAAATATTGAGATTGAGATTGAGTGCCTAGCTCTCTTGGGAGCTTCCATAACCACTAACTTGAAGATCCAATCTCTTAGATCCATGTTCACAACTCCAAAAGATGAATTGGTTACTCATGAGCTTCCTCTTGCAAACATTCCAAAAAGATGAATCAAAAGGAAATCCAACGGATGCATGGGTGATTGAGCTAGGTGAAGATCTCTTGAACTTACTCTATATATGATGGAACCACCACCAGTAAGAAATCTTCAATCTTGCACCAAAAATCACAAATTAGGTCTTTGGAGAAAAATCCAAGAAATAAGAGAACTCTTGAGTTAACCATAGATGAAGTTGAAGATTTCCTTGAGATGGTGCTGGTGCTTCTCTTCTTCTTTTCCTTCTCCAATCCTTTCTCTCTCTAGTTCTAGGGTTCATCCTTGTTCTTGAGTGTAAAGAGAGAGAGGGGGTGAAGAAAATAAATGAGTGAGTGGGAGTGGGGGTGAAGTGAAGTGGCTTCAGCTGATGAAGAGCTTTCGCTAGTGCTGACATGTGGGTCCCAGCAATGCAAATGGAAAATACCTCATTTTGCACTTTCCTTCACTGTTCTGTAATTTACCAGATGGTCCGATAAAGCTGGTGGACTCTTCGGTGATCCTCTGTCTTTGCTGAATTGATTGAACAATTGGGAGGCTTGGTATTGAGGACCAAGGCATTATATCCAAGGGTGATTTCTGGCCTTGAGAAGGTGTTGATGATGTCAATTAGTTGCCATCTGATCTGAGTAAGAGTTTTTCATTCCTTTGATCATTGACCTGATCGTGTCCCTTCTGGGTGGCTTCGCGAGGTTGATTGGTGAATTCATGGCAGTTACACGTGTCCAAGGCACGAGGGATCTCCACAGGTGAACAAGTATCTAGGCTGAAAGCTTCTAGTAGCTATTTCGCAGAGCTAGGGTAGAGGTTCAAATTGGAACAACATTTCGGGTCGTTACGAACACAATGATGAAGTCTATTCTTGCATTTGAGGAAGTTTGGAAAGTCGGCTTTCATTAAGCTCATGTTTCTTTTGATGTTTTGCTGCGCCAATTGACCTCTGACTTGTCCATGACGTCTGTAACTTGTTGGTGGTGCCCAAAATCACCTTAAGACATTTTTGAGTGTAAACAATTTCTAGATACATTATTTTTACTGTATCTATATCTAAATGTATAGCAAAACTATAGAAAACCCAATACGTCTTACATTTTGAACAGAGGGAGTATCATTTATGAGAGACATGACACTTGAGCAATCGACTTCATCACAGAAACGACAATAGCATTCCAAATGTATACACAAAGCAGGCGGCAACACAGTAGACTGATAGATAATAGGCACCCTCTTGGGCCTGCCTAGCATAACCCCTGAGCATTACTGCATATGTCAAACCAAGGAACGGCAAACAAAGCTTGGGAGAAGCCAAATCCAAGTAGTACCATCTATATTTAGCGTCAACACGACAGTTACAACTTCTAGGTTTTGAGTGCCACTTCCCTCACCATGAAGATCTAGTTGGTAAGCTAAGCATTGGATGAGATTGCTAATGAGCAAGGGAGGGTTCGAAACTGGACACAGACAAGTATATACTAAGTAAATCAGGCTGTTGAGGTTCACAGGGTCTTCTATGAACACAGACAAGCATATACTAAGTAAACCAGACAAGCATAACGGTCGGTGTCTTATAAACATGAGATGGAAGCCAAAGTGCGATGGAACCTGCAAGGTACCAAAAACAGTGGTTTCAGTATACGACTTCAAATGCAAGGGCATGTCACCCTGTGTTTCTTAAAACTTTGCTTTTGGTTCCAGATTGTTCTACCAACATGTAGATATGATGGTCATGCTTAGAACTCAAATACTAGCATCGCAAAGAAATGAATTTCTCAAATATAGCATTTAAGCAAGGACCATAAAAGTAAACTAGAATCTATGAATTTGAAACAATCACATTAACAAATATTGAGGAACATGAACAGAAAAATTAAACTGGATCTATTTTATATATCTATGTCCAACCTGCAGAAATCCTAGGATGAGCAAGCAATAAGAACATCACAATGTAAACTTGTGCCTTCAAACTAAAACAAGCCATGCCCAACAATTCAAAACATGTGTGGCATGAACAAATCTTGAGATACAACCTATACTTTATGTGTTGCATGTGTATTCGTTCCACAGATGAAGATCTATTATTGTATTTACACATATGGAGATAATTTATACAACTAGTTTGCAGGTACAAAGTACAGGATAATACAGATAAAGAATAAATGTTATGAAACGCTAAACAACTTATGCACCTGAGTTTCTGCCGAGATGTCAACACCATGCTGAAGATACAACCAATACTCTGTTCTTCCATCCAAGGTAAAGGACACCATCTCTCTCCTCAAGCCTGTAGTAGCTGTTGTAACTATGCAATAGTGTGTTGATGGTGTTGTTCACCACTGAACTTAGTGGGTAGGGCCTAAATCCAGCCATTGCAAATCTTGACTTCCATTTTCCATACAGCTCGTGCCTCTCAACCCTTTCAGCACCCTCGCATGCGATTAAATTAACGATATCCCTTGCAACACAATGTTGTTCTGTGTTCATCCGCCTCCTATCATCCCTTGGGAGAGCAACATCTATTGACTCAAACATGGCTGTATAGTAGTTGAGAGTTTCCATGTATCTTGGGAAGAATGGAGCTGTGTTTGTATTTGACTCCTGCTCAACGAGAGTAACAACCCTAGGACTGATGCTCTTGATCATTCTTATAATCCTATCCCGATGATTTTCCGTACTTACACTTTCATCAGGAACATGATGCAGCTGATAGGCAAAATTCACAGCAATAATCTCCCCAGGTCTTATAGCAAGATGCTGAAGCTCAACCTCATGGCTAGCAGCTGGAACGGCATTGAACTCAAAAGGAAGACCACACGACTTAGCAACATTACACAACATCCTCCCAACTATATCAAGCCCGCCTCCTCTGGCATAAGCAGAATTTGAGTCATCTATACCAGTGATTCTGATGTATGGTGGACCACCAGGCCTTGCAGCAAGGGCCTGTACCAGAGTAACCCACTGGCTCCCTTGAGCAATTTGGAAATCAATGATGTGAACAAAGTTCTCACCCTTAATAGCCTCAGCAATGGCACCATTAGCTGACATGTAACCAAACTTGTAGAATGGGCAGATCTCGTAAAGGAGATGCATATATGACATGAGTTCAGAGCTTGTAGGTTCTTTACATTTCAAAGATTTATATAGCATACTGCCAGAGGAAGAAAGTCTAGCAACAATTCCTTCCAGCATATAGGCTCCAAGTCGTTGCATTGGATCTCCAGATACAGATACCACCTGACCAAGCTCAGATATTAGCAGCTTTGTTGCAAAGACGTCGTTCTCGGCAACAGCCTTACCACATGCTATGAGTACTTGCTTCAAGTCTCCTGCATCAATTCCCAGAAGTTGTCTCCAGTTGTCTGGTCTCAATTGAACATTGGCTTGTAACAAGCTCTCAGGGCTGTCAGAAATAATGTCCAAGTCCAATCCAGGTATAAGAATGGCATTCTCTAACTCTTTTAGTTTAGTCTGGAGATCTGCAACCTCAGTTAAACAGGAAGCAGTTGGGGGAGAACTATATGCGTGGTCTGAGTGGCTATCATGCTGAGACAGGGGGCTCCCACTTAAAGGGGAGATGCTGTGAGAAGATGTGGAGCTTTGTGCAGGATAAACACCATTTGCTGAGGATGATTCCAGAGTGCAGTATTGTGCTTCAAATACTTGAGGGTTGGAATTGTTGATCCTTTGTGACCCAGTATCAGGAGAGTAGTAGTGATTTCCTAGATTATTTTGCATCACATGAATCCTACCATTTTCTCCTAAAGGAGCCGAGTTGTTGTAATATGGCATTTGAGAATCATCTGAACATTTATATGAATGGTTAGAATCCCTAGCTGACATGCTTCCCTTTGCAACCTTGTAGGACAAAACTCAGCAGGGAGCTAATCCTGCCATCTTTATCACGATTGTATTTAGTGTGCTCACGTCATCCACTGAAAATGTAAAAGATTACGAAATTCAAGTAAGACAGGAATATATAAGCATATCTAAATTATTTTTCAATACCTAGAGAAGAAAATTAGCCTTGAATGTAATATCTGAACTCATATAAATTTTACATGGATATATGGTTGTTGAACTATATTGTATTGTCAAAAGCATAAAACAAGATTCAACTATTATCACTTCTAGAACCAACAAATGAGAACCCTAAACCCGTAAATCCATGGTTTTACATAGCTCATTTTGGATAGGCAACTATCTGGATTCTCATTTAATTTTTTAACGTAAAAATAAACAAATGAGAATCCAGACAGTTGCCAATCCAAAATGAGCTATGTAAAACCATGGATTTACAGATAGCTACATTTCATAGTAAGCTAACACCAACAAGAAGGGATAGTGTACTGTGGATTATCAACAAGCTCTAATAAGCTTAAAAGTTGAAATAAAGACAGGCCCATAACCATAACGCATGATCAACCATCACTGCAAACAATACATAAACATAACCCACAATATCCAGTAAATCATTCCTTGCATGAAGATACAATAAAGTCCATGTTTGGTAGAGCTTTTCCAATGGCTCCAGCTCTGACTGAAGCTGTACCAAACGCCGAAGAAAGAAACAGCTTCGGTGGAGCTGCAGCTGGTTTTCTACGGGTCAGCCAGAGTTGCAAAAACATGGCTTTGCATTGTCATTCATTATATGAAATACCATACTTTTTTATTTCACATTGTCATTTGTTTGCTAATTTTTTTCTCAAAATCTTCATCGCGACCTCAAATCCCAAATTGGAGCCATAGGCCATGGATTGGAGTTGGGTGGGTCTCTGCTAAAGGATGCTGCAGGTAGGCTCATGGCTATGCCTGCAGAGGAGTGATAGCAACGTTCTAGCTCACCTTGGAATCTCATGTGGCAGCGGCGCTTTTGCATTCGTGTCTTTGTGGTGGCGGTGGCAGCGGCAGGTTCTGAGGAATAGCAGTCTGCTACAACCAAAGTAGAATGTGATCGTGTTGGCGAGCAAGGATAATGACAAGTCCGATTCGATGGCCGCCTGCACCCCGACCGTGTCGCACTCTTGCCCGTGGGGTACGAGTGTAAATGGTATGGATATTTTCTGACTGACCGTCTAACCTAAGGGCTACAGATACTAAATAGATAATCCATATCCGAATATGAACATTCAACATCCATACACTATTCGTATCTGGATACTCACAGTCGAATATGTATGACATTGATATCCATTCATATCTTATCCAACATAGCTGACACTATTCATACCCAATACAAATCCAAAAAAATAACCATATGTATTTGTATCTATAGGTATCCAATCTGTTTACGCGCAGGCCTTCCCGATATGTGGCTGCATCCCGCACTCGGCTGCCAAGCCGCACAGACACACCGCGCCCTTGCCGACACCCGCCTCACAGCAGCTACCCTAGATAGCACACGCCTCCAGCCAAGGCCACCTGACCTAGATCTGGTCCGCTCCTCACAGCAGATGGCCTAGAGCCACTTGCTCTCGTGCCACCGCCACTCACGGATCCTGCCACCGCTAGGGCAGATAGGGACTGTTGCAGCCAAGCATGTCAAGGCAGGCCCTCTGGTTAGGATTTGATGGGTGGGAAGAGAAGATAAGAGGATAAAGGGTACTTTGGTCCTTTCTCATGTGTTTTTATTTTTTTATGCCATTTAATACGTTCAGATGCACTTAAGGGTCATTCAAAGTAAGGGCGAATACATTCAATTTCAAAACACGAGGGCAAAATCACAAAGTTGTAAAAGAAGGGTAAAATCACCATTAGCCTCTACAGTAAGGGCAAGAATACTAATCTCCCTAGATATTTAAGTATACAACTGAAGAACTATATACTTAAAAGTTTGCAAGTCTAGAACACTAAAAAGTATTATTTGACTCCACTTTGTATAAGAATATATAAACAATCAAATGTGTATGAGCTAAAGCCTCACAAGAACAGGGTGACAAAGGAATTTTCTACCTAGGCTATCGAGCTCACAGATCTGTAACGTTGTTATAGCAAACTTGACTATAGAATGAATCAACAAAAAATATTGCTCTAAGGATTTCAACTAGCTGCTTTTTACAAAGAAAAAAAAAACACAATTTGCATCCATCTGTTTTACCATGGAAAAGATACATAATTGCTAAGAGGTCAAACATATAGAATCTCACAAACCCATCATTCATGTAAGAAACCTTTTAAGTTGTATTCTCCCCTCCAATCCACATTTGACCATTATGAATATATTCGACGTGTTGGGACTGTGAGATATGGAAGGAAGGTAACTCAAGAATTTTTCATTGTGCTTCCAGACATGAACAATTGGTGAAAGCGATTAAAGACAAAGGAAGTTAATGGCTTTGAGATATCAATTCCTGTTAGTTTGTCTTGTTGTTTTAATATCTGTACAACTCCTCTCTGAACTTTCTTACTGATTGTGTAAGCTGTTAAATCATCCTACAAGTGTTGTGAGAGACATTCATTGAGGATTAGGTTGTCAATTGTGGGCTGGACGTTTGTTTACTCATCTATACATATGACTGAAAAATGGACAACGTGTCAGCAATTGAAGTCTTGTTTCCAGAATAAATGATGCATTTTCATTCCGAACTATTGGTAAGACCGACAACATTCAACATACCTGGAGAAAATAGAAAGTATGGAACAGGCCCAGCGATGAAACTGCACCTTACAATTAAATCCCAAGGAAACCATCAATGCCAATAAATAAACTTCAGAGTGGTGATCCTATATGTTTTCACAAGCTAAGTTGGATGAATTATATTCCAAATGTTTAACTATGTCATGTAATTGAATTTTGTTTCCAATCAATTCCACACTGGCCACCACTGACATTCCGGTAACAATTGACAAATAAAATGCTTACAATACTGTGTACGCGAAGAACAGAGTAAATACCCTAAGCTTTACTCAATAGCAGTAGGCCAAGTATGATCATTTTAAAGAACATGAAACTGTGCTCAACAGCGGTAGCTAAGCTATCTATATTTCACGGTCTGGAGGCCTTTTTTCAGTGTGATTTTCAAGATCCTAGGTAAAGGAAAAATTGAAAATGAATTCAGCAAATTAGCAACCACGGAGCAAATTAACATCCAGGGAAGACACGATACACATCCCTGAACCAAATTGAAGACCAACCCAAGTCTATCACCGCAAAGCTTCAGGCATAATACACAAAATCAAGATACAAGCTTACCCAGGTCTAAACAAGCTACTGCGGAAAAGGCATACCATCAAGATACAGGCGTCCCCAGGCGATTCTTGAATCTCCTTGACCCTCATGTGGAGCAAAAAAAAAAAAAAAAAAAAAAACAATTCACGGATCGGACCTCAGCTGAAAGGAGGCAGTCAAGAAGAGAGAGACCAGCCCAAGGGTAGAGGAAGAGGGAGAGGCAGAAGAGAGAGAAAAGAGAGAGGGATAGGGAAGACGACGACTGCTCAGTGATGGGGAATGAAGGTTGGACTGGTGTGGTGTGGAACAAAAGAAGCCCTTTTCATATATCGAAGAAAAGCTAGGGAAAATACGAGCCGCAAGAGGGAAAAACAGACATGACGGCGCACCACGACTCTGCTGCCCCCGTTTGGTCTTTTTCTACCACCGTATCTTCCTTTTCTTTAGCCTTTGTTAGCAATCGCGCAAGAGCGACTAGAATAGAACGGAATCTGATTCAGGGTGACTCATTGCCAGCGTCTCTTGCGTACAAATGGCTAAAATAGTACTCCTGGCCCAATATAAACGCTTATTACACTCTCGAGAAGTCGAGCTCTTTCAAATTTAATTAATTATATAAAATCAGCTCAAAAATAGTTATATAAAAAATATTATTAATATTTATATCTTTAAATAAGTTTATCACAAAGTATATTCTACACTTAGGGTTTGTTTAAGACGGCTCCGCTCCACTTTTTTTTAGACACGTGCAGCTCCACACACTTAGAAAAAAAAGGTGAAGTTATCAAAACACCTAAAGCGATGTTCAAAAACTCTAATTTTTTATGGAGCTGCTCCACGGTGAAGTTTATAGGAGCAGATTTTGTGGAGCAGTTCCGAACATTCCGTGACACTGTATATTTGGTTAAACTTAACTAAAGTTTTAGCGATGAGGTGGATAGGGCTTAGAGCATCTCCAAGAGTTTTCAAAAACCCCTCCCAATCTTGATTTTTTTGTAAGATTGAAAAAACACATTTGTTCAACAATTTCTTATCTCACCTCTCAAACTTTCCAAACTTGGGAAAATCTATCCAATCGCGCAAAAATATACAAGTGCATATCCGAAGGTGGAGGGACGTGGGGATAGGGTTCACAATGTAAATGTATTAGAGGGAAAGAAAGTATAAAAGTGGCTGAAGTGATTTGAAAATAGTTTAGGATTCCTGATGTAAAATTGTCTTCTAGCTTTTAGGAGCGAGATATTGAAAATGGTTAAAAAAAGTCAACAAATGTGCTCCCTGCTTTATACTTCTGATGTTTTTAGAGATTTGAAAAACTCATTGTTTTAGAAACGACAATATTGAAGATAGTCTTAAGCCCCTACAGCCTTTGCGAACCTTTCAAGTTTCTTCTCATCATTTCTAGCCATATGTTATACATCATTGCATATCATGTACTCTAGTTCATATCATTGTACTCATTTCATATCATGCAAGCAATAGGTGATGAAGCTCCCAAAGAAGTCCCAACCGACAAGAACCCTACCTTGGAAGTTGTCGATGAGCCACTATCTGAACCTTTGCAAGGCAGGCACCCAAGCATCCCTAACCCGACTTTTGCAGTTTGCATAATGTGCCTAAAGGTTAAGTATATGCATTTCTATGTTACTATATGACTAGAATTCTAGGAGAAAGAATCATTGCCATGGAGTAATCATGATTATCCTACTTCCACACACATGCACTCCTTGATCTGAGTGTATGAATTTTTTCTCCATGGATCCATTGTTTGACTTAGCAATATGTGCAATGCAAGTGTGCTTTACTCTTATCCTACCCAAACTCCACATAAGCTTGTTAGAAGTAGGAAGTAAGGCAAAACACCGATGCCTTGGTGAGGATACATACACCATTGAGCGATTTGAGAGTACCATTTGAGGAGAAGTATGGGCTATGTTTTTTATTGCATAAGTTATAAAAACTCCAAGTATGCTTCATAGGGGGTAGTGATGACTTCGTGTCAAAGCCATTCTACTTTTCAACCGCTCAAAGCGACATGGTAGCCACTTCAAAATCCACAAGGTATGAGGAATGACTCGAAATATATTTTATGCTAGCATCATATCTTTTGAAGTCTTGATTCATATCTAGTTGCACCTCAATTTTTGTTCTCCCACTTTACTCGGGACAAATAAAGGTTTAGTATGGGGGAGCTTGTTGATGGTCCTTAAACATCAACTTTGACAATCAACATTTCATAAAATTAGAAGGAAATCAACACTATAGTAGTGATTTATGTTTACAATTTATCTATTTCCACTTGTACTTGGAGAATTATGCTTGCAAGGTCAAATTAGCAAAAATAAAGCAAAAGGAGGCCTTTTAGAAGCATCCCACGTGGCTAGAAGGGCCTAGGGCCCACCAGGTGGGGTCGACCTGACCCCACAAGGCATCGCTCGATGCCACCTGAGCCCATGCGACATCACTATATCCGTGGGATGGTGCTCCAAAGCATTATGACACGTTGATTCAAGGTCTGTTTCAACCGATAGAAAAGATTGAGTTCACAAAGGATCAAAGGCCCACTTGTCATCACCTCCAAGCAAGGAACCAACTTACAACCGATGTAATCAATTGACCTTTGTCCAAATAACCACCCCTGGGGCCACAACACTGAAGGAGGAGGGCCCTCTTATCAGTGGGGGGCGGTCTCCCGATGCCAAGGGGTGTCGCCTGATGGCCCACTTCACCAAATGGAGCAATCCTATGCATTGATTTGAGGCGGTTTGATCCAAGGGTTGTGAGAGGCTCTCCCATGGATTGATGACATGGCATTGGAGTAGCTCCTACTCTACCTCAATCTATAAATATAGGATCCTTACTCCTCACTTGTAACACACACCACAAGAGAAACTCTCTCTGCTCTCAAGATGTAGTCTTAGGGTGAGCTTTAGTGGGAGTTAGAGTGAAGAGGAGTTCTTCCTAGAGTCTAGAGCCATCTTTAGGAGTCTGGTATAGTGTATCTCTCTTGTAATACTTTTCTTATTTCAATATATACTTTCTATGCAAGTACTATTCATGTCTTGTTACTTTGATTACTAGTCTCGCCCTCTAGCTATGCTTTAGTGATACTTATAACTACCTTGTTTAGTGTGGTTACATCCTGTGCGAGAACATTGTTCGGTTAAGATGCTTTGATCTTATTTCATCGGGATCTGGATCAGAGTAGTGAGTCTATAGATTAAGCATGGTGCTTAGGCTATAGCTTGCCTATGTTTACGGCTAGGCCTCCAGATAGATTGTGGTAGGCGGTAGTCGGTGATAGCCTTGTCCATCCTCTGTATTTCACCATGTTGGGCCTAGTTATTAAAACATAGGGCTTGTGGCATTGCTATGCCTAATCAACCCTTTGGGTGAGTTTAGGGCACATGCGTCCCGAAGTGCATGTGAATCCCTCTATTTCTTAGTTTATCTGTATCACTATAGTTCATGGCTAGAGTTGTGTCTATTTAGAAGTAACATAGAATTCTTGTGCTCTCTCTCTCACTCGTTGCTCTCCCTCTTAGCTACACTTTCACTTACCTTCCCTTGAGCAGAACTTCTTGTGTGTCATCCTATCTTATTGTATATAACCCCCACTTTAGTCTAGTCGGTATACTAGTTAGTACATACACGATGGTTAACTATGAACTTCTTTAGCCACTGCTTCCCATCACTTAACCCCACTTTAGTCTAGTAAGTATACTAGTTAGTACATATGTGATGGTTAACTATCAACTTCTTTAGCCATTGCTTCCCTATGGATAAATACGATGCCCTGGAATACTCCTAGGGTGAAATGCTAAAATGATATTCTGTGCGCTTGTTGAATATTCTACATGAGCATAAGAAATATCAATAGTGATGGGACAGTATTGGAAGTTGGAAATTCAACACTCACGCTGAATTTACCGTCGGTAGACCAAAATGGTCTTGTAGGGCCGGTGGCCATAACGAGTATCTCAGTCGGCTCGGCGTTGCATACGACGGAGGAATGCAACCCTACTAGAACCACCGCATCTATCATTCAACCAGTCGGTGCTACAAGTTTCATCCAGCCGGTTTGATTCCTTTATAGGCCCCGTTATCGATCCAGCTAGCGGTGACATCACCGTCGCTTATGTAATATACGACGATGATAATACCGACGGTGATCGCTCAATCTATAGTAGTTCAAATGTATTCCTTGCTAATGAACCAAATTCATAATCCTTGTAATTATGTAGATAAGTTTTGTTGAGTACATTTCAGTACTCACCCTATTATTTATTTAAGCCTTGCACTGCTCCATCTTATGGTTTCTTCTACATGCTTGAGTCCTTCGAGGACCAGGGGTGGTAGAAGATGCAGTGTTGGTAGAAGCATGGAAAGTGGCACACCCATACATTGTATCAAAAACTTAGGTTGTTTTAGTTAAAAAAACTTCCGCTCGTGACTTTGTGATCTTGGTGTAATGACTAAGTATGGAACAACTTTGATGTAAACTTAATGTACTTCTTTTAATGTGATGCGTACCTGTTGTATGTTGTAATGATCTTTGCCATCCACGTGATCCTAGATGTAGGTTGGTTTAGACTATATGAGTAGTGTATCGAGATGACCGATTAAGTTTATTATCTAATTAATAATGGTAGTGTCGCGGGGTTGGAACCGCGACAAGCATTGTTGTTCGAGTCAGTGTCAGAGTACGTGTCTCCGGTGGCTCGGGTGGACTCAAGAACACAAGAATCACAGAGGGGACGCAATGGTTTATCCTAGTTCGGGCTGATCGATACCCTATGTCCAGTAGCTAATGATCCTTATACTCAAGAGCACCCAAAATTGGAGGGTTACAACAGAGTGTAGAGATGGGGTTAGCTCGGTGCTAATCCAAAGGTTGCCTCACCGTTGGTGGAGCCTTCCCCTCGTTGGAGAGGAGGAAGACGACGGGTGTGGTGGAGGAGCTCTCGGTGCCCCTATCTGGGTTACCCTGCTCTCGATGCTAAGCAAGAGCGGATAGAATCAGGAATGGAATGATATGTCTGGGACCCTCCTCCCCCCTATGGTTTGACCTTATCCCTTATATACCGAGATAGGTTGGGTACATGGTGGTTTGGGGGATGTGTCTATGGTCTACATGCACCAGAGTCCAGGAGGGTCTTACAGCGGTGCTCTGTGGACCATGGCGGTGTTGTAGAGCCAAAGAAGCCTTGGGCATTGTCCGGCTGCTCTATTTTGACACTCTGCATGTCAGGCTGTGTCGGCTTGGACCGGCCTCCCCTAGGTGGACCTTCTGGATTCTTCTTGGTGGTGAAGGAGGTCGGCTCCAGGGGCTGATGTGCGGGCCAACCCCTAGAGGCTGAGGAAACTTATCTTCTTGTGTCACGCCCCATGCATGACCTTGTCGTGGGAGCGGCCGGTAAGGCCGCACCCAAAGTGCAGCGTTTGGGAGCCCCTAAGCCTCGATGGCTCAGGGCTTGTCTTCTTGCGCCTGGTCCTTGGCTGGCGTCATAGGCCGGGCTAGAGCCAAGGGCCGAGCTCGGGCATGTTTCCGATTGGGAGCCTGAGGCTTAGGCGAGCCCCCCAGCCTTGAACGAGAGCTGTAACGTGCTTAGGCTCGATCAGGTGTCTTCGTCGAAGGGTGCACGTGAGCATACCTGATAGGTATAGTCCCTGAGCCCCCAGACGATCCTGGAGGGGTCGGTTGGGGAGTCTCTTTGGTCGGGAACCATTGACCCTGAGGCTTAACATACCCATATGTTAGGATCTCGTCATGTAGCTAATGGAAGACTATTTAGTTAAGTAATCTACTTAAGGAGACAATCCTGACACCAATGTAAAATTGCCTTCTACCTTTTAGGAGAAAGATATTAGAAATGGCTGGAGAAAGCTAACAAATAGCTCTATTTTTTAGCGATTTGAAAAACTTATTGATTTATCAATTTATTTATTTTTTTGAACAATGAGAAATGCTCTAATTTAAAGTAAATGTGGGCCGTCATGATTATGGACTGCGGGGATAGCTTGTGACCCTAAGCATTCGTATTAAGGTAGAGGACTCCTCACCTAGTCCGAGAAAACCCCCAAACCTTGTACCCCGCCCGCACATAGGGACCCGTTACCCTGTGAGTGGGTCGGTGCCATAAACCTATGCTTTTGGTAGTAATGCGGGGTAAATGAGAGTTTTTTTTATCTCCGACAGTACAATTCACCCCCGTAGAGGATTGAACTCAGACCGAAGGGTGCCACCCGAAGTGCTTGACCAGCCAATCTAGCATCTGTTGGCATCATGATTAACCTTTTAAATTAAAGCTCCTAAAAGACGGTTATTTTTTGGAATAAATGACAACGTTGCCAGTTAAAGTGGTCCCTACACTACCAGAAACAGTAGCTTTGCCGTGTGCCAAACACTCGACAAAGGATTTGTCGAGTGTAACACTCGGCAAACAGCACACGACATCTACAGTGCCGTCAAACGTCTCTTTGCCGAGTGGTTTTTATCGGGCAGTCGGCAAATACTTTGCCGAGAGCTGAAACTGACGCTCGGCAAAAAAAAGTAATGTGACGGCGCAAAGACGGTCACGACGCGTTTGCCGAGTGTCCGAGATTTGACACTCGACAAAGCAGCCATGGTTGCCGAGTGCCCAAGCCCTGACACTCAGCAAATATGCCCTGGTTTACCGAGGGTCCAGGCACTGACACTCGGCAAACATGACTGATTTGCTGAGTGTCAAATCCTAGACACTCGACAAACATGGTTGCTTTGTCGAGTGTCAAATCCCAGACACTCGGCAAAGACTGGCCCAGAATGTACAGATTTTGGCCACGTGTCCTCTTTGTCGATTGTTTTTATCTTGGCACTCAGCAAAAGGCCTCTTTGCCGAGTGTAACACTCGGCAAAGCGACCATATATTTCTAGTTTTTATGGTTCGGTCACGTATAACGTACCGCACTCAAATAAACATTACATGCATCACACATAGTTCACAATAAGCCTCACAGGCAGTTCATATAGATATATCGACAACACATAAATGCAAATAAATTTTAGAATCTCAAGTAGATTCATTCACAACCACAAATGCAAATAAAATTCACTGAGTGCAATGGTGTCCACTGAGTAGTCACTGAGTAGTCACAAATAATCCACAAATGCAAATGCAAATAAAATCACAAGTAGTCACTGAGGAGGCCACGTCCACTATGACCACGCTAGGTCATGAGGCTCATTCGATGCCGCTGATTGATTCTGCACAAAAGAAAAGAGATAAATCATTTTAGTTTCTAGTTTATTTCTAGTTTGTAAACTATAAATCATTCTAGTTTCTAATTTTTTTCTAGCTTCTAGTTTCTAGTGTCTGGGCATCTTTGTAAGATTGATTCTGCATAAGCTAGAAACGATGATTATAAGGTTGTGAAGTGACTCACAGTGCCTAAAATAGTATTTGGAGCAGGTTGAGGAGGGACTAGCATCGGTGGCGGAGGTTGACCGATTGCAGCATAAACACCCCTCATATATTTAAACATCTACAGCCGCTCTGCCTCCATCCTCTGCCGCTCTGCCTCCATCTTTGCATCTAGCTCCTCCCGGTGCCTCGTTTCTTGTTCCAGCTAAGCCTATAATATTTCATGCCAATGTTACAATGCAATACAAAAGTATGTAAAAATCAATGAACGATGAATAAAATAGAAATAACCTGGAGTGCGTTCATTTAGAACCGTGTAGAGTCCGGTCAGTGGGCGTATCGCCGGGCTGGAACTCGTGCTCCTTGCTCGAATCTAGGAGAGAGTGGGAGTACTGGCCGTGTCGATTGTGCCATCGTCAATCAAGAACCGACCATGCTTCTTGCCTCCTCCTACCCTCATGACCACTTCTCCATCAAGGTCATAGGCGCTTGGATCAGTATTCTGGGCCATGGACAGCCATTGCCATCGATATGTATCCATCGAGGCGGCTGTGGATGGACTCGTTGCTGTATGCCGAGGACGGATCCTCCGAGTTGTAGGCAACATCGGCCGCCGCCTTGGCCTTGTGGGCCAAAGCATATGCCATGAACTAGGAGCAAGGCTCGCCACCATGTGCCACCGACTGCAAAAAAAGCAATATAATTAGAAATTATACAGAATTGAGCGTTAGAATAAAGAAATGAATTCGCGTACCCATCTAGCCACATATTCTGAGAGGTTGAGGTTGCCTTGATGGTGTGGTGCACCTGACATCAGCAAACACCGCTCCCTGGCAAGCGTTGTGATTCTCCTCCCACATGGGGTCGCACCACCTATCCACCATCCGGGCCCAACACTGCAGATCGTAGGTGCACCACCACGAAGACACCTACGTCATCAAGTATATGACATATAAGAAGATGAAATTAAGCATAATTAATCTTAGAAAAAAATAAGTATTAATGTTCTATATTTACCTTCAGGTATTGTTCTGGGGTCAGCCTCATGGTTCTAGCCGCACTTTTAGGGAGCCTCACTCTAAGAATTTCCACATGGTATTGGATCATGGCCTAGATGCGTGCCTCGTAGTGCATGTCCTTGATGACTTTCTTGGCGGTTTTGTCAGCCACAGCATCCGCCTTGGCCTCGTATCCCTCCTCGCATCTAAAGAAATCCTACATATAGATGCGATGTATCCATTCATTATTTTAAGAATGTCCAATCAATGCGATGTATTGAGCAATGTAGTGCGAGAAAGGCTTACCCAAAGCTCGGCTTTGACACGCTGCGCCTTGTCGATGAATACCCTACCATCCTGGATCAGGGGCGTCGGGGACGGTGGCATAGTGGGCCCACGTGTAGGCTGGCTTGATAGTTCCGCTGAACTGTACCAGGCCAGGGAACTTTTCCTTGATCAAAAGACCAAGGATGCCGTTCACATGGCGTGCAGTGATCACCCCCACCGACCTTCCTCCAACACCTGCCTAAGTGATTAAGTTAAATTATTAGTTTCTATTGTATTTTTGAACATATCAAACAAAAAATTAGTGATAATATCTAAAGTTACTTACTTGTCTCCATCAGGTCGAATCAGCGGCGTCTCTCAAGAAGTATTGGTCGCCTTGGGAGGGTCGAGGGACCTCACAACTACACACGCGATGAAGTAGAGGAAGAGGTACCCCTATCTCCTCCTCCACCCTGGCCTCCTCCTCCACCCCTGCCTCCTCCTCCTCCACCCCTTCCTCCTCCACCACCTGTATCTCCTCCTCCTCAGAGGATGAGTGAGCGAAAGGTAACTCGGACAGTAATGAAGGTACAGGCGACGGTGGCCTCGTCTTGCCTCCACCCTTCCCTCGACCCCTGGGTCTACCCCAAGGTCTCTTCCTAGACCCCTTGCATACTGGGCATGAGAAGTTCTCGTGAACACACCAGTCAGTAGAATATCCCATATGCCGGAAACTCATGTCAGGGAGTACTGGTACCAAACATACGTTTTGAAGTTTGTCTTTATAGCTTAGTCGTATGTCCATACCCCTTCCTCCAAGCACGGACCAAATCATCAATCAGAGGCTCCATGTACACACTCATATTATTTCCTGGGTGTTCAGGAATTATCAACGACAAGAATATGTTCTGTCATTGAAAGAGGACGCCAGGGGGGAGATTGAGAGGGATAACGAACATGGGCCAACAAGTGTATGAGGCAGCCAGCCATTCCATAAGGATTGAACCCATCTGTTGCCAGCGCAATACATACATTATGAGCCTCTAGATCCTTCTCACGATGAATCATATCAAACCTTGTCCATGCTTCACCATCAGATGGATGCACCAGCTTCTCAGGATTGTATCAACGTCTGTATTTGTGGCATGTCATCTGTTTCATGGATTCCTCAGTCATATAAAGCCGCTGGATCCTCGGTATCAATGGAAGGTACCGTAGGATCTTCACGGGAATGGCGAACTACCTCTTCTGACCATCACCAGAGTCTACCTCCAAGAACCTAGAGGATTTATACTTCACATAGTACTTTGCTTCGCATGTTCTTTCCTAAATAACATGCATCCCTTCGGACAAGCATGTATCTGCTCATATGGCATCTTAAGTGCACGAAGGACTTTATGTTCCTCATACATGCTCTTTGGCAGGATGTGACCATCCAGGAGCAGGCTACCAAAAACTGTCAGCATAACATCAAAGGCTTCTCGACTCAAGCTAAATTGGGACTTTACAGCCATTAGGCGTGTAATGGCATCCAGTTGAGAAACCTTGGTATGCCCATAAAGGGGTTGCTGTGCCACAGACAACATATAGTAATACGCCTTTGCGGTTGCCTCTAGCTCCTCCCTACAGTCCTTCATCGAAGTGTGCTTCATGACAGTCATTTAACAAGTCTCCTACCCCAGCATCGGCATCATAATCCTCGATGCGTTGTCTGACTGACCTCGTCTCTCACACGATCGGATTCACCATGGTAGATCCACCGAGTATAGTCCATCGTAAATCCATTCTTGCAAAGATGTTTAACCATGACCACCTATGTTTGTCGACACGTGTTTGCACAAATGCTGTAGGGACACCAAGTGGCACGCGCTCCTTTAACCCTTGCAAATGCTAGTTCCAAGAAAACATCGGTCTTCTCAATCCATTCATCGGTGAACGAACCCTGACTAGAGCGATCTGTGTACATCCACTCACGGTCATCCATCCTCTAATATATCAGTAAGTAATATAAAAATCAATTGCATCTACAGGTTCCTACGTGGTGGTCTAATAGGTGAAGATAGGTCCTAATCCCATCCGAGGATGTGTAGATAGGGTTAGTTTCCATGCTCTACTCCTATTCAAGATAGAATTTCAGCAACACCTCCCCGTTGTTCTCCAAATACATGTCCTGGCAGGGAGATTGTGTATCCGAAGAACAACCGGGAGATGCTATCGAAACTCTGTCTCAGAACGGAGTAGAGCATGAAAACTAACCCCATCTACACATCCTCGGGCTATCTAAAAAACATGTACAATTCGAAACAGATACGGTTATAGATATGCAAAGATCTGTATATTTCTAACCGTGTCTCTTTCGAACGGGAGATGCCTAGCTAGGTTACATGATATACGAACATCATATGGAAAGAGGGGTGTATGATGCCTCAACTTGCTGTCCTGCAAAGTGATGAGTCGAGGACGGTGGGGAATGATCTTTGCAATAGTCTCTCCTACAACAAACGGACATAATAGTATCAATTGTAAATTTCGGCAGCACCTCCCCTGCACGGTGAGGTAACCAAAACTAGCAACAAACCAATGGTATGATGGCCGACATCCACATACATAGTAATATAACACTCATCAGACCATCAGATCGAACTAAGAATAAAATCTGATTGAAACTCTAGCAATAGCAGGTACTATTCCAAATTCAGATATGAAAGTACACAAGAGTTTATTCTGCTTCCAATCCTAGTAGCCAAAATCATGTTAGCATTTGCTATGTAGCTTCATCCTCATTTGACACATCATATGCTCCAAAACATGTAACTTTTTCACGTGAAAACAGATGGAGCTGTGCTAAATAAATGATGCTCACACAACGATATCAAATTCCAGTGCATTCAATTAGCTGCAAAGTGCGAAAGTATTGCCTGAAGAGCAATAACATCTTTATGTTTCCATCAACTATTATGGGGTACTAACATTGGCACATTGCTATGTTAGTGTTACCAGATAAAGTAATGCTGCTAAATAGGATGCTTACAAAATAATGTTGCAATGATTAGTCATTCTAGAATCCTAGGGTGCTTACCTGATCGAGGCATAGGGGGTGGCGGGGTCAGGGGCCAGCGGCCGTAGGGTAGGGCGCCGGGGGAGGGTGCACACGGGGCGGTGATGGGGTGGTGCAGGGGTGCGCCCGGGGCACGGGGCGGCGCAGGGGCGCGGGAGGTGCCACCGGCGCAGGGGCACGGTGCGGCTGAGGGAGCGGTGGGTGCGGCTGAGGTAGTGCGTGTGTGTGTGAGGGTGCGTGTGAGCGCCGGTGCTTGTTGCAAAATTAAGACGCTTTGCCGAGTGCTCATGATCTAGGCACTCGGCAAAGCTGGCATTTGCCGAGTGCCAGACGTGGGACACTCAGCAAACCCCCTCACCTGGCCCCACACACGCACAGTAGTTTAGGGTTTGAAAATGAAAAAAAATAAAATGTGTTTGCTGAGTGCCCGTGATCTAGCACTCAGCAAAGCCTAGACTACTGCACGTGTGTGTGGGGCCGGGTGAGGGGGTTTGCCAAGTGTCCCACGTTTGGCACTCGACAAATGCCAGATTTGCCGAGTGCCAGATATGGGCACTCGGCAAACCTATATTTTTTTATTTTCCTTCTTTTTTCGGGACGTGTTTTTCTCAATTTGTTTTGATGTACTCTGAAAATATCTTGTCAAATTGACTCAACAATATATATTTGATTTTTCTAGAAATATTATTCCATTATTTTATGCAGTTAGAGCTCAAATTTAATTTATATCAATTAAAATTGTATAATTGCACTTAATAAATTAAAATTATCAAATGGATCCAAAAAAGTACAAAAATTTCACAAGAAACAATCTATGTTCTTTATTGCCTATACAAAAAGTTTTGAAGCCAAACTCCAATTCGACAGTCATTTTAACTCCAAATCTTACCGAATTCTTCTCAACGCTACGATTCTTCTTCTAAGTTGCTTCGGTTTGTAAACATCGTACTTGACAAAATTGTACGAAACATTCTCAATTTTTTTACCACAGTCTCCACGTATGATACCATACATCATAACAAATTTCTTGATTTTCAAACTTCGTTTGTTTTTTTAGAATTTAAAAATCATTCGGCCACACATTCATGGTCGTGTTTCGTGAACAAGATGTTCGAAATTTCTTTTTATTTCCCGGATAAGGCCTCACAATGGACTTAATAACATGAATAGCATTTTTCTATTCATTTTGTTCTATTATTTGAATCACTTGCAGTTTCAAATTTGACTTATACCAAAAAATTTCTTAAAATTCAATAAATTAATTAAATATAGCAAACAGGTCCAAAAATATACCGAATCTTAACATGGAGTAAAACATGTTGTATGTGGAGAGCAGAAAAAAATTTAAGGTCAGAAGAGAAAAAAAAACTTGTTTCTTTGCTGAGTGCCAAACAAATACACTCGCCAAACATATTTCTTTGCCGAGTGCTAAATAATTACACTCGGCAAACATATTTCTTTACCGAGTGTATTTGTTTGCCAAGTGTTTCCACTAACGGACACTCGGCAAACGTACTAACGAACGGCACACGGACTAACGGTTGTCCACGTGACGGTTCTTTGCCGAGTGCCTAGCTTTTGCTAGGTGTTTTTTTCTAGTTTGCCGAGTGCCAAACTTTGCCGAGTGTTTTTTTGTCAAGTGCAATTATTTTGCCGAGTGTTTTTTTAAAGCACTCGGTAAAGATCTTTGCCGAATGCCCAATATAATGCACTCGGCAAACATTCTTGCACTCGGCAAACACCTAGTTTCCGGTAGCGCAGGATGGTTCTAAGCTATACTAGAGGAATTGGTGCGAGCGATTTATATTTAGTAATAAATTAATTTCAGCTATATGACCTTACATGCATGCAGCTGGATATAAATCAGCCCGTGGTTCATGTGGATAATCATTCGTGACTAAAATAGATTGTGTAATGCGATTCGAAATGTGGGCTGTCCTGATTATATATACTGTAAAAAAAGGTTAAAAAGCGGATACGGATCTGGATTATTACTTACACAAATTAATGAGTATCCATGCTCCTTTTCCGTTGCATTCGATGAGCAAAGGGGGAAAATCCATTATAACATCATACTTGGCCTAAATCTTGACACCATAGTATACTGTGCTATAAGAGACAACCGATCCGATTCCGATCCGAGAGAATCGGCCAAGCCTGGCTAGTGGCACCGCAACCGCTCGCCAGTAGTCGCGCTCCTCCCGCGGCGAGCCCCACGTGGACGCCGCGCGCAGCTATATATAATGGCCTACCCTTGGAACCTGTTGGATCCCTGCATATCGTTGAGCGATTCTCGAGAGTGAGGCGGCGACTGCTGCGTTCCGTTGGTGTTTGCGAGAGAGAGAGAGAGAGAGAGAGAGAGAGCCCAACCAAGATCGCGAGGAGATCGGAGGATGTTCGTGGAGAGCTTCCGGGTGGAGAGCCCACGGGTGCAGTACGGCGACGGCGAGATCCAGTCGGAGTACCGCTACGACACCACCGAGGTCGTCCCGCCGGAGAATGGCGGCGGCGCGGGGTGGGTGGTGCGCCCAAAGTCCGTCACCTACAACTTCAAGACCAGCACCAACGTCCCAAAGCTCGGGTGCGTCGCGTAAACCCCAGCGAACGAACCAATTGTCCATGCATGTATAGATAGATCGGTCGGTCGACTTTAATTGTATCGTTTCAAATGATGGATGCAGGGTGATGCTCGTCGGATGGGGCGGCAACAACGGGACGACGCTCACGGCCGGGGTGATCGCCAACAGGGAGTAAGTTCCAGTAGCTGCATGCCACTTCCATGCTTGTTCCAACGCACATTTCTCTCGCCTTGTTCCAACGCATGCAGTTAGTTGGGTGAGAGGACTCAACAGCTCCATCAGCTGATGACGAACTGCGATTTCGATAAATAAATAAATAAACTCCTCCGTATTCCATTGTTTCACGTTTCAGATGGTGTTTCTTGCAGAGGAATTTCGTGGGAGACAAAGGAGAAGGTTCACAAGGCCAACTACTTCGGCTCCCTGACCCAGGCTTCCACCATCAGGGTCGGCAGCCACAACGGCGAGGAGGTCTACGCGCCTTTCAAGAGCCTCGTGCCTATGGTGTGATCCTCTCCCTCTACACTTCCTCATCACTCGCTGCATCACAATTATTGATACTAATTCCAGTTACATGCACAATCCATGAATGCACTAGGACAAAGTTTATACAGTGCTCTATTTATTAATTTCTAGTGCATGGATGGTACTAGTTAACTATCGAAGCAAATCAGGATCCTAATTAATTACCCAAGCAAATGAGAATCTGAATTAGCTATGTGTTATTTTCCTCGATCTGTTATTTTTTTGTGCTGCTACACTATGATATTGATACCCATTCCTTTCTTCAATGTTTCTAAGTTCAAAAAATGAGAAATTTTACAATAATTGAAAAAAAATATGGACCATCCATCGGAGAAGATCGAACAGTGGAAAAAATAGGAGATACACAACTGAAAGTACCAGAAGGTACCAAATAGGTAGGGATAGTACCAAATTAGATGGTACCAGTACCAAAATATGTAGGGGCAATATCTATTTTTCATTTTATATTTTATTTTCGAATAAAGGTAAATCAGTCATTTCAGTAAAGGGCAAAACTGAGATCTTCTATGTCATCTCTATCTGAATCTAGAGTTCTAAACCAATGCTGTGTCCGCTGGCTCCCATCCCAGCGCCGCAGTGCGGCACCCACAAGCCCCGCAGCCGCCGTTGCCGTCCCCCCGCAGAGGCCTACTGCGACTTCGCCGAGTTCGCCGGCCTGCGCCGTGAGACAAGGTGCTCTAGAGGCCACCTCCCGGGCCCCGTAGACGGAGCAGCAGCCGTAGCACCCCGGCGGGCTCATAGGTTCCGACGCACCGCAGACCGAGCTAGCGTCCGTGCCGGCAGTCTCTGCAACACCCTGACATAGGAGACTGCCGCCTATCGAGCCGGGACAGAGACCCTAGAGTTCACGGAATTGTTGCAGCGGAGACAACTATTTGGTACGCTTGCGTGCTGCCCTGCTCCATCGTTTCATGATTTATGGACGACGACGACTGCAAGCTAGAATACTTGTTCTTGCTCCCCTTGTACTCTTTTGTCTGTTCTTGTTTTCTTTTTCCCTTTCCTTCGCGTGGACATATAGGACGATGTAGCTGGTATTTTGCTGTGTATTAATGCATGTAAATTACTACAGAGGCACGATTGGTACGCTTGCTCCAGTCTACTCTGAAAACCTCGATCAGACACCTAATGGATACGCTTGTTTTAGAAAGGCACAACCTCAATTACTAATATACCCTCTATAATATATTTCTCAATTAATTACTTAGAAAATAGAAAAAAATGAAAGTACGAGGTATCACGATACTTTTGCAACCATTGTAAATGAGATGGTAGTTAATTACCAAAGCAAATCAGGATCCAAATTAATTACCTAAGCATATGAGGATCCATACATAATTCTGTGTAATTTTCCTCAACAAAAAGTATCAGTTTTGTTGTGACACTAATACTCATTTCTTTCTTCAATAGTGATAATGTATTGCTTGAATCATGCAGGTTAACCCTAACTCTATCGTCTTTGGTGGATGGGACATCAGCAATCTGAACATGGCCGAAGCAACGGTCCAGGGCCAAGGTCCTAGACATTCACCTTCAAAAGCAGCTCAGGCCCTACATGGAATCCATGCTGCCACTCGCCGGCATTTTCAACCCAGACTTCGTTGCCGCAAACCAAGGTGCCCGTGCTAACAATATCATCAAGGGCACCAAGAAAGAGCAGGTGGAGCAGATCAAGAAGGACATCAGGTACTTAAATCCTTAAACTCAAAACATAGAATACTGTCACAAGATAGAAACCGAAACCCACAATGGTGAATTCGTTGTCTCAAGAAAAATATTAGTACTCCTCTTTTTCCGAATGAGGATTGTTATGAACTTAATCATGGGGCCGGTTCATGAACTATGTAGGGAGTTCAAGGAAAAAACCAAGGTCGACAAGATAGTTGTGCTATGGACAGCAAACACCGAGAGGTATAGCAATGTAGTTGCTGGGCTTAACGACACCATGGACAACCTCTTGGCTTCGTTGGACAAGAATGAAGCAGAGATCTCACCATCCACCTTGTACGCAATAGCCTGTGTCTTTGAGGGTGTTCCATTTGTCAATGGAAGCCCTCAGAACACATTCGTGCCTGGTGCGTAGCGCTGCTCTACAAAATTCTACATGTGTATCCAGTGTTGCATTCCTCGTTCCATGCTTGTAGTAATGTTCTGTTCATGCACAGGGCTGATGGAGCTTGCCATAAAAAAAAATTCGTTGATAGGAGGCGACGACTTCAAGAGTGGGCAGACCAAGATGAAGTCCGTATTGGTCGATTTCCTCGTTGGTGCTGGGATTAAGGTACCATCATATATACTCCTTGTCTATTGCTGGGAGCCTGGGATTAAGATGAATTGTCTTTGACATTCAAGAATAATCGATCTTTATTGGCATATCGGATAACAAGGTGGATTTTTTTTTTGTGTGTGTGTTTGTGCTGTTGTAGCCCACCTCAATTGCTAGCTACAACCACCTAGGAAACAATGACGGCATGAATCTCTCTGCCCCACAAGTCTTCCGGTCTAAAGAGATCTCCAAGAGCAGCGTGGTGGACGACATGGTTGCTAGCAATCCCATCCTCTACAAACTCGATGAACATCCTGATCACGTAATTGTGATCAAGGTTCGTTCACTAGTTGTTTGTGTGACTGAGTCTATCCATGCTACTTTATGTTTGGTTGTTACTCAAAGTTGATCCCTCCTTTGCAGTACATCCCCTATGTGGGTGATAGCAAGAGAGCTATGGACGAATATACCTCCGAGATCTTCATGGGTGGCAAGAACACCATCGTGCTGCACAACACCTGCGAGGATTCGCTTCTCGCTGCGCCGATAATCCTTGACTTGGTGCTCCTAGCTGAGCTCAGCACTCGGATTCAGCTCAAGGCCGAAGGGCAGGTAATAGATGACGGACCAGATTAATCTATGCTTCACTGCATAGCGTAAATGCTGCACTAATTAATGTGTGAATGAAAATTATTGACATCGTTCTCCCTTTGCTCTTTGTGCAGGATAAGTTCCACTCCTTCCATCCCGTCGCCACAATTTTGAGCTATCTCAGCAAGGCTCCTCTTGTAAGCTTTTCATTTTGTTTGCAATTGATACAATTTTTTGTCATCATGTTTATATTGTCCTCTAAAAATGGAGTATCAAAGAATTTAGAATCAAAGCATCATGATTGTTTTTGTTGTCTATTAATGCATGTTATCAAATGGTTTATATTAGGAACAGAGAAAGTTGGTAAGGCAATAGTAAATATGAGAATGTATGTTCGGAAGTAAGCCTAGCTCAACCGGTTGGGTAGAAGGTGTGGTCGTGCACCCAACCACCTAGGTTTAAGTCCTCTCTCGGTTTCAATTTGGGGTCTATTTTCTCTTATTAATGAAAAACGCCTAGTCCCTTCTAGGTTGGATCTAATTTTGAGAATGTAGGTTGTTCATAACTACAGAATTACAAGTTAGGATTGTCCTGCAGTTTAGTTGCTCAGAAAGATTTATAATGTATTCTCAATTCAATATGTGTTCATGAAATTGATAGTAAATTGGTTTCTTAAACAGGTACCCCCTGGCACACCAGTGGTGAATGCTCTAGCCAAGCAGAGGGCCATGCTGGAGAACATCTTGCGGGCCTGCATCGGCCTTGCCCCTGAGAACAACATGATGCTTGAGCACAAGTGAAGAGTTTCACATCCCCTAATGACCACAAGATAGGATGGATGCAAAGGAGGGATCAAGCGAAGGTGTGGGAATAATCCGCCTCCTCTTAGCCCAATGAAGAAATAACAGGAGGCCACAGGAAGGAAAAGTGTAAGGAGGAAGATCAAGCATGGATGATGCCACATAGATTCTCTTGGAAGGCTCTCTGTTCTTTATTTTTTAGATTTAGATTTGACTCATTTTTGGTACTCATGAGCTAGACTGTGTACATGCTATCCACTGTATGCAGCATGAAACCTTTATTTATTTGTTGTGTGATAGAGCTTATAGAAGTATCTAGCCTAATTAGTTGATTAATATTTTTAATTGATGGTTGACGAACACATTTGATATGTAGTAGATGATAGAGATACCAACGGGGCTTGATTCCTAACGGAGAATTCCCAATGGAGGCAGGGCCAACTTTTCGCCATGGGTATTCAAACACATGGATGGTTCACTATCCTCGGTCCTAAATCCCCAGTGTCTCCGTCCCATTTTTCATATACGCATTATGGTGTGTTTGTTGTGTAGTATACTAGTCTGTATATTTGTGTTGTGTGTCAAATCATCAATTACACCTTATGCTGAAAAACTAAAACATACTTTTATATCAAATTCAAATTGTCATCTATATTCTGTGATGTATCGATATGAGGACGAGAATCCTACAGGAATTATTTTCGGTGTTGGAATATGGATGGGGACGACATCTCTACTGCAAATTTCAGTGGGAACAGAGACATTGATTTTTTCTTCCTGCTTGGACAGAGACGGGAGCCATTCCCCCAACATTGATGAATTCCCTATTGGCATCGTCTCTTAGAAGTTAGAACCTTCCTCCCAGAACCAAAGAAAGGCTCGCTGTCAAAAATTGTACCAGAAAAATAGGTCAGACAGAGAGCCAGCCGCGTACAGAACAGGCAAAAGTATGGAACTTCGGAAGAAAGTGCAGATCTGTATCTATTGTAGGGCCAGCATGGCAGCATCCGTACCAGACATGGCTCACGAGTTCGCCTACAATTACAGGCCATGCCCTTGGTCAGTTGTTGATCCACCTTTGCTTATAAGCTCGCAGGGCAAACTGATACGAATGCTGAATGCAGAAGGGGATGGTAAATACAGTTGCCAAAACTACGGTATATTAACTTTTTTACTTTAACTTTGCAAGTTACAATCAGTATTGCTTATGAATGTTCAGTTCCTATCGACAGGTTCTTGCATACATGACATTGGTACATTGGCAAGGGCAACATCTAAATGCCCTATATTTTCATAGCGAAACCAAAAATAAAAATGCTGCGCCCGCTACACTGGCAAGGGCAACAGGGAGGAGCTTCCCTACAATGCTGTTGTCCATTGGCTATTGGCCCTGCCTATTGATGATCGAGCACGGTGTATGATGCTCATGCATAGGCCCCTGAACGTTCCAGAAATCACCACATAGCTGCACTTCTAGCAGTATAGGATACTGATGGGTCAACCCTCTTGGTGTTGAGCTTCTTCTCTGCATGCAGTCATCTTATCTTATCTTATACTATAACTTAAATTTCATATGTCCGGACAATTGATACAACAACGGCTATGTCATCAAGTTTGCCCCCACTGAAGCCAAGGTACCCAAACGACAGAGCAGCATCTGAAAATGGGCTTCTCCCAGCTCCAGACCTCCCTACTTCCCGGGCCTTCGCAGCCAAGCGTTCTGCAATCTCCTGCAAGTAGAACAACCATTGCAATTGAGTCATTTTGTTTTGCATTGGACATTTTTATTTACGAAGATAGTTGATTCTGACCGCTGGTTTTAGATCTGCCTGTAACGACTTGGAGATAATTCCAGCTATTTCATGCTCGTATACATTATCAAAAAGGCCATCGGTTGCCGTCACAATTGCATCACCTTCCTTTAGATCAATAGTATAATTCTGAAACAAGAATGAAATAATAGCCCAAACGTTAATATTTAACCATTCATGTGGTTAAATACGATTACCACGGTTGGTCATTGTTTGCACCTGTACAAGCTTTAAGGGGTCATCTCCCTTCTCAATTTGTAGTGGGAAATTGAAACCATAAACCATAGGTTTAGACTTTTTGAACACTTCTCCATTTCTTATCACCAGAAACCCAGAGTCCCCAATATTTGATGCTTGAAGGACCTGTAACATTGACAAGTGCAGTGAGCACCATGAAAAAGGTCAATAAAGAAAATGGGAAAGTGTTCATCGAAAAAAACAGACCTGGCCATCAAAGTGAGCAACTAATACAGTGGAAGAACCAGGTGAACATGCTTCATCTGCTGCTTTGGAAAGAATTTGCTCCGGCCTAAGATCTGGAGCCCCTTGATTCTCAGTAATAAACTTTTTACAACCATCCATTAGTTCTCTTGCATAAAGCCCTGCGTTGATTCCTGAGCACAGAACTTACATCAGCACTCGCTGTGGTTTCCAACTTTGAAATTTTGACGAATAAATTATGGTTGGAGCCTTAAACCCTTGACATTTTAGAATTTCATTCTCCTAGAGTATGATGCTAAAAGCAGCCTTCAAATCCTTAATTGATTCTATACCAAGCAAGTTAGGATCTTTTAGTGTAATACAGTAGTTTTTTTGTGGGAGGAAGTAAAGTGTGTAGTAGTAGATACACTGAAATCTCGAACCTCTTGAAGGCTAAAGCTTTAGAATTGTTTAATTAAATAGGTAAAAGCAAATGTGATTATCGCAGCTTGATGGTCATTTTCTAAGCCTTGACATTTCTGGTCTTGTCATTAATCCTGTATTTGATGGCAATTGATTCAAATCACTTTGCATTGAACTGGCTGAAACTATTATAAACTAAATGCAATGAAGCTTAAAATGATTTTCACTAAGCACTGCATATAATTTACATTAAAACAAATAATTTAAATTCTCTCGAATTTTGACCCTTAGGGTTTGTTTGGATGTAGATATACAGGGACATGGAATTGTAATGGGTTCAATACCAAATCAGCCTTGGTATTGAATTTGGCCATGATTCAAATTTTGTTTGGATGACTATTAAATTGGTTTTTAGAATCATAGAAAGAGGCGATGTTCGTATGGAAAAGGACAAGGACCACCGACCACGGGGAAGAAGAAGAGAGGGGCTCGCCGACCTTAGGCCACGGACACGAAGAGAAGGGCCCACCGGCCGCTGGCCATGGGGAAGAAGGGAAAGGCACGCCAGCGACCGGCCATGGGGAAGAGGGCGGAGGTGCATCGGGGGCGGCACATCAGAGGTGGTGGCGCGATTGGCAGCACATCGTGGGCGGCTTGTCAGGGCTGAAGTCGTGTTGGGATTCCAATTCTGAATTCTTAACCATCCAAACAGCTGCATTATGAGGTACTCAATACCAATTCAAAGTTCTGAGGCTGAATATCTACATCCAAATGGGGTATTACAGATTTCCTAGCGGGATACAAAAAAAAGGCAAGACCCAAAGTATGTTCAAGCCCTGTTTAGAACACGTTGCTTCAGAGTATATCCTATAATCCAGGTTGCTTCATAGTATGTAAGAACTTGGAATTTTCTTTCTTGTTGTATGTCAATGTAATGTCAGATTATTAGTTTAAGATTTCTCCACAGTCTATACATCGTTTACCCCTCCATCTCGTATCCACAGAACATTCAGTACCAAGTACTAATGAACATTCTGCTCAGCATCCTACTATTAGTTCTCCAATTAACATGGTCCACTCTCAGAAAATTTTGTTCCACACCTATTTGTTTTCTCTAAAGAATAAGAATCTCTATTAGTCTGACAGATAATGAATAGTTTCCTTGAAATGAACTGCTCTATCAACATACAACTGCAGTGAGGAAACTTGGTACCCATAAGTCTGAGCATAGTTCATAAGGTTGAACTAACAATCAAAGCATGAAAAAAATGATGAGGTCTACCTTCAAGTGACCACTGGCCAACTCCATCTGCTACACCAAACCAGCCATTGGCTGCAATGAAAGATGCATCTTCTCCACCTGTTGCTACCTGGAAATGGGTATACAAATATCATAAGTTCATAACTCAAGCATCAGGAAAGTAAGGGTTAGGTTGGTCTTTTGATGAATTTTTTTTTTCATCCTAAGGGAGTATTTCATAGAAAAGATTAGCATGTGAACTTTACTTAACAAAGCAAGATAGGAATTGAGATCTCACAAGTAAAATTTCTTCTTGTCAATTAGTGAGAAGTAATAAATTGATTAAATATTTCACAAAATGACAAAAGCAGAATATGAAGACAGTTTTTACCTTTGAAGGATGAGGCAATATTGCAGCACCTGACGATAACACATGTGCCGAGTGAGCTACTGGAATCATCCTAGATGTGAATTGAAACATTAGAAAATGATATTTTTTAAGTTCTGAAATACAAGCATAGAGCTCAGGAAACCCTGTAAAATAGGTGTGAAATAATTAAATGAAGGAAAACCTGTGTCACATATAAAAACAGTAGAAGCCATTACAGAATAATTTATTACTGACAACTACATGGTTTGGAACACTTAAAATCAATGTAAGACAGAGATTACCTATCAGAACTCTTGGCCTCTGAAGTGTCATTTTTCCAATCCGCCTTGTTGCTAACTTGTTCCTGTAGGATGAGATCAAGCACGTTAGTCCCAGACATGTAAAAATTCAAGTCCAATCCAATACTCCCAACAGATGTCCATACAATGACATAAATGCACAAGGTTTCTGCCCACAAGCCGCATAATGTTCACCATGATTTTGCCATTTTGTACACAAAGTCCACAGGCCATAGTATTTAAATAAAGGATACATGTGTCACCTGATGTCATTTAGTTGAAGGTGTGGTCCCTTGCAAGCTACAAGATATGGTCACAATGTGATGAACGAACCAAACAAAAATATCACGACAGCGATACATGATATAAAACATGATCTAGAATGTGAACAGAAGGGGAAAGAGACAGTATAACAGCTCATTCTTCCAAAAGTAAAATAAAGATATGGCTGTCAGTGAGCTTAAGAAATATGGAAGGAAAAAGGGGACTTTGCGACAAAAGCTTGATGTTTGTGTTCACAATTTTAGCAAGCATAGATGTTCTACTCAACAGCATCTTACAAGTTTCACTAGTTCTAAGTTTGCACTTCATCACAAGCATGAATCAAGTAGAACTCCACACTTAATTGAATGAACTCAATACCAGAAATTTACCATTATTTCAGTAAGAAATAACAATTTTTTTTGGCAGTTGTTTAATTTTTTTCCAGAATATCATCACTTCAGTTTAGTTAGGGGAATGCATTTATGAAACAGAGTAGAAATTCATGATAAGTACAACAAACTACGCATCTAAATTCAGAAGATTAGAGCACTTCATACCGGTGGTGGTAAGGAGACGCCGAACTCGGCTCTCTGCTCGTCGCTGCTGGACTCCGTTCTCAACGTAGGTGTCGAAATCCTGCGCGGTGGAGCCTTCCGACGCGGCCTCGGAGTCCTCCAAACCGGCCGTCCCCGTCGCCTCATACAAGCCACCACTCACATCAACGGCAGCATTGGAACCCGCCTCCTGCTCCGGTGCCTCCTCGAGCGCGGCGGAAGTGGCACCGGTTTCCGAGCCCGCGTCAGGAGGTTGAGGTGTCGGCCAGGTCTCGGCTGCGGCATTCGGGCTCGGCGCCTCAACTCCAGCCGTGGCGCCCACTCGCGCGCCGTCTACTCCATGTTCAGAGTCAGGCTCTGGCTCCGTCTGACTGCCGGGCACAGCGCCCGAGGCATGGGCGACTCTAGAGTCAGGGCCGGTCTCTGCGGTCACTCCTAAATCTCGGCTCGCCGGCTCCGGCTCCAGCACCTCGGACTCGGACTTAGGATGTCCGAAGCGGAAGACGATGCTCCCGTCCGCCAGCTCTGCGCGCGGCGACAGCACATCCAAATCAGCGATCGAGACGAAGGGGAAGGGAGTGGAAAGCAATTAAGCAAATAACACTTACCGGTAGTGGAGTGGAGTTCGGGGACCGCACGGCGCGGGGACGGGGCCGTCGTAGCCGTGGCGGTTGCGTGCGTGCGGCGGCGCGCGGGGAGTGGCAGAGCCGGCGGCGGCGGTGGCTTCGGGGAGAGCTTGCAGTTGCGAAGGCCCATCAGCCCCGCCGCCAGCGGCAACTCCGCCATGGTTTGCCTCCTCTGTGTGTGAGAGAGAGAGAGATTTGAATGACAGGAGGCCTTCAAGTGTGGAATCGAATGGATTTACACGAGGCAACAAGAGAGCAGATCAGTTGGGTGCTCGAGAGTTCTTGAATGGACGGTGCGGGTCGCTGGTCGGTGGGCCAGACGTGCAATGAAAGGTACTTTTAGAACCTGATTGGGGTCGAAAATGTGACTCTTGTGTTCTTAGCCCCTATTTTAAAGTGAGATTATGATTTTGTTTTAATTTTTTTAACTTTATGATTTTGCTCTTCACTACGAGCAAATTCAACACGATTTTGTCCATAGTCAACGATCAAAATAAGAGCAAATTCATAAAGATCAGGAGCTAAAATAACGTCGACTTGCAAATAGGGAAGGATAAAATCACAAAGTTAGAAAAACGAAAGCTAAATTCATAATTGTACTTCAAAGTGAGGGGACAAGAACAAAAAAAACCAAAATGATACTGAATTAAGGGTTAATTTGGACCGTGACATTATAAATAGAGAAAAATTCACCGTTCAATCGTATAATATGTCGATGGACATTAAAAAAATGAAATATATCTAGTACCATTAAAAAACCATGTCCACTTGCTCAAACAAACCGTATCAATTATTTAATTCATTTTTAGATATCAAGAGACAGATGGTTGGAGAAATATTCAAACTACCCTTCTTCGACCTCCTGCTCTTCGATAATATTTGCCGTAACACATCACCGTCGCCGATCCATCACTGTCCTCCTTCGACCACTTGCGCGCCCAGTCGAGGATTGGGGCCACGCGCCCCCATGGCCGGCAGCCCAGTGGCATCGGCCCCTGTGACCCGGCCCCGGCGGCACTGGCCCCAGCGGCGCGGCCCCTGCGCCTTGGCCCCGGCGGACGCGGCTTCTCCTGTAGGGCAACCGAGCTCCGTCTTCTCTTCTCGGTGTGGTGCCCTGCATTGTCGGGTGAGGCAGCGCCGTTGAAGCTGAGGATGGAGTCGAGGCCGTCAGGGGCCGGAGGGGGTGAAGCACGATCTGGGGAGATGGTTCTGGCTAAAGCAAGAGGCCACTGTGCCAGCACGCCCGCGTCATGCGGGAGGGCATCAAGTCCTACTGCAATGGGGAGCACAGGCACCGGCGACAGAGAGTCACGGGCACAAGCAACGGCAACAGTAACGTCTAGAGGTTGAAGACAAGGGAAAAGGGTTATTTTATCCCTCTTTTATCTTTCTCCAAAATTAGGAAATGATACAATTACAATCGGCCTGTTCATTGGTTGGTTTCTGGGCTGATAAGCTGGTGCTGATTTGTTGTGAAAGGAAAACATCAGTTGGTTGGCTGATAAGCCCTAGCCTGCAACCAAGCGAACTGGACTGAATTTAACACCAACGGCATATATGTGAATCATGTTTGTTAGTGGCCGATAAAAGATTTAGGTTTATGCCAAATAGTGCGTAAGAAATTTTTTCAAAAATCTACCAGTTTTATTCTTTACTTGACTTCGCTCACTAGTTGGTTGCAGGAGATACACCTGGTATGCATGAGTTCTCTATTGTTGGGGTTCATCTAAAGCCGGAAACCTACGTGTTTTTTCTAATGAAAAGGTGACAAGATTATCGTCTCAGAAGTGATTATATTAGATAAGTTGGTCTAAAGATCGTTTGTAGAATCGCAGTCTGAAAATGCGACTCAATTCTTGTCAATATTGATGAACAAAATGAAGGCGTGCCAAGTGGCTGAAAGATACCTCAGCGATAGCAACGGATTGAATCAGTAACCGAGATAATACTATTAGAGCCAACCGTCTGAGTCGATAGCAATGGAGTTTCGAAACTGCAGTATTATTTTTTCAATGGAATATCAACTTTATCGCACCGGTTCAATGTTACCATGCTACTCCGAAAAACCAAAATATATTAATATATTAATTCTGACATTTCCTGCTGGCTGCTACAACTACACTTTATATATTGTTGTAAAAAACAAACTGTACACTTTATATATTAGGCTTATATGTATGTGATACAGATAGAAGTCAAACAATAATAATTGCAATTGGGGATCAATTTATTTTCAAGATGAATATTCCATGCGTTCCAAATTATAAGTCGCTTTCGACTTTTTTTACATCTATTTTACTATGCACATAGATATAATAATATATCTAGATATATAGCAAAATGGATGAACAAAAAAGCCAAAGCCACTTATATTTTAGAACTGAGGGAATATGTCTTCATTGCGTGACTGTTTTATTTCTTATCAAACTCAAGAACACATGCAGCGGAGCTACAAGTTTTTTTTTTGTTTTCCATGACAAGTCAATTCAAAGAAACTTACCTACTTCCCACGCAAGCTTTTATTCTTATCCATGTGAGGTTCTTTGGAAAGCTATAACTCGCCTAGTGAAGTTACAGCTCGCCTTCACAAGACTACAAGACATTACATTACATGGGCCATGTGCATGGATACATATCTATAAATCCCTAGAAGCCAATGCTGCAGTGCACTATAATCTCTGGATCTACTACTACTACTCGTCAAGTAGTTGCAGTTAGATCTACTACTATGTTCTTTCTTAGTACTTGTAATGGAGTAATGCATGTAAATACTTTATCTGCAATACATGTAGTATGTGACTTTTTAGTACCTTTCCGTGAAAACATTTCAAGAATCACATTCACAATAAATATATTTTTCTATAATATATGTAGTAAAGTGTAGACATGTTGATGTATTAGGGTCTCTCCGTCAATATCTCACGATTTCTTGAGACATCTGAAAACCCGTTCCCAGCATGCAAATTACGTGTTATACTCCGTACTTTACAGAGAGACGTCCCAATGCATCGATGGACCATAGAAACAGTCATTTTTAGTCCGATCCGAGCCAGGACGACTCAGGATATATAATCAGTAGCAGCGTCAGCAATGGTATAAGAGAAAGAGTGGCCTAGTACACTCTGAATGAGATTTTTTTTAACTCTAAATCGGATTTAACTATGCGAGTCTGTTGTTTGGATCTTTATTTGGGGCTTACCCAGGTTACCTGGTAACAATAACATGAATTGTCCACTTGTATTCTATCTGTCTGCGCCCCAACTAACATGACGATTGCCCCAACCAACATAATTTAATAACGGAAAAGCTAAGGACAACCGAGTGTTTTGGCAGCAGGTGACACATGAAATTTTCTGCCCGCTGGATCGCCATGGAGCATGTGATTTTTCTGGCCTCTCCCCCTCTTCTTCCTCAACTCTGTCGGGCTTAGAAGGGGTTCGGGGGAAGCATGCCGGCTAAGCGGTAGGGCCGACGGGAGGGCGACAGTTAGGGTTCCAGCGGCGCAGGGGCGTGGGCGCATGGACTATATGACATCGGTGGGGGAGGGGAAGAGAGAGAAGGAGACCGCTGAGGGCGCGGTAGGGTCTCATCGGACCTCTGCGGCCGCGGTGGAGAAGCTCCAGGTGACACCCTACCAGTGTCATGTCGGGAGGAGGAAGAAGACGTGATGAACAAAAATTAAGTGTTCCTGGGCCTTCAGAACACTCTGAGTGTTCTATAGATGGACCCTTTAATAATAAAACTGGCAATTGGGGTATGTATGTTGACACATGGATTTCTGAATTCCTTGGCAGTACTACTTCGAGAACTGCAAGGTTTGTCGTGTAAATAAAGAACTGCACGGTTTTTGCACGCATTCACAGCAAAATTCTTGTGCACCGGCCATAAGTGCCAAAATTTGGATCTAAAAATATATAGGTGTGTGCTGTGCCATCCTAGTATGCTCCTGTACCACATATACATAGCTTTCCTTTCCCCAGCTAGTACGAAAAGTGGGAAGGCAAGCAACATTTGTCCTAGGGAAGAGGGCATGCTAACACGTGAGTGAGCATTTACATGTGCACTTTTTGCTGTCTGTGGCCAAGTGGGGGAGGTGGCGATCTGGCTTGGAAAGTTGGATAATTAAAAGGTGTTGAAGTGGATCTCAGATCATGGATCTCATCTGTACCATGGAAAGTCGGATAATGGCTCTACTAATTAGACTAATAGTACTTTTGATTGACTGAAGAAGGGTTTTTGCATGCCCACGGAATTTCTAACATGTACACAGTGACGATGCCATACTCCAAATCCCGACTACCAGATATGCTGGCTACCGAATCCGTACCGAAGAAGACACGAAGGCTTACGACTCAATCGTTCAGGGAAGGATATCTCAAGATTACACCAAGACTCTGACTATGGCACGACTACGTAGCTTGTAGGGCAAGTAGGCCTCGGATATAAATAGCTAGCCATACACCTGTTGTAATCATCAAAACTTTCATAGGCATAGCCATCTTGTAATCGCCATCTCGCTATTCGACGAGATCATAATACAAACAAGTAGCAACTGGACGTAAGGCTTTTACTCGCTTCCCGGAGGCCCGAACCAGTATAAATCTCGTGTCTCAACTGTGATTGCTCTTTGCACCAAGCGAGTTCCTCCAAGAACCGAATATCTGCTAGTAAAAAACACCGACAAAGGTGCGCCAGGTAAGGGGGGATTTCGCGTAAAGACTGATCTTGCTGATCTTCAACAACACTTGCGTTCAAGATCTGATTGCTTTTGACGCAACCATCTGGCCAAGCTCCATCAGATCTGAGGCAACAGGAGAAATCCTCCTGTTCCCTCGACCTTGGTCAACGTCCCACTACGTGCCACCATCTATCTGCTTCGGGAGTTTGGTATTCGAGCACCAGGAAAACATCAACCATTCACTCATCAAGGCACAAGGGCCCGATCCAATCTATATGGAAACCGTCCCGATTGGCTCGTCCTTGGATCAAATTTCAATTGAACAGGATGGCGGGTACAATTTCGATTTCTATATCTCGAAGGATGAGGTCCATCTTGTGCAGGATTGTCACATCTGTGCAACACCTCGGCATCGGGAGGTTACTCACACCAAGCGATCAGGAATTTGCACATCTCTACGTTCCGATGAGAGGTCGAGAACCGTATACTTCGTCGAGATAGCCCAACCAGGACTCTATATGAAGCCATGTTCGAGGGGCTAGATAGACGATTCTATGCCTATCAAGAAAGGAGATCCAGGCCGCCCCATTGTTTCTATAGTGATTGGTCAGCATCAGTTCGACGAAGCTATCTAGTGACATCGGCTCCAACGTGTATTATACCTAAGGTAATCTATGATAACGTTCTACAATTCGGGCCTCTACTGCACACAAACATACATCTAAGGTTTGCAGATCGGTCGACCTGTAAAGTAGAAGGAATCGTAGATAACGTCTGTGTACGTGTTGGACATTCATATGTGCCAGCAGATTTCATAGTACTGGACATGGGTCAGAACCCAAAGGCTCCCATTATTTTGGGTCGTCCTTTTCTGCATACTGCCAATGCCACCATCTATGCTGGAACAGCCGAGGTCTGTTTTTACCTCAAAGAAAGGATTGAGCAATTCCCCTTTCATCATCCCGTTAACGCATCCATACGGTGAGTGCGAGCTTGGAGGACAAGGAGAAGGGCTCCGAGGTCTGTTGGCCTCAACCACGCAGAGCGTTACTGAGACAGCCCGAGTAGGGCTCTGTAGGCTCTATCAACACCTTTTCTCTGGGATTGACAATTCCTTAGTAAAGGCAAGTTGAAAGCCTCATGGACAACTTCTGGCTCGAAGGAGACCATTCACAAAACAAACGACTCATCTCCCCTAACAGGGGTCAATTGAGCGTCTATTCAGGCTAAATAAATTGGCTTTTTTCAGATTGCCATTCTTAGGAGCTAGTAGCGTGACAAAAGACCGAGCACTCATGCATGAAACAGTCAACCAACTGTCAGACCAATCTCATACAAAGAAGTGCCTCCCTTTTTGTAAAATGCCGATCCCAAGGGAAACTCTGCAACCAGAAGACAGGTGACCCTGGCTCAAAGGAAACAGTAATGGTGTAGATTCAACCTCCAGCTGCAAATCGCTACACATTCAAGGTCTCCCTTTAGAAGATCAACAAAGTAGCATATGCAACAACTACGAGGATTAGGCTACAATTGTAATTTCCTTCGGTGTACACTTTTGAATAATAAAAATGTCTTCTGGCTCTAAATTAATTTCTTGTGCATTATCAATTTGTGTTCAAGGCTGTGTTAGCCAAAATTTTTTTTGATACACAACTATGATATTGTCAAAACAGTAAGTTGAAATATATTTCGTTCAACCGAAACGTTCGGCAAAAATCGCGTAAGGAAACAAGCAAAAAAAAACGCGACCAACAGCGTCCTGATGTTCTACTTCGGGAAAAGCTTACTCTAACAAATATCGACTAAGAACAAGAGGTGCGAGGCATTTTCGGGCCTAGACGATAACTCCTAAAGGACGCCAGTCACATCTGGAGCATCCATCAGCCTAGGTCACAAGGGTCAAGGTACACAACTCAAAGACCACCTCTCGTTCAATTATGAAGATTACCAATTCTATGTCAAATGATGGCTAGATCTTTCTATACACTATACCTTTACGAATACCTTAGTGTTGTGTAAAGAACAATACGCTCCGACGTATGCTTGTTTTTTCCCTATGATTTAAAGTACCTGCATAATATGTAAAACTTTGTTGACAACAACGACCTATGCCATAACCCCATAGTGTACAAATCACATCATTATAATTCTAGTGTCCTACGTATGGGAACAACGGTCGAACCAACAAAGCAAAGGGAAATCTAAGTCAAGGTGAAAAGACAACAACTTTCAGAACTACTTAAAAGTACTTTTGTGACTTACATTCTAGCCCTATAGTACTTGATCGTAAGAGAGCACCATGTGCTTGACAAAAACACCCAATCTCGAACGAGCCCAAAGTATAGTTCGAAGCACACAGTTGTTGGTATTTCTTAACGCATACAGAAATAATCCGCAAGCACACGGAATTACCGTTGTAGCATTTCACCCGAAAGTATTCAGGGTATCGTATTTCCATGAGGAATCGAGGTGTAAGAGTCTCTTAAGCTAGTTCACCTAATGGTAACTAGAAGAAGGATAGCTCGGATAGTGAGGTTTTCTAAGGATAGAGATTCTAAGTTAAGATCGCATCACCACTATAGACTTGCTTCAGGCATCGAAGATCACCTGGTCTGCCAAGCTGATGCCAGCCTATGGCTCTACAGCCGTACCTAGACGTGGGGGATTACAAGGGACGGATAGGGCTATCACTATCTATAGCGTACCCCTCAACCATGGAGTACGAGGCAAACGAAGGTAGCCTTGAGCCTAGACACCATGTCTACGCTATCGACTACTACTCGAGCATCGATCAGGGTTATCCGTCTTTATCAGGGCCCTTTACTAGAGTATTCATCACAAGGACGAATGATGAACCCGCAAGTAAATAATGAACAAGACTAACTTAAAGTAGAACTCACCACCAAAGATAAACACGAGCCTTATACTGCAAGTAGTATTCGGATCATAGAGGTACAAGTGGAGAGGAGCCAATGATTCCTGGCATTCCTTCCACTAAGTGTACAAGGTGAAATCCCTAGTTTGGTTTTGGTTAATTGATGAAACCTATTTGGACTAACCCTATGCTCTAAGTGTAGATTTGAGATAGGTTGGTCCAACCCAATTGAAGGAGCTAGGTGACATTCATGGATGGAGATGGCCACATGAAATGAAGATCATGGTGATGGTGTGAACACTCGTGATGATCAAGCTCCTGGGATTTGTAAAAGAAGAAAGAGAAAAACAAAATGGGCTCAAAGCAAAGGTGATATCCATAGAGCCATTTTGTTTTCGGTGATCGAGACACTATAGAGAGTGTGATCACATTTAGGATAGATGGTCGTACTATTAAGAGGGGAGCTCTTATCAGACAACTCGATCATCTAGTACCACTAGGTGTTGGAAAACTTGCATATGCATTTTAGGCCGTAGTGCACAATCGGTGAGAAAGTGGTTAACCTATGAAAAATGATTGTGAAAATGCTAACACACTTGCACGTGATGGTGAAACACTTGGAGTGTTAGCACATTTGTAAAGGTGGAGAAAATGGTGAAGAAAAGGAGGCGAAACTTGGCTCGGGGTGCTGCCCAGGGGGCACCGCCACCCCATGTCTAGTGCACCGCCACCCTTGTGGCGGTGACCGACTGAGCCAGGCCGAGAGGGAGGTGTTTGGGTGGTGATCGCCATCCTATCCGATGGCACCGCCACCCCTAGGGTGGTGCCCACCTGACCCCAGCTGAGCAGCAGCACAATGAGCATGAGCACTAGTGCATCCGGTGTACACCGCCGTGGTGAGGGTGGTGCACTGCTGTTGGTGCTTTTTAGCGTAAGCAAAAAAGTCAACAAGTGCACGATAGTACTGTTGTAGCACTTCACCTAGAAGTATTCAGGGTATCGTATTTTCCCAAAGGAACAGTAGTGTAAGTAGTCTCTTGGCTAGTTTACCTAGGTGAACAAGATGAAGGATAACTCAGGTAGTGAGGTTCTTCTAAGGGTATACACATTAAGTGAAGATAACTTTGCTACTATGGACTCACTTCGGGCACTGGCTTATACTTGGTCTACCAAGTACCTCTTGGCCTATAGCTCTACGTCGTATCCGAATGTGGGGGATTACTGAAGTATAGACATGGCTATCACCACCTGCCGCCTACCCCTCAACCAGTGGGATATGAGGCAAACGAAGGTAACATGTAGCTTAGACACCACGTCTACGCTAATCGCTACTACTCTAGCAGTTGGCCAAGAACTTTCTTCTTTATCAGGAGTCCTCTACTAGAGCACCCACCACGAGGATGGACTGATGAACCCATAAGTAAGTAGCAACAATGATAACTTTTACTTAAGAAATCAAACAAAAAGATGAACACAAACGTCTTACACCAAGTCGCACGACGTTTGTAGAGGTACAAGTGTAGAGGGGGCCGACAAGTCCTGGCACTCCATCCACCCAAGGTACAAGGCTCGCCGAGTATAAGAGGTAGAGCGCACCACTACTCCGCTATTCCTCTAACTCTTTCCCTCTCTCACTCCCTAACTAGTCTAGCAAGAAGCTAATGGAATGAGTGTAGCCCTTCTTCTTCTTCTTCTTCTTCTCCAAAATGTGTATGATTATTGATATGTGGAGAGGGGGTCTTCTTATATAGGCTTGGAGGAGGTCGATTTGCCCATATTTTAGGAAAGTACCCCATGCAACCGCCTCCCCGTGCATTTAATGCATCGCCAGAGAAAGGTGGGGCTAGGCCGAGCTAGGGGCGGTGCGGCCGCACCCACCTTGGGCTATGCGCCTGGCCACCGCCTTTGGCGTGTGGGCTTCATGGTGGACCTGGACCCCTGTCACGATGGTATTTTGGCCCAAGTCTAAAGTTTGGATGCGCTTTGCTTCTATTTTGCTTGATTACGCCTTCTGGTTTGTGCATTTTGGTCAATTTCCACACTTGCACCTACAAAACATGTATATACCAAAACTCATGGAGAATGTGAGTTGCAAACCCTAATTCTACGGTTTGGTATTCATATTTGTTTTCTTTTGTTTAAATGTTGGCTGTAGAAATATGAGTTTAAGAACCACCAACAAGCTCCCCCATACTTAGTCCTTTGCTCGTCCTCGAGTAAAGTTCTAAGGACTAAGCGGGTTTATCTCCTAGATTTGAAAATCTGCATACAGGTTATTCAAAGCTTCACCTAAACCTGTGAACTTCCGATTGTCTACCAAAGTATCTTGGGCAATTGAAAAATGGAATAGCCTGGATTTAAATCTTCTTACTACAGTCATGCTCAGAAACTTGGGTTTTTGTATGATTTTGAAAACATAAAGATAGCTTTTATTCCTTGAATGATTCTCTCGAGTCACTTAAATTTTGTATGTGGTTCCTCACCAAGGCATATTTGAATTTTGCCTACTCTTTTGATCATCCTACTTCTAATAAGTTTATATGGAGCTTTGGGTAGGGATGAAAAATTATGATGCACACTTACCTTGCATATGTTGTAAAGTCAAATTCTAGACCTCACTAGAGGGAAGCATCATACCCTTAAATCAAAATAGTGCAAGTGTGTGGAATTTTTGGTGGAATTATACTCCTCTATTTGATATGATCTCTTACTCTAGCTTTTGTTTTGAGACATGGCTATCTTATTCTTTTTATGAGCCTTCACGTGCTCATCATTTTTTAAATGCTTTTGGGACCTTCATGTGTCCCTCTCTCTTTTTTTCTATACTTTGGGACCTTCATGTGTCCCATTCTTTTTCAATCTTTTTGCATAGCCTTGCTGTCTCTTTCAAATATGCTAGAGAGATAATATTTTAGAGCATGGAGTATTTATTTGCTGGTGATGGAAAACATGTTGCAGCGTATTCCAGTGTAGGAATAGCTGTTTATTGGTGGCGTGTATGTGAGTTTTGATCTTGGGAGCATGAAACATCTCTCAATAGGGGTCACAAAACTTGACCAAACTCAACACAAAGTAAGATGCATATGTGGAAGGTTTTATCATGTAAAATCATATATGGCCTTGATAGGTATTTGAATGTTATTTAGGGAACATGCTATTTGAATTTTGTTTTGTAAAAATAAATCCCAAGTACTTTGCAAGAACAAGCAAGTGTCATGTCATCCTACTATATCTCATTCATCAATTACTTAGATAAAATGGGTTCCCTATAATAAGTGTTCACAAGTTTGTAGGAATATTAGCAAGGAATAAAAAGTATGGATACTTTTTAATCATAGGAAGACATGGAGATGGAGCATAGTCATTTTGATTCATTTATTCAATTTTAAAGCTTCTTTATTAAAGTATGGAATGAGAGGTGAGTGTGGTTCCTCCCCCACACTTGTTTTTGTTACTATTTTTATTATCATAACAAAAAGAACAAGAAAACAAGTGCAACAAAATATTTCTAATAAAACTTTATTCAATTATAAAATGGTAGGCGCATTTTAAGATGATATTCAAATATGATAAGAATGAAAATTTGAAAAGATAAAGACTGCGCCTAATTTATTCTTGCAGCGGGAGTAGCCTAAAGTGGTTGGTTTAGCGCATGCTCTACTCCCGTGGCTTTTGCCACCCTAGCAACTTTTTCTCCAAAGCCGCGACGAAGCTCATTGATCTCATTGCTAAGTTATTTGATTTTCAGAACACTCTCGGCGATACGATCATTGGCTTTTCTAATACTTTTGCGTAGGCTTCTATTGCTAGTGCTAAGTGAGGCGAGCGTAGGACCCTTGGACGGCTGCTCATCCTCACTTTCGCTGAAAAATCCAGCGGGCTGCCCTCTAATTTGAGGCTTAATCATCCTCTTGATCCCAAGGGGCACTCCTGAGGATTCTGACTCCTTGCTTGATGGAGCCAGTTTGCTCACTAGCTTCTTAGCTGGCTTGCACATGAGAGCCTTCCCATACCCTCCTTCGGGTTTTTGCATGCCTACTATGGTGTAGGAAAGGCTAGGCCTAGCGGTATGAAAGGATAAACTAGCGCAGGAGGCCGTGTTGCCCGAAGGCGTTACAACATAGCACTTGCTAGGTCCGCTAACGTTGGAAGCCTTCTGCTTGAGGCCGATGGCAATGGTGGTAGGTCATGTGGGCGCCGTCTTCTTCTCCTTGGTGCCACCTTGAGGCGCCTTAGAATGCACCGTGGTCTTGAGGCTTGAACCACCACTCATGGTGTAGCTTGGAGGCACCATGATAGCAAGCAGTTCTTTGGTGATGATCCTTGTTTCTTCTCTCACATATGAGCTCTCGAGCACTAAGTCAATGGACAACATCACTCCTTTGAGGTCATAGGTGGAGCTGGAGGCCTGTACAAAGCAAGGGTGTGGCTGGCTATCTTAGGCTTGAGAGTGCTTAGAATGCTGTATGAGGGAGAGAGAGATGTTTGGTGTGAGGGCAGGAGAGGCTATGGGGGGCTTATATAGGAGCTCAGGCCTCTACCACAATGGAGACGAACCAAGCACCACCATGGCTGTGACGAGGATCAAGAAGATGCACACAAAGATTTGGGGCCAGTGGAGCTAGGCACAGTGCGGCCGCACCATGGGTGCGCCCGCACCCCTAGCTCCTCCCCTTGGTTGAGATTTCATCCTAGTTCATTTGCATGCATGGAGATCCTAGTGATGCTGGTGTTGGATTTTTATTCAGCAGGATCATAGCATGATAGAGCAAAGATGCACTTGATCATGTTGAATCAAGAATATTCAAATTTTAAATTTCACATGATCTTGTAATTAAGAGTGGAATATCATGTGGTCAACATGTATCAAGCAAGATTGAGCAAGAATCATGGTTTGTTTAGTGAGGGCATAAAGGTCATTTTACCATGATGACTTGCTTAAGGAGAATAAGCAAATTTTTATATTTCAAGTAAATGAAAGAATATGTTAGTATAATTAATTTTTAAATTTTCATAAGTTTTGAATAAATTTATTAAAAGCTATTAAATCTATTCTATCTATTTCTTGGTTAAAGTCAATGTTATGAGAAGGCTCAAGAAACATTTTCAAGCATTGACCGTTGACTTTAAATATGTTACCGTCATCATTTTGGATGGTGATTGCGCTATGTGGCGAAGTGTTGATGATGGTGTACGATCCTTGCCATTTACTTCACAATTTTCCTTCACCGAATAGCTTGACCTTTGAATTGAAGAGCAAGACCTTGTCTCCTTGCTTGAATTCTTTGAGCTTGATTCGATGATCGTGCCATCTTTTGGTTCTTTCCTTATAAAGCTTGGCACTGTGGTACGCCTTCTCTCTCCATTCTTCTAGCTCGGCTATTTGTTCTTGTCTATTTCTGCCAGCTAGCTTGACATCCATATTCCAGCTTTTGATTGCCTAGTGAGCTCGATGTTCAAGCTCAATAGGCAAGTGACAACTTTTCCATAGACCAGCTAGTATGGTGACATGCCGATGGGGGTTTTGTAAGCTGTCTTGTATGCCTAGAGTGCATTAGGAAGCTTGTTCTTCTATCCCTTTCCCATCTCATTGACCAGTTTTTTGTAAGATGTTTTTTATTTGTTTATTTGAGGTCTTGGCTTGGCCACTGGTCCGAGGAAGGTATGGAGTGGCAATATTGTGCTTGGCTCCTAGCTCTCTCAGGAATGCTCTAAATGTCTTGTCTATGAGGTGGGATCCCCCATCGCTTATCACCATCCTTGGTGTTCCAAAGCGAGGAAAGATCACTTCATGAAACATCTTCCTAGCATGCCTAGCATCAACAACTTAGCAGGGAAGTGCTTCCACCCATTTCGACACGTAGTCAACAGTGACGAGGATGTACTCACAATCTTGGGACTTTTGGAACGGCCCCATGAAGTTAATGCCCCACACATCAAATATTTCTATTTGAAGGTTGTAGTGCAGGGGCATTGCATTGCGAGAGTTGATGCTTCCTTGGAATTGGCACTTTTGACACCTTCAGATGAACTCCTTGGTGTCCTCGTACATCATTGGCTAGAAGAACCCGCACTGCCAGATTTTGGCTTTTGTGCGAAATACTCCTTAATGGCCTCCATACTGGTGTTGCATGGCATCTTTCAATGATTTGTAATCCCTTCGCTGTTGGCACGCATCTCCTTAGTGGGCCATCCGAATAGACCCTGGTATAGATATGGATCATCCCAAAGGTGACAGTTGGCTTTCGACTTGTAATTTTCTCCTATTTTTGCCCGGTGGTACATAGCCTAAAACCATGTAATTTACGATGTTTGCATACCATGGGTTGGAGTCCGTCACCTTGAGTAGCATGTCGTCACGTAGAAAGTCGTTAATTGGTAGTTCCTGCATGTTAGTGACTTGCATACGCGACAAATGATCTGCAATAGTATTCTCTACTCCATTTTTATCTTTTATTTTGAGGTCAAATTCTTGGAGTAAGAGAATCCATCTTATTAATCTAGGTTTAGCGTCTTTCTTAGTGAGTAAATATTTTAGTGCAGCATGATCAGTATAAATGATAACTTTTGCACCCACTAAGTAAGACCTAAACTTGTCGATAGCAAAAACAACTGCTAAGTGCTCTTTTTCTATGGTAGAGTAGTTAAGCTGTGCTCCTGTCAGTGTTTTGCTAGCGTATGCAATTGCATGATGCTTCTTATCTTTGGTTTGGCCAAGGACCGCACCAACAGCATAGTCACTAGCATCACACATGATCTCGAATGGCAGCGACCAATCGGGTGGTTGGATGATTGGCGCTGAGATGAATGCTTCCTTGAGAGTGTGAAAAGTAGTTAAGCACTCATTTGTGAACTCAAAAGGTGCATCCTTAGCTAGTAGGTTTGTGAGCAGTCTAGCGATTTATGAAAAATCTTTGATAAACCGCCTATTGAACCCTACATGACCTAGGAAGCTATGGATCCCTTTTACGTTCATGGGGGGTGGTAGCTGCTCAATGACCTCTATCTTGGCTTTGTCTACCTCAATCCCCCTCTCAGACACAAGGTGTCCAAGTACGATGCCTTCTCGGACCATAAAGTGGCACTTTTCCTAGTTAAGTACCAGGTCCTTCTCTTGGCATCTCTACAAGACTTTGTCTAGATTCTCCAGATAGTGATCAAAGGTTTTTCCATAGACTGAAAAGTAGTCCATGAATACCTCCATGATTTCTTCTATCATATCTGAGAAAATAGACATCATGCACCATTGGAATGACGTGGGTGCATTACACAACCCGAACAACATTATGCGATAAGCGTATGTTCCATATGGGCATGTGAACGTTGTCTTGCTCTGATCATTAGGGGTGGATGGGAATTTGATGATATCTCGAATACCCATCGAGTAAACAGAAGAAAGAATGCTTCACCAACCTCTCTAACATTTCATCAATGAAAGGCAGTGGGAATTGGTCTTTCTTTGTTGTTGCGATGAGTTTCTGGTAATCAATGCACGTTCTCCACCCCATGACAATACGTTGTGGAATTAACTCATTTTTATTATTTTCAATAACCGTCATACCTCCTTTCTTTGGAACCACTTGGATGGGACTAACGCAGTTCGCTATATGGTACTGGTATAAATAATCCTAGCGTGAAGAAGTTTGAGGACTTCCTTCTTCATGACTTCCTGCATCGCATTGTTGAGCCTGCAGCTGAATCTCTTGAGATGGTGTACTCAAAGGATCAATCGGAAGTGCGATGGGTATAGAGAGTTGGTCTAATCACCTTGAGATCTTGCAAAGAATATGTGAAGACCGACCTATGTTTCTCTAAAATGGCGATGAGTTTGGACGTCTCCTCATCAGAAAGCTTATCGCTAATGATTATAGGAGTGTTTTTATCACCATTTAGGAAAGCATAGCGTAGTCCAGTGGGCAGGGGTTTTAGCTTAATCGGAGGTTGTGCCTAGTACTTCCTCTATGGGAAGATCAATGGTTTCTCCTAAATCGTCCTCTTCTTCTATGAAGAGGTTTGCATCCTTTTCTAAGGACGACTTAGGGGAATCAAAGGGTAAAACCGACATAACTTCCTTGGGCAAGTTAAGATGGGGGAGGAGAGATTCTATCACCGAGTTTCTAGCTCAAGTGATAGGAATGGTAAAGGTGTCTCTCCCCAGCTTTATGTCCATATCCCCTATTTTTGGTGGGTCTAGGAAGAGTTTTTCTAGGGGATGCCCTATCAAGATGTCAAAATCTATTATGTCAAAGACATGGAGGTCAAGAGCCATTTTGACATTATTGTGATATATAGACATGTTGTACAAAACTCCACATCCCTTTAAGTTGATCCGTGGAGCAATCCTGAGGCATTTATTTGTTGGAGCAATTGGTTCATTACCAAAATAGGCAGACACAAAGGATGCTGACATAATGTTTGCTCCAATAGTTGGATTGTAAAGCACATCCACCCTATCATCCTAGGATATTGCATTGAATGTGTTGTGGGTAGGCCCCAACCTTGGGCACCCTACGTGTCTCGGACACCACTCTACGATCTCGCTTGGATGAAACGGTGGCAAAAAGGGGCATGATGGTAAAAAGGGGGGCACTTGGGAGTCGTCATCTCGCTTTAGCGAAATGAGAGAGCCTGGGTACTAATCCTGCCTAGTGAGGGGTAGGCACCATGACCCTCATCTCACCACGGTGAAATGAGGGTAGCTTGCGTCATCTGTTGTTTGCCCGTCTATTCGCTATGGCAAAAGGGGCGGCGCCAACTTAGGAAAAGGCTCAAGTAAGCCGAGCTATTCGCTCAGGCAATAATTACTAACGCTGCGTCTATCGGTTTCCTTGCAGGTTTCGCCATTTGGGGGAGCCAACTGCCCAAGCACGGTCGACAGTTTCTATCGGCCAAGGGACCCACCATGTTAGATAAAAGGGTGACAATGCACCCAGGGCCGACCGGATCAGGCTTAGGCGGGTGTAAACCAAGGCAGGCGGGAACTCTGAATGGCAGGTATACCCCCTAGTGGCAGGGAATATTCTTGGAATATGGGGTAGTTGCAATGCTGTTTCCATCCCATGAAAAGCCAACAGACATGTGTAAATAGCCCCTAATGAGGGATTGTAAGGGATGGGTGGAGCATAAGCAATCTACATATTTTGCTTGAGTCTCGTATTCGTCGTCTTTTGTGCTTGATTTCGCTCACACGACATCTGGTATTCGAAGGCGTTTGGCCTTGAACAACATTAGCACCCACCGTGGTTGTTGCTCGAGCTTATCATGGCACCAAAGAAGCAGAAGGCAGATAAAGCAGGAACATCCATGGTCGCAACCGTTGCAGTGGCTGCGGATGCAGCTGCGCTAGATGATGCAGTAGAAGTAGCCACGGAGCCACATGCACCATAGTTGCAGATGGACAACACCACAGCGCCCAGAGGGCAAGAGCAAATGCTAGAAGGCGATGTTGAAGAAATTGAAATTGACCAAAATGATGATGAGGTAGAAGAAGATGAAGACATCGAGATCACTGAGCAAGCTAGAAACCTGAAGACGCTGAATCAGTACTAGCAAGACATCCTTAGAGTCTAGAATGAGAAGGAGCAACTGCTCAGGTAGGCCATTGCCCATAACAAAGCCGAACATATGTAGAGGGCAATCAGAGAAGCCAAAATCCAGAGGGATAGATTAACAAGAGAAATTCAAGGACTACAAGGAGCAGGCGCCGGAGGCGCTATCCGCGGCTGGCAGGAAATGTCATAATACCAGACGGTGACTCTTACAACAAAGGCGGAGGCACGTATGACCCAACTTCACCACTGTCGAAAGAGCTTCACTATATCCATGGCTAGCTGGCTACAAGCCTTGCATCCTGGGTATTCAATGGAAAAACAAATCCAAGAAAGTTTCTGGCGAGCTATGAAACAACAATAGTGTCAGTAAGAGGAGACACCCTAGGTTCTCGTAAAGTCGCTCATCATGGTGGTTCGAGGATATTGCCCATGATTGGTACATCCTCACTCAAACCTCTGTCTATCAAGTCTTGGGGCTAGATTAGAGTAGAACTTCTGTCCACTTTCCAAGGGTACCACCTAGGGACAAAAAGAACAAGAGATTTGCTGAATTGCATTCAAAGAGATGGCGAATCCTTGTCTGAGTTTCTAGAGAGATTCATTCAAACCAAAGCACAAGTTCCAAACACACCAGAAGAAATAGTTATAGTAGCAGCCGTGGAAGGATTGGCCATCAAGCCAATGCGCAGCTCATTTCGCCAGAAATTATCCCAACATTCGTAAGAGAGCTATTCGAGGTAATGAGGTAGTACGTGAGATCCAACTGATGACTTGAAAAGCATAAGGCGACGTGAAATTTGTGGAGGCAAGCAAGCCGAGCACCTGTGCCCACCTCCAATTCCAACATAGGGAAACATCAAGGCTTTCCATGCAATTAACATCTTGCAAGAGCAACCAAAAGGTTCTTCGGCAGAGCAGAGTTTCCCAGGACCTCGCCAAACCAGCATTATAGAAGTTTTGACCAAGGCCAACGCGGTGGCTAAGGAGGCCATGATGGCAGAGGAAGGGGTAGGGCTTAGGGGACACCTTATTGCACTGGTATAAAGTGAAAATGCAGGGCACTTCACAAAAGATTGCAAGTACAACAAAATGGCAAGAGACCTAAAAGAGAAAGACGAAGCCGTGGAAAGCAGCGAAACGTCTAATCATGTATTCCACAATGCTAATCATGAAATGGTAAGTAGCCAAGGTTTCAGCGGTGCATACATGACCCCAGAGCAGTTATGGTCCTTAGTACCCTAGCTTCTCGCATGGGTATAACCAACACCCATATGCCTGGCAACAACCTAATTTTCCCAACATATCAGCAATTCGCTCAGCACCTAGGACATTCAGCTACTGCGACTTCACTAGTTCAGCAAGAGCTAGTAGCAATCAAGCCAACCTTAGTCAACAAAGCAAGAAACCACCCAGGAGCACCAAGTCGTAAACAACATCTTTACCACCCCAAGGCCACATTTTCACAATCATAGGAGGTTCAAATCAAGAGCACGAGAGCAAAAGAGCGAGAAGGGAGTTTGAAAGAAGAGTGCACACCATCTCACCTAGGTTAGCGCTCAACAGGCCGACAGTGGTCCATGGTTCTGATTACTTTCGAATAAGGATGAGTTTTAGGTGTGAGATTTCCTGCACACGGATGCCTTTGTTGCAACAACAAACATAGCTGGTATCACCGTGCACAACATCCTTATAAAAATGGAAGCTTCGTCGACATTCTGTTTATCAAACCTTTTGAGCAGATGACACTTGACAAACTAACGCTGGAACCAGCTGGGAACTCATTATTTGGTTTCGGTGGAAAAAAGATAGACGCTTTGGAAAAAAAATCAATCCTAGTTTCTTTCACTGAAGGTGAAAAGGTCCTGCATAGAAACATGGTAACTTTTGACATAGTCAACATGGACTACCTGTATACCACCATTTTCAGCAGAGAAGTTTTGAACAAGTTCGAAATCAGTGTTAAAGCAAAGCTATCTGTGCATGAAAATGACATCCCCTTTCGGCATAATTGCAATACACGGGGATCAAACCTGCATCCAGGCGAATAGAGGGTAGGCCAATACCAGGGTATAGCCTCATAAATGAAGTCACCAAGAAGCCACCTATCGAGGAACTAGACTGGCTAAAAGATAGTCAAAGCCAGGGCACAATCCGCTGGAAAATACCATGAAAACCCCACTATCAAACCTGGTGCCAGAAAAGTGTGTGCACATTGGGTCAGACCTCACCAATGATGAAAAGAGCGGCTTGATATCGTTCCTTCATGAAAACCAAGATGTATTCGCCTAGGCCAGTAAAAGATTTGCAAGGCGTTAGCCGAGATGTCGCCTAGCACAACCTAAATGTAACAAAAGGGGTGAAACTGAGAAAGCAGAAGTTAAGGAAAATGTCCACAGAAAGGGCAGAAGCAGCGAAAGCCGAAGTGCAAAGACTGCTCGATGTCGGGGTTATTAGGATGGTACACTACCCTGAGTGGTTAGCTAATGTGGTAGTGGTTAGAAAGAAACATGGGAAGTGGAGAATGTGTGTAGATTTCACTGACTTGAACAAGTGTTGCCCGAAAGATCCATATCCGCTGCCAAGAATTGATAAGTTAGTCGACATCGCCGCTAGGATGCGAGGTGATGAGCTTACTAGATTGTTTTTTAGGAAATCATCAAATCTAGTTAAACCCAGATGACGAAGAGAAAACAAGTTTTATCACTCCTGGAGGGACTTATTGTTATAAGCGAATGCCGGAGGGGCTGCGAAATGCAGGCCCCACCTTTTTGAGAATGACCGATGGTGTGTTCGATAAGCAAAAAGGCAAGAACTTGGTAGCATATGTCGACTGACATCATAGTCAAGAGCGATAAGAAGGACACTCATAATCAAGATCTTCAAGAAACATTAAAAAACCTGAGAAAGAGCAGCCTCAAGTTGAATCCTGACAAATGCATTTTTGGCATCAAAAAATTAAAACTGCTTGGTTGCCTAGTGTCTGCGAGAGGCATAGAGGCAAACCCCTAAAAGATAGCAGCAATAGTAAACATGAAGCCGCCAGCAAGCCAAAAGCTGGTTTAGATGCTCACCGGTATGCTAGTAGCACTTAATAGGTTCATTTTGAGATCAGCCGAAAGGGGTTTGCCGTTTTTCAGAACACTATGAAACTCTGACAACTTCGAATGGGGCCTAGAGCAGTAGCAAGCTTTTGATGACTTTAAGGCATATCTAACTAGGCTAACAACGTTATCCAGGCCTTCACCATCAGCAACATTATTTATATATATAGCAGCTTCACCCACAATGGTCAGCGCAGTATTTGTCAAAGGAAAAGAACACGAAAACAAGTTGAAGCAATTCCTGATATATTTCGTATCAAAGGCTTTATCAGGAGCAAAACTCAACTACTCTGAATTAGAGAAAATCGCCTACACAGTGGTCATGGCATCAAGGAAATTAAAGCACTATTTTCAAGCTCATCGCATCAAAGTCCTTCAGCATAACCATTAGAAGCGCTATTTCACAATAGCGAAGCCATCAGAAGAATCAGGGAAGTGGGCCATAGAGTTGAATGAATTCATAGTAGATTTTGAGCATAGGTCCACCATCAAATCTCAAGTACTCACAGATTTTATCGTAGATTGGACACTAGCAACCTATGATACCACAGTGTAATTCAAAGAGCCCCTTTGGACCGTACATTGCGACGGAGCATGGGGCATGAATGGTGTAGGAATAGCAGCGATCCTAACACCGCCGAAAGGTCCAAGGCTGCGCTATGCAGTCAGGTTGGAGTTTCTCACAACCAACAACATAGCCGAATACGAGGCAGTACTCTTGGGGTTGCGAAAACTCAGAGCATTAGGGGTTAGAAGATGCACAGTCAAGTCAGACTCATTGATAATAGTAGGGCATGTCGAGAAGGAATTCACCGCCAAAGAGCTTGAATTGATCAAATACCTAGCAGCAGTAAGAAGGATGGAAAAGCATTTCACTGGTTTCACATTTGCCACATTCCAAGAAGTGAAAACACTAAAGCCGACGAACTAGTGAAAGTAGTCGTGCAAAAAGCCCCAATGCCTACAGACATTTTTTTATCAAGAGCTAACAGTCAAGGTAATATGAGAAGAAGAGGAGCGACCCAACGCCGTACATGTTATCACAAGCAAGGACTAGAGATCACCAATCTTTGCCTACAGTAAATGGGACATATGAACCTCAAAGCAAGCACTGAGATAGATAGAATGAATTCTAGGACAAAGCAATACTCCATCATAGCAGGGGAGTTGTACAAAAGCAGGAATAGTCACACCAATGCTGAAATGTATAAGTAGGGACCGAAGGAATCGAATTGCTAACTAAGATGCATGCCGAAATGTGTGGAGCTCATAGAGGACCTCACGAAATCACCCATAGAGCGATGAGGCAAGGGTTTTATTGGCCAACTGTAGTAGAAGACTGCCAAGGAACTAGTTTGCAGCTACTGAAAATTATTAGATGTTCGCCAAGAAGCAGAGAGCCCTAGCCAACCTGACCAAATAAATCACCCCAACATGACCCTTGTAGAGATGGGGGGTCGATATAGTCAGGGCCCCTGCCAACAACACTTAGGAACCTACAGTTTTGCCTGCAGTAACCTTAGAGTACTTCATGAAATGGATAGAGGCCAAAGCATTGGTAAAGATCACTTCGGGTACCCTGATCAGTTTCGTCTGGCAAAGAATCATCTACCATTTTGGAGTCCCATCCTACATCACAGTGGATAATGGAAAACAATTTGACAACACGGATTTTAGAAATTTCTATAGCAAATTGGGTATAAAACTAGAATTCACATCAGTGAATCACCCAGAGAGCAATGGGGCAGTCGAAAGGGCAAATGGTTTGATTTTCAGTGTGGTGTCAAAAGCACTGTTCGACATGCCAAATGGAAAATGGGCACAAGAGCTAGTCACATCAGTTTGGGGTCACAACATTTCGTGCACTAGGACCATAGGGTTCACTCCATTTCATCTCTTGTATGGCAAAGAAGCCATAACACTGAAAGAGCTCAAACTAGGATCTTTTCATATAGAAATTGCAGCAACGACTCCAATACAGCGATACATGGAGCTCAAAGCAACAGAGAATGCCAGGCTACAAGCCGCATCTAACCTGGATAGTTACCATCTAGAAATGAAGGCCTAGAGAGACAAGAAAGTGCTATGAAATAACATCAACCCAGGTGACATGGTGCTTATCCGACATCCCGACAAGCAGGGCAAACTGCAGTCGCAGTGGTACGTGCCTTTCGTAGTAGCGAATACGGTCAAGCCAAGGGTCTTCAAGCTACTAAATGAAGAAGGAATTGAAACAAGTCACACATGGAACGTAGACAATCTACGGTGCTTCTACCCATGACATCTTCGCCCTCTAAGGGTTGTAATTTTTTTTCTTGTTTTCGATCATGTAAAACATTAAACAAGGGTTCACGCTCTTTTTCCTCATAGGGGAGCCTTTGTGAAAAGGCATGAGGTTTTTTAATGAGGCAATCCTATGTACCATTTCTAAAATTAAATCAAACCTTCCCCCACACAAAGTCTAAGAACCAGGCATCAAAACAAAACCTGACCTCAGCATGATATGAATATCGACGAAGGGCAGCCCCATTATCGGTTGCACCATTCCGCGCTCGTGCGAAACGTCATGACCAGAAACTATGCAACCATAAGCAAGCCTATAGGCTGCAACAACCTCTCACCTCACCAAAAAGGAGTGAGCAGAAGGAAAAAGGCCGATAAGCCTATAAAATGCTATGCCACACCAAAAAGGAGTGTGGGCGGAAGCAAAAGCCGAATAGGATGTAAAATGCTACGCCACACCAAAAAGGAGTGGTGGCGGAAAGGAAAGGCTCAAAAGCCATAGAATGGTGTATAGCACAAATCGAACCCCGAAACGAGTTCCAACAACCCACTATACAAGAAAGGACAGAAGTATTAACCAGCGATAGCTTAATAAGCAACCTACTGCACCAATCAAAATTTAAGACCCCGCTAGGCAATCGACACTATATAAACAACTAGGGGCCATCCACTTGAGCCATAAGCCGGTGGGCAAGATAGGAAGCATAGACACTCCAACTCAAAAATAAGAGAGTAGGGCACTAGAGAGGAGAGCCTTTGTGCATTTCGCACGAAGGCGAAGCCCCTGCAGCCGTGCGAGAGCATTAGGCAGCTAGGTATTTGCCGGACACAAAAAAAGCATAAAGAGAGAGGTTTCAAAGTCAAAAGGGCCAACACCCTAGGAATAAGAAGCATCATGATTTCGTAGCACGCCAGAGCAATAGGTCAGGCCTCAGTCTAGAGATGGCTAGCTACACAAGCCAACAATGGGGATATTGACTACTTTTCGGGGTGCAGTCAATCTAAGAGCGAATGTGTTAAAAACACTTTAGCTTCTTAGAATCACCATCTTCCATAGTCCTCGATGGCCAGTCACCCCATTGTTTGCAACTTTCTAGCCTTGAATGGTGAGAGTATATATTCAGCCTTCGGTCATCAGCGGGGCGAGACCGCAGCTAATCAGAACAACTTTGCTGATTTGCCCCATTGCTTCCAACTTTCAAGTGTCACGATGAAAGCAAACATCCTGATGAAAGGAAAGGCTATGCAAACAAGTGCAACCAAGAAAACACATGAAAACGCCAATTACCTAATGTAATCTTGGTGAATGAAGCCTCGTCCAGTGCCACCATTAGCAGTAAACTGAAAAATTGACAAGTAAAGCATGTCGCGCATGAATCGTTCCAAAGTGGCGTTTCTTTATTTTTGCCTATGCCACATGCCGAGGGGCTAGTAAAGCAGCAGCTCGGGCGTCTCCACTCTATCCTATCCTCTCTCCTTAAAAGGTTGGGGGGACGACATTTCTATATTTTGCCTATGCGACATGCTGAGGGGCTAGCAAAGCAGCCGCTCGGGCGTCTCCGCTCTATCCTATCCCCTCGCCCTAAAAAGTTGGGAGGATGGCATTTCTATATTTCGCCTATACGACATGCCTAGGGGCTAGCAAAGTAGCCGCTCGGGCATCTCCACTCTATCCTATCCCGTCACCTTAAAAGGTTGGGGGACGACATTTCTATATTTCGCCTATGCGACATGCCGAGGGGCTAGCAAAGCAGCCGCTCGGGTGTCTCTACTCTATCATATCCCCTCTCCTTAATAGGTTGGGGGGACGATGTTTCTAAATTTTGCCTATGCGACATGCCGAGGGGCTAGCAAAGCAACCGCTCAGGCGTCTCCTGCTCTATCCTATCCCCTCACCTTAAAAGGTTGGGGGGGACTGGTGTTTCTATATTTTGCCTATGCGGCATGCCGAGGGGCTAGCAAAGCAGCCGCTCGGGCATCTCCGCTCTAACCTATCCCCTCACCCTAAAAAGTTGGGGGGATGGAGTTTCTCTATTTTCACCTATGCGACATGCCAAGGGGCTAGCAAAGCAGCCACCCAGGGCGTCCTAGCTCTATTCTATCCCATCGCCCTAAGAAGTTGGGGGACTGATGTTTCTCCAATCACCTATCCGGCTTCTCGAGGGACTAGTGAAGGAGTCACCTCGAGCGTAGCACACCACTGTCCCCTCGTTTTTGAAAGTAGAGGGACAACAACTCTCTCTTGTCCATACCATACATTGATGGATTAACAAGAGCAGTCCATGAGTATTCGAAAAGTATGACGCAATCTAAAACAAGACTCAAAGACAAGGCAAACACGTTACATACATAGTCCATTTTACAATACATCTCGAGTGAGAACACAAAACAGTGGTGCATCGCACGTGCGCATAACAACCTACACCCCACCCCCTTCTGGGGCGAAGATAAAAACTATACCGATGGTTTTCTAGATCCAAAATCATATCCTTGACCAGTTCCTCTTTCGGATCCTTAAGACCAGATGTCGAAGGCCACCCAGTCAACACTTTTAGACCCCTTGTAGTGAGATTTTCAGCTCTTCTAAAATGCTCAGATCAAACTCTGAATCGAAGAATTTATTAAGAAACTCTTCTTTCCTAAGGTACCACCAGAATTGAGACCTCAAAAAACCAGTCATACTTGACCCCGGGAACCTCTCGCGATGGTGAGACTAGGAGGCAGCCCCCAATGTAAAAACCATTGTAGTTAATCATTAATGGATAAACATCCATGGGTTGCGCAGGCTCCGCATCAGGAACCTACGTGCCAAAATCACAATAGTTCAAAACCAAGTTCTACATCAGTTCTCCAACAAAACACTATAATTCCAAAAGTCACAAGCAACAAATTTCGATTTTTCTACCCTGTCTTGGGCTGTGTTGTTGATAGGAGCACTAGAGTCATTGCCGATCGGGACCTTCGCAACTAGAGTAGCAGGAGTGTCCATGTCGCCAGAGATGCTACTAGACACACCTTCCTAAGCATTTTGCTCCATGATGTACTGCTTCACCTTCTCCTTAATCGCCATGCGCTCCTTCGTAAGATGAAAGCACCTTTTTGCAGGTTATGAAATAAAGGTGCACTTAAAAAGGAGGAAGCTACCTTGCCTTGGGTCATAGCAGCCCTAAGAAGTGCGAGATCCCGACCCCCAGGACACTAGAAACCATCAAAGAACCTTTTCCCAGCCTCATGAGCACGGGAATGAGCATTCTAGTATCTTTGCAGGTCTTTGACCTCAAATTTCTAAGGTGGTCACACCCGTACTCTTCTAGCACCTGAGAGAAAAGCGCGGATAGACTCAAATGATGCATACTCCTGCCCTAATTGTCATATAATCGCTCACGGTGGCCAGCTTGTTAGCTAGCCATTCCATGAAGTCAGCGATGGGAGCGTTGCGTGGTGCCTCGGTCTCCTCACCGACACTCTCGAGAAGATCCCTATAGACAGTCACCGCCCTTTGTGCTCTGGCAATAAACTTCTTGTGCTCATCCCTTTTCTGCTTCTGATGGTCATTAAGGTCATGTTGCATCTTCACCATTTGCTCCTCGGCAGCCTTCCGGGAGGATGCATTTTCCTTGGCAAGCTTGTTAGCTGCCTCCAATTCCTTCTCAAGGGCCAGGATCCTTTCTTCCTTAGCCACCAGCTCCTTTTCTAGGCCCTAGTGAAATGCCAGGCCTTGCTGCTAAAGCCCCTAGGCCAAAAGCAAAGCCTAGCGAAAGGAAGTGGTAGGTCAAACCACAATATTCGAAAAGACAACCAAAAGCAAGCAAGATATAAGTCGAGATTCTCATGCTCGCGGCATGGAAATTCACCACCTCAGCAAGAGAGGCGTGAGGAACCTTCAACAGGTCTCTCTCAACCTCAGGAGCTGAAAAAGAACTAGCGTAAGCATCCACAAAGTCAGTAGCAGCCTTGTCATGCAGCAGGCCAACTATCCGGTAGTCGACGTGAGCGATGACCCGGAAATTTGAAGGTGCCCCTAAAGCATGAGAAATTCGGTAAGTCTCCTACTTTGCAGAAGTAATCTCGCTCGAGGAGCTTGACCTTGAAAACACTCACATCTCACCATAGTCCTTAGATCCAGACTCCAACCATAATTGCCCATGACCAAAGAGCTACCCACGAAGCAAACCATCGGTCAATCGAATAGACTCCATGTAGAACCAGGGACTTACCCTGCTACCACGACCAAGAGCTAGAAACATCGGCCGAAGCCACAGACGTAGATGCCACCTAGGTAGGGGTAGCCATCGCAGTCGAGGACATCTTTGGCCTCTTCTAAGCTGGATCAGCGGTGGCATCCATAGCTTTTTGGGCTTTCTTCTTTGGATTCTTTCCAAGGACATCCCCAATGGACATAGTATCCAATGTGTCGAAGGCACTGGTCACATTGACGATCCGTGATTTGTTGGCCATTTCGCCAAAGTTGCCGGTAGCCTGCATGATCGAATACAACAAGAGGTGAATAAGCGAGAACATTCAATAGATGAAAATAGGAATGCAAACAAAACGCAAACGCACAAGGAGAAAAAAATGAAAACAAAGAAAAAGGGGGGGTGGGCAAAGGCACTACCATTTCGGTCCACACTTGGCCAAAATGGCAAGTTTGCCTGAACACCACCATTTTGCTATTGCCCACCTTGCCGACTATTTCTTGCCCAAACCGGACGTCAGTGGGCTCCACGAAACCCTGGCCTCTCCTGCTATTCTTCTTTTTGCGAGATTCCATAGCAGCAGTGTATGACATCCGACCAGCCATCTTTTTTCGAGCGTGGCCTATTCGCCCCCCTGTACCAGTGATTGCGGCCGCAAATAGTAACATCGTCAACCAAGAAGCTAGTCGAAGGCCCATTCCGATCAGCGTAACCAAGTCCCATAGAGTTGAAAACATGGTTTAGCCTCCTCTTCCCAGGCAAGGCTTGGCACCTAAATTTATGCTTCCGGTCAGTGATAAAAACCAATAATCTCTTCGGCTTTGTGCTCTATAAAGTTCACTAAGCTAAAGTCCGTTGAAAAAACATCAGAAGGACCAACCTAGAGATGCAGGAAACACGTATCCATCTTTCTTTTTGAAATCAGAAAAGCGAGTTTCGCTACTCAGCGGAGGGCTTTCACATGCTAGCCATTCTTCTACCAGATCTCGGCTAATCTGCCAGCGTGCAGTCAAAGCAAAGGCATCAGCGGCTTCTACATCACGCGGTCCGTCAGCTAGGACACTACCAAGGCAAAAACACTTCATCAGCGTCATCTCAGACACCAGCACATGAGCTTTTGGCAAATCTTTCACCAACGCCTCAGCCACGTCCTCATTAGAGCAGACAAGATGGTAAAACCAATGTTTACTCCAACTCGGCCATTTGCTATGGTAGGCGGGCACAATTTGAATAGTCCCTTTCATTTTCTTGGGGATGAAATTATAAGAACCATAATGGGCCACCATCTCCACCTTAGTTTGCTTGTCCTTGACTGTCTTCTTGTGAAAATGAGTCTCATAATAGTGAGTGAATAGATTCGCACTCAAGGCACAACCCATCATCTTAAGTGCCATGGTGAAAACACTCATGTCGCAGAACCGACCAATTTATAAGAATACAAGTATAATGGCAATCCGCAAGTGGTCGCACTGTCATACTTGAACCCATATAAACCCGGTAGTCCGTCGAGTACCACGATGGGTCTCGATAAATGATTTACAACAACCAAGATCGTACAGGATTCAACATACATGCCACATATTACATAAAGTTCACAGATACTTTTCATCATCAGAGTACGAATAAAAGTTATTACAAACCGAGTTTGATGAATAAAGCGGAAGCAAATAAGTTCGAAGATAAAGTTTCCACATAGTTTGATACAGCGCCAGACCAGATCACGATCCACAAAAGCAAAGATAGGAATTACTAAGGAAGCCTGCCCAAGGCTTACTCTTCATCCACAGCGGGATAGAAGCAACTCTTGCAATTACCATGATACACAGTGCCATCTGCAACAATGGGAAAATAAACCCTGAGTACGAGAAGGTACTTAGCTAGACTTACCCGTCATGAACCAGAAATAAAATGACTCCAAGGATCATGCAAGGCTGTATAAGTGGACGTAACTTGACAACATTTTGCGAAAAAGGCAATTACCCGTTGTACAATTATGATTCCTTTATCAAGTTAATTATAACTATCCATTTCTAGATTTGCAACTATCCTGTGCCAAACATGTGGTATATCATTTAGAAGCATACACTAGTAACCATAGCAGGTATTGTAATTCCATATTCATCTGAACCACCATGTTTCATAATATAACTGCTACGATGTTGGGACTAGCCAAGTTTCTCACTATCCAGGAGAGACGGCGATTCGAATCGATTTCAACCAGCTGGGAATTTCTTCCTAACACAAACCCAGATCTACCAGCCACGATAGTCTTAGGTCACCTTTGGTACAACTCAGGTACACATTTCACAGGTTCATACCGCGCCGCACAATCTGGAACACCAGATGCCAGGATGCTCAGGCCAAGCCTGCCCTTGGGCTCAGTCTGATCGTTCCCCGGAAGGAGCGCACAACAGAACGATTCCCGGCCTGAGTTGAATTACTCGGCTTCGCGGTCGGAACGAGTTATCCGGCCAGCTAAGTGAGAGGCATGCGTTCAATCTTGTCAGAAGCGCCAACAACGGTACGGTCCTTAATCGACACAGACGGGGATAAGTCCACACCCAAGACCTCCATGCCTTGTTGCTTCCCTATCGACTTCCTGTCCGGTCTCAGTTTACTTTCACCTCATGGTTCTGTTCCACGATAGCAGATATAGCCAACCGTGCTCTGGTATCCACCTATATCTCGCAGGTGACTAGACATCACCCGACTTCTACCGGTCTAAGCATGGCTAAGCATATATATTCGATCCTGGACCTATACCGGTTAAAGGTGTAATATCTGGACAAGGAATGTACATGCATCAAGTGGTTTCATTCAACTCTTATAACCTAATGCATCAATCATAAATACGTAAGTAAACATTTGTAAATTACTGGGAGACTTATAATGCTCCGGGGCTTGCCTCGCAGAAAGGAAGTAGGACGGTGGTCAGGGCACTCCGGAAGCTCTTCAGGGTTCTGCTCCACGCCTTCGGGAGCTGCGGCTTGCGGATCCTCCTGCGGGTTCCCTTCCTCTGCTTCTTCGAACTCCAGCAATGTGATCTCTTCCTCCGATCCTAGATGCATGAGTATGGTATGAGTATTACGAATGCATAATGTTAACAAGTGCATCGCATTATTGAGTAGGTGCATATCTCTTCTCGATTACTACTTAACTATTTCTTACAACGCATCGACTAGGCCATAATTAGTAGCTACTTGTTTTACTCATAACTGGAGTTCTACAACTCCAAAAGCAGTGATCCTAGACTTTCTGGAAAGCTTATCAAATTTTCTACAACTTTGTTATTAACCATTTTACAGTCTACATCAGTTTCAACATGTAACTCCTCACTCTCTAGAATTAGTCCGGAAATGATTTAACATGCAATATAAAGTAAGAATACTTCTACTTTATGTAATCATTCAAAATTTGACAAACTAGAACCTACCAACAGTTTAAGCATACCAAATATAGTTAAGATAATATGATGGCAAAGTCCAAACTATTTATTAAATTGCCTTTATTATTTTATTTAGATATCTAGGTTAAATAATAAATATATATCAGATATGCTTAATAAATTCTCAAAAATTTACAGAGCCTTACTAATGCTATCAAAGGACTACTATAAAATTTTCATGTCATTTTGCTAAGTAGAACATCCTATACAAAAATGATAAGGAAGCAAGGCTTGAAATAGCATAAATGGAAAATCCCATTGAAAAGTGTCAAGCAATAGATTTCTTATTTTTCCTAACATCCATATGGTACTAGTATCACCTCCAACAAATTTCATGAATTTTGGACTCATAATTAATTTATAAAAATTCATGCAAGGATTAACTATTTATAAAAGAAAAATCTATAACTATATATCTACACATGCACTGGTCTTCAAATTTTTATCCAAGCTCATATATAACAAGAATAGCCTACCACAAAAATTTCATAATTTTTGGAGCATAGGAACTCTAGATATAAAATAAACAAATTTAAATACATTCAAAAGCACATTTCAAATCCTGATTTAAATCTCCATAAATTTCTACTGTTGAAGCTAAGAACATATTTTTCCTAAATACTACATTTCCTAAGGAACACTTACAAATTTATTTCACAATTTTAGGAGCTTTCAAACTGAAGATATGAAAATCACAAAAGAAATCAAAAACTGGATCAAATGAGCTATCCTTCACTACTGCTGTCGCTGACTGGTGGGACCCGCTGACAGAGGACCCCACGCGTCATCGACTCAGAAGCAGAGCAGCGGCGATGTACGCTACGGGCGTGGCCAGAGCTCGCCGACGGTGAGGTTGCCGGCGGTGACATCATCACTACGCGATCTACTTGACCTAGCGCATCTATTGAGCCACTTGGCCGGCCCTATTGTCGACGGTAAGGACGACGGCGGCGGCAATGGCGGACCGGCGGAGCTGGACCACGGCAAAACGCCGGTGACGACCTCGGTGGCTCGATCTAAGGCTCGGACGAGCACCAGGGTACTACGGCGGACCTAGCGCACCAGCTATCATGCGGAAAGGTAGACTACAGCGGCGTGGCCACGATGACGGACCACGGCGGCGAAGCTCCGGTGAGCCTTTGCACGGCACTGGGGCTTACCGAGCTCTGTCGGCGAGCACGGGAGGGAGCAGTGGGTCGCTGGGGAGACGGGGAAACTATGGTGGTGGTGCTGGAGTGGCTAGGCACGGGCTGCGCGCGGCTATGGCGACGGCGGAGCTACGGGCGCTCGGCGGCTGCTGCAGCGGGGAAGAAGGGACGCCAGAAGGGAAATGGGAGCGCGGGGCGACTCGGGCGGGTGCTGGCGGTGATGAAGGCGCGCCCAGGTGCGGCGTGGCCTGCGCGGTCAGGGCGCTGGTGACGCACGGCCGCCGCCGGGGACACGCGGCGCGCGATGTCTGAAGCCGGTCGGCCATTGACGTCGCGATTCAGTTAGACAGAAACGCGATGGCCGAGCCTGACGACGAGTTTTCTCGTTGATTTAACTGCTAATCCGTGGCTCCAACTCGTAAATGATCTAAATGACTTTCGTAGTCCTAAGTACCAGCTACAAATGTTATTAAAGGATCATGCTCCAACACTCGACCAAACTCGAGTTATTTCGTTCCAAAGTCCGGCTGTCAGGCTGTTAGTGAGCAAAACACTTAGAAAATTTTTGAAGTGTTGAAAACAGTGAAAAGCTGATTTTTGTGAGTCCAATTCAAACATGTTAGAAGCTAAATCAGTCCATGACATAAAAATAAAAGTTGTTCCTTATGTCAAACACTACAACTTTGCTTTAGTGAACTCCTCCATGCAAGGTCTCTAACACCTAGTTCAACTTTAGTCAAACATGTCACTTTGAAAACATGATACATACTCAAACCCTGACTAAATGACCAATTTAGCCCTAGCCCTAAATACCAAAGTTGTTCATGATGATACTCTAAGCATGTTAAAACAATTTGCAAGGTCATTTAAGCATTTCATGTAGTAGTCACTCATATAGCTATTCAGGTCAACACATGAAATATCGCTTAAGTGCTTGATCATGAAATGTGGCCTTCATGAACAAGGTTCCTTTTGTTAATCTAAGTGTAGCTAAGGTGTTATAGTGACCAACATTACACACTAGCATTTATTTGCACATGATCATATGCATATGTTACAAGGAACATGAAATAACAAGCAATGTTTCATATGTTTCGATCAGATGTTTCAATTGTAAATGATGATTTATGAATGCTTGATGCTCATGCTCATGTTATGCAAGTCAAGTTATGCAAGGCTAACACCTGAGGTGTTACAACTCATCCGCGTGAAAGCATTAGGGTCAAGTGATGGATATGTAGCTTAAATCGTTGCAAGACCTCGCTGACAAAATCCTCATAAGGGAATCGTAGCCCAACTTTAAAGAAGTCGTGGAACACAACCACCTCATAGGGCTTCGGCCGGGGCACCTCCTCGTGACCCAGATCACAACACTAGCTGTGAAGTGTAGGCTTCAAAAGTTCCTCCTTTACATACTCATCAAGATCCGCCTCCGACATGCTCGAGCGGCCAATGCGATATGTGGCTGGCTCAAGATCTAGCTGACCCTTAATGATGACCGGCGCTGGACCTCTGGTCTCGTCCTCCTCACTATCATCCATAATTTTGACATCTATTTCAGTTTCTTCACCAGATGATATGGCATCGTCACCCTGTGGTGTTGTTGGAAGGCCTGTAATAAAGTCCATACTGATCTCTTCCCATTTCCATCCTGGAATAGGCAATGGCTGAAGTAATCCAGCGGTTTTCATATGAACGGCTTTCACTCTACTGCAGTTATCACACCTAGCAACATAGGCTACGATCTCTTTCTTCATCTTAGTCCACCAAAAATGGGTCTTCAAATCTTGATACATTTTACTACTACCCGGGTGGATAGACAATTTGGACGAGTGAGCTTCTTCTAAAATTTGATTCCTTAGCCCACGGTCTTTTGGCACCACTAGTCGGTCCTCAAACCATAATACACCTCTTTCGTCCAACCTAAAATGTTTGGTCTCTTGCTCTTGCATTTTTCTCTTGATGTGACTTATTCCTACATCAGTCTGCTGTAGCTCTATGATTCTGCCCTCAAGCGAACAACTGATTGTAATATTGTGTAGCACAGCAGGATGTAGCAAGTTGAATCCATCTTCCAATAGTGCTTCCACAATGTTGAAATGGGACTTTCGACTAAGTGCATCGGCTACTACATTAGCTTTACCCGGATGGTAATGCACTTCCAAATTATAGTCCTTAATCAATTCCAACCATCTACGTTGTCTCATGTTCAGTTCTGGCTGGGTAAAGATATACTTGAGGCTTTTATGATCAGTATAGATATGACATACATTGCCCAACAAGTAATGTCTCCATATCTTCAATGCATGGACAACGGCTGCAAGTTCCAAATCATGTGTAGGGTAGTTGACTTCATGTTTTCTTAGTTGCCGAGAGGCATATGCAATTACTCTCCCTTCTTGCATAAGTACACATCCCAAACCTATTCCTGATGCATCACAAAATACATCAAAAGGCTTCTCAATGTCTGGTTGTGCTAGCACTGGTGCGGTAGTCAACAAAGTTCTGAGGGTGTGAAAAGCTGTTTCACATTCGGGTGTCCACTTGTATTTCTCATCTTTCTGAAGTAGTCTGGTCATAGGCTTAGCTATCTTTGAGAAATCTGGAATAAATCGGCGATAGTATCCTGCTAACCCTAGAAAACTCCGAACTTCATGCACCGAAGTTGGGGCTTTCCAATCCATGACCTCTTATACTTTTGATGGGTCTACTGAGATTCCATCTCTCGATAAAATGTGACCTAAAAATGGTACTTTGCTCATCCAAAATTCACATTTGCTAAACTTGGCATATAGCTTATGCTCCCTTAGTCTAGATAGGACAATCCTCAGATGCTCTTCATGATCTGACTCAGTTTCTGAATAAATCAATATGTCATCGATAAACACGACCACGAACTTATCAAGTTCGGGCATGAATACCGAGTTCATCAGGTACATGAAATAGGCTGGAGCATTTGTTAGTCCGAAAGACATAACCAAATACTCGTATAAGCCGTACCTAGTAGAGAAAGCAGTCTTAGGTATATCCTCCGGTCTAATCTTTATCTGATGGTAACCTGACCTCAAGTCAATTTTGGAGAATACCTTTGCCTTCGCTAGCTGATCGAACAAGATGTCGATGCGGGGTAACGGATATTTGTTCTTGATGGTTACAGCATTGAGTGGTCTGTAATCTACACACATCCTCAGTGACTTATCCTTCTTTTTCACAAACAGTGCTGGACATCCCCACGGAGATGAGCTAGGTTGGATAAGACCTTTGTCCAATAGATCTTGCAATTGAACCTTAAGTTCTGCTAACTCATTGGGTGGCATTCTATATGGCCTTTTGGATATGGGTGCGGTACCTGGCACTAATTCAATCTTAAATTCCACGTCCCTATCCGGTGGTAGACCTGGTAATTCCTCTGGAAATACATCCGGAAACTCACAAACCACGGGAATATCACATATGGTGGTGGCTTGGATAGCACAGGCTAAATGTTGGGGTTCGAATTCGCAGGAGAGTGGAACTAGAAAAGCATTCCCTCCCATGGGTTCTCTCAACATGATAGTACGGGTGCTAGTGTCGATAAGAACACCATGATCCTTCATCCAATTCATGCCTAAGATTACACTTATCGACAATCCCAGCAATATTATCAAATCTGTTGTGTACTCCCTCCCTTGTATCAAAATGAGTACATTTTTGACTATCTTTTTGGTAGTAACAGTACCCCCTGCTGAACTTATGTTAAAACCCCCTTTACTTACTTCTATTATTTCTTGATCATGTCTAGATGCAAATGCTTGACTCATGAATGAATGAGAAGCTCCCGAATCAAATAAAACAACAGCGGGATGCTTGTTGACAAGAAACATACCAGCCGTGACAACTTCTCCGGCGGGCACTTCCTCCACAGCGGTATAATGCACTTGTCCCTGACGTGCCCTGGCATTCACCTGCCTCTGATTGTTCTGATTTGGGTTGCCATTCCTCTTGGGGTGGGGGCACTCCTTGGACCAATGACCCAGTTGGTTGCAGTTGAAACAAGGTTGATTACTTCTGAATCCTGTGGAGCTGTCCTGATTGCCATTTCCTTTTGGTAAGGCAATAGTGAACGCCTTACGAAATGGTTTCGGTGGCCTATTATTCTGAGCTTTCGGTGGTGGAGGCCTGAACTTGGGTGCAGGTGGACGGAATTGTGGCCTAGCTGTGACAGGCGCTTTTGACTGGAAAGATCCGGATGCACCGGCCTCATATGCCCTCTTGCGACCTTTAGCAACTGCATGCATGTTGTTGTGGTTTTCTTGGGTCAAGGCATCACTAATAAACTCATTGTACGTGGCACATCAAGAATTTGCCATAGTCTTCATTAATTTGGTCCCCAACCCTCGCTTGAAACTCTCAATCTTTTTCTCTTTAGTATCCACGAAACTTGGAGCATACCTTGACAAGTTGTTGAATGCGTGCATATATTCTGTGAGTGACTTTGTTCCCTGAGTGAGCCTCATAAATTCTGCTGCTTTCATGCGCATCTGGCCCGGGGGAATATGGTGTCCTCTAAAAGCCAACTGAAATTGATCCCAGGTCACTCTCGCATTAGCAGGCAGAGACGACAGAAAGTGCGTCCACCAGATTCCTGCTGGTCCTTGTAATTGGTGAGAAGCATATTCTGCTTTCAGGTGCTCTGTGACCCTTAGCAGACGAAATTTCTGCTCGATGGTATTCAGCCACTCATCGGCCTGCAGTGGTTCCTCAGCCACCTTGAAGATCGGCGGCTTCGTGTCTAGAAACTCCTTGAATGAACTGTGCTGATTTGGCTCGGCCCCTGGTTGCTGTGGGTGGCCACGAGCAGTGTTCTGCGCGATAAGGCGCAAAGCTTCTTCCATTGTCCTCTGGCTACCCAGGAACTGGGCAAAGAACTCCTGAGCAGACGGTGGGGGTGGGGGTGGCAAGTCATCATGGTTGCCATCCTGGCTGCTACTAGCTCCTGCACGGGTGCGCGTCATCTGCGAAGTTGCAACAATAAGTGATTATTGGTTGATGCCAAGAGATTGCAGATGAACTAGGTACTCATGCCAAACTGAAATTACTGGGGAAAATTCTCAAAAGTGCAATAAAAACAGAGGCATAATAATTCATTCTCGCAACATGACATCACCAATTTGACCACTTATCGTGCTCATAACGCATGCAATTTTAAAGCGTGATTAACGACAAAGTACAGGAATTGCATTAATGTTCATCCAAACGTGCGATTAACATTACATGATAGTCTAGTTACTAGTGCCAACTTGGAACTACAGGTCCATTACATAAATAGAGGTGATACATTAGTCTTTCCACTAAATGCGAAGCGATCTAATCCTCATCATGATCACTATCGAGGTCAGACGTAGAATCATTTCCTTCCTCAGGTTCGACTTCCTCTTCAGGTGCCACTTCTTCTTCTTCACCTTCCTCGTATCCTTCTAGATCCATTTCTGCGGCTCCCGGTGGGACATAAGGGTGGAGCTGATTGTGCAGTAGGTGAACCTCTTCATGCAGATTATCATTGTATTCTTCCGCATTGGCCAGCTGCTGTTCCAGCTCAAACTGTCGAGCTCTCAGGACATCTTCCCTGGACCAGGCTGCATTCCGTTGGTGGGTTAACTGAGTCATTTCTTCGGTGAGCCTCTCAATCTCGATGTCGTGCTCCCTCTGAAGCTGACGTCGGTCTTCGCGGGCATGACCAAGAGCACCAGACACTCGTCTGAGGCTACCTTCCAGTCCATCCAACACTCTCATCACTGCGAACATGGCGCTCATTGTAGGGTTATCACTGCTCTGCCCTTCTGCTGCACCAATTTCCAAAGATCTTCCTCTTGCCTGCTGCCATGAGTCAGTGGATGGGTTACCTCTGGGAAAGACTCCAACCAAGGCGGCTGCCAGCTCTTGAGGAAAACGATCCATGATATCCCTCAAGATCCCAAAGGCTGCCCTGCCAGCTGCTTCTTCAGCAGTCCTACCAGTTGACTCATAACACCAGCCTGTCCACTCAGAATCGTCACCTCGGGGACGAACAACGGCCTCCACAGTAACTAAGAGACCTTCTCCCAACCGCTCATTCGCCCAGAAGTAGCGGGGTTCCATTCCATCAGGATAACCTACATAGCTGAGCACTCTCCACAAGAGTGTAGGCATCCCAAACTCTCCAAGGAACGTGTGACGTTGACGGGTACGTGGAGCAAGCTGACGGCTAGGAGCCCTGCCTCCGGTGGACTTGCGAGCAGTCTGCTTGGTGCGTGCCATCTGCACCATTAACATGTACCCTTGGTGAGACAATGCCATACTGGATAAGAGTTACATAACCGAGTAAGAATTTTATAAGGGGAGGAACAATGTAGTTATGTGAATGGTAATTTAACATGATGCATGCTCGTTCCGTACGTCCTCACAAACTTAGGAAAAATTTGCTTCTAACGGTAGACACGGTGGCATACATACGTTCTCTCATAAATAGCGTAACTAGTCGAGCTACACGTTTCGTTGTTAGTATACCTGCATAAAATTTCATTTCAGCCCTAAACCCATAATGAAATATGCAGAATGGAATTGTAAATACTTTCATATATGCATACCCATACATATACTTCCGTATCAATCTACCCGTTAAGAATTTAAACCCACAATTAAATACGTACCATATACACATGCAAGCATGTATACATAGCCGTACCAAAGCTAACTCTTCCCGACCGCACACTCACATCTTGCGGTCATACACTCATCTTACCTTGGCGTAGAGGCATTTGATCCATACATTACCACTCAAGTGAATGGCATCCATACTATAGCACGCCGTATGGACGACGAAGTAAAAACCCCCATGTTAGTACTTAAATAGCCACCTAATAGTCCTTAATTTGGGCATAAGGAAAGTGATCATTGGCACACTTTAGATTTCAAATACCTATTATATAACTAATAGTTGCTAGAGAAGGGTTTTTGGAAAACAAAACTTTTGTTTTAAATACACTTGTAACAATTAACGTTGAATCTTGCTCTGATACCAGCTGTCGCAGAACCGACCAATTTATAAGAATACAAGTATAATGGCAATCCGCAAGCGGTCGCACTGTCATACTTGAACCCATATAAACCCGGTAGTCCGTCGAGTACCACGACGGGTCTCGATAAACGATTTACAACAACCAAGATCGTACAGGATTCAACATACATGCCACATATTACATAAAGTTCACAGATACTTTTCATCATCAGAGTACGAATAAAAGTTATTACAAACCTGAGTTTGATGAATAAAGCGGAAGCAAATAAGTTCGAAGATAAAGTTTCCACATAGTTTGATACAGCGCCAGACCAGATCACGATCCACAAAAGCAAAGATAGGAATTACTAAGGAAGCCTGCCCAAGGCTTACTCTTCATCCACAGCGGGATAGAAGCAACTCTTGCAATAACCATGATACACAGTGCCATCTGCAACAATGGGAAAATAAACCCTGAGTACGAGAAGGTACTCAGCTAGACTTACCCGTCATGAACCAGAAATAAAATGACTCCAAGGATCATGCAAGGCTGTATAAGTGGACGTAACTTGACAACATTTTGCGAAAAAGGCAATTACCCGTTGTACAATTATGATTCCTTTATCAAGTTAATTATAACTATCCATTTCTAGATTTGCAACTATCCTGTGCCAAACATGTGGTATATCATTTAGAAGCATACACTAGTAACCATAGCAGGTATTGTAATTCCATATTCATCTGAACCACTATGTTTCATAATATAACTGCTACGATGTTGGGACTAGCCAAGTTTCTCACTATCTGGGAGAGACGGCGATTCGAATCGATTTCAACCAGCTGGGAATTTCTTCCTAACACAAACCCAGATCTACCAGCCACGATAGTCTTAGGTCACCTTTGATACAACTCAGGTACACATTTCACGGGTTCATACCGTGCCGCACAATCTGGAACACCAGATGCCAGGATGCTCAGGCCAAGCCTGCCCTTGGGCTCAGTCTGATCGTTCCCCGGAAGGAGCGCACAACAGAACGATTCCCGGCCTGAGTTGAATTACTCGGCTTCACGGTCGGAACGAGTTATCCGGCCAGCTAAGTGAGAGGCATGCGTTCAATCTTGTCAGAAGCGCCAACAACGGTACGGTCCTTAATCGACACAGACGGGGATAAGTCCACACCCAAGACCTCCATGCCTTGTTGCTTCCCTATCGACTTCCCGTCCGGTCTCAGTTTACTTTCACCTCATGGTTCTGTTCCACGATAGCAGATATAGCCAACCGTGCTCTGGTATCCACCTATATCTCGCAGGTGACAGGACATCACCCGACTTCTACCGGTCTAAGCATGGCTAAGCATATATATTTGATCCTGGACCTATACCGGTTAAAGGTGTAATATCTGGACAAGGAATGTACATGCATCAAGTGGTTTTATTCAACTCTTATAACCTAATGCATCAATCATAAATACGTAAGTAAACATTTGTAAATTACTGGGAGACTTATAATGCTCCGGGGCTTGCCTCACAGAAAGGAAGTAGGACGGTGGTCAGGGCACTCCGGAAGCTCTTCAGGGTTCTGCTCCACGCCTTCGGGAGCTGCGGCTTGCGGATCCTCCTGCGGGTTCCCTTCCTCTGCTTCTTCGAACTCCAGCAATGTGATCTCTTCCTCCGATCCTAGATGCATGAGTATGGTATGAGTATTATGAATGCATAATGTTAACAAGTGCATCGCGTTGTTGAGTAGGTGCATATCTCTTCTCGATTACTACTTAACTATTTCTTACAACGCATCGACTAGGCCATAATTAGTAGCTACTTGTTTTACTCATAACTGGAGTTCTACAACTCCAAAAGCAGTGATCCTGGACTTTCTGGAAAGTTTATCAAATTTTCTACAACTTTGTTATTAACCATTTTTACAGTCTACATCAGTTTCAACATGTAACTCCTCACTCTCTAGAATTAGTCCGGAAATGATTTAACCTGCAATATAAAGTAAGAATACTTCTACTTTATGTAATCATTCAAAATTTGACAAACTAGAACCTACCAACAGTTTAAGCATACCAAATATAGTTAAGATAATATGATGGCAAAGTCCAAACTATTTATTAAATTGCCTTTATTATTTTATTTAGATATCTAGGTTAAATAACAAATATATATCAGATGTGCTTAATAAATTCTCAAAAATTTACAGAGCCTTACTAATGCTATCAAAGGACTACTATAAAATTTTCATGTCATTTTGCTAAGTAGAACATCCTATACAAAAATGATAAGGAAGCAAGGCTTGAAATAGCATAAATGGAAAATCCCATTGAAAAGTGTCAAGCAACAGATTTCTTATTTTTCCTAACATCCATATGGTACTAGTATCACCTCCAACAAATTTCATGAATTTTGGACTCATAATTAATTTATAAAAATTCATGCAAGGATTAACTATTTATAAAAGAAAAATCTATAACTATAGATCTACACATGCACTGGTCTTCAAATTTTTATCCAAGCTCATATATAACAAGAATAGCCTACCACAAAAATTTCATAATTTTTGGAGCACAGGAACTCTAGATATAAAATAAACAAATTTAAATACATTCAAAAGCACATTTCAAATCCTGATTTAAATCTCCATAAATTTCTACTGTTGAAGCTAAGAACATATTTTTCCTAAATACTACATTTCCTAAGGAACACTTACAAATTTATTTCACAATTTTAGGAGCTTTCAAACTGAAGATATGAAAATCACAAAAGAAATCAAAAACTGGATCAAATGAGCTATCCTTCACTACTGCTGTCGCTGACTGGTGGGACCCGCTGACAGAGGACCCCACGCGTCATCGACTCAGAAGCAGAGCGGCGGCGATGTACGCTGCGGGCGTGGCCAGAGCTCACCGACGGTGAGGTTGCCGGCGGTGACATCATCACTACGCGATCTACTTGACCTAGCGCATCTATTGAGCCACTTGGCCGGCCCTATTGTCGACGGTAAGGACGACGGCGGCGGCAATGGCGGACCGGCGGAGCTGGACCACGGCAAAACGCCGGTGACGACCTCGGTGGCTCGATCTAAGGCTCAGACGAGCACCAGGGTACTACGGCGGACCTAGCGCACCAGCTATCATGCGGAAAGGTAGACTACAGCGGCGTGGCCACGATGACGGACCACGGCGGCAAAGCTCCGGTGAGCCTTTGCACGGCACTGGGGCTTACCGAGCTCTGTCGGCGAGCACGGGAGGGAGCAGTGGGTCGCTGGGGAGACGGGGAAACTATGGTGGCGGTGCTGGAGTGGCTAGGCACGGGCTGCGCGCGGCTATGGCGACGGCGGAGCTGCGGGCGCTCGGCGGCTGCTGCAGCGGGGAAGAAGGGACGCCAGAAGGGAAATGGGAGCGCGGGGCGACTCGGGCGGGTGCTGGCGGTGATGAAGGCACGCCCAGGCGCGGCGTGGCCTGCGCGGTCAAGGCGCTGGTGACGCACGGCCGCCGCCGGGGACACGCGGCGCGCGATGTCTGAAGCTGGTCGGCCATTGACGTCGCGATTCAGTTAGACAGAAACGCGATGGCCGAGCCTGACGATGAGTTTTCTCGTTGATTTAACTGCTAATCCGTGGCTCCAACTCGTAAATGATCTAAATGACTTTCGTAGTCCTAAGTACCAGCTACAAATGTTATTAAAGGATCATGCTCCAACACTCGACCAAACTCGAGTTATTTCGTTCCAAAGTCCGGCTGTCAGGCTGTTAGTGAGCAAAACACTTAGAAAATTTTTGAAGTGTTGAAAACAGTGAAAAGCTGATTTTTGTGAGTCCAATTCAAACATGTTAGAAGCTAAATCAGTCCATGACATAAAAATAAAAGTTGTTCCTTATGTCAAACACTACAACTTTACTTTAGTGAACTCCTCCATGCAAGGTCTCTAACACCTAGTTCAACTTTAGTCAAACATGTCACTTTGAAAACATGATACATACTCAAACCCTGACTAAATGACCAATTTAGCCCTAGCCCTAAATACCAAAGTTGTTCATGATGATACTCTAAGCATGTTAAAACAATTTGCAAGGTCATTTAAGCATTTCATGTAGTAGTCACTCATATAGCTATTCAGGTCAACACATGAAATATCGCTTAAGTGCTTGATCATGAAATGTGGCCTTCATGAACAAGGTTCCTTTTGTTAATCTAAGTGTAGCTAAGGTGTTATAGTGACCAACATTACACACTAGCATTTATTTGCACATGATCATATGCATATGTTACAAGGAACATGAAATAACAAGCAATGTTTCATATGTTTCGATCAGATGTTTCAATTGTAAATGATGATTTATGAATGCTTGATGCTCATGCTCATGTTATGCAAGTCAAGTTATGCAAGGCTAACACCCGAGGTGTTACAACTCATCCGCGTGAAAGCATTGGGGTCAAGTGATGGATATGTAGCTTAAATCGTTGCAAGACCTCGCTGACAAAATCCTCATAAGGGAATCGTAGCCCAACTTTAAAGAAGTCGTGGAACACAACCACCTCATAGGGCTTCGGTCGGGGCACCTCCTCACGACCCGGAGCACAACACCAGCTGTGAAGCGTAGGCTTCAAAAGTTCCTCCTTTACATACTCATCAAGATCCGCCTCCAACACGCTCGAGCGGCCAATGCGATATGTGGCTGGCTCAAGATCTAGCTGACCCTTGGCGATGACCGGCGCTGGACCTCTGGTCTCGTCCTCCTCACTATCATCCATAATTTTGACATCTATTTCAGTTTCTTCACCAGATGATATGGCATCGTCACCCTGTGTATTCACGATACGAGATGGTGCCCTTCTGGACCCACTTTGCGAACAAGTGTGGGATTCCAAACTAGAGCCATTAGATGAGCTCCCACTAGGCGAGTTGTCACCAGATGATGACTAACTTGACATCTATCCAAGCGAGATACATATGAAGAAACCTAGCAAAACCAAAAATAGTAAAGAAGCAAAAAAAAGCAAAACAATAAACTAGTAAAATAAACGAGATGGAATGCAAAACTAAGAAGCAGTAAGGGAACAAACCTACGAAGACTGGAGTCCTAGCGAAAGCAAGCATCAAGCGAGCGCGCCCAGGAAGCGAATACCCAAAGAGCTAGAGTTCCTTTTCTTGAGCGGCAAGCAGATGATGGAAGGAGCCACATGGCTCCTCGGGCCCGGGGTGGGCCTTATATAGGTAGTGTGGCGTGCCCCCTAGGAGCCAACGCGATGGTTCGCTCAACCGTCGCATCGGTTCATTTTTTGAGAAATAGTAGCCAAGGCACAGAGCCCAAAAAAAGTTGAGGATAAAAAACCAAAAATAAAAAATCAACAAACACACAAGTCAATCAGCATTGGCACATCGCACACCTAAGACATCCACCCTCCGCATGGGATGGCGTTCGAGCCCCATGGGGCATCAAGCCCATAGTTCTGCAAGGTGCCAAGATTTGATCGAAAGCATCATCGCGTGGCACCAAGGGGCTAATGTTGGGGTAGGCCCCACCCTTGGGCACCCTACATGCCTTGGACATCGCTCTATGATCTCACATGGACAAAAAGTGTCACGACAGTAAAAAGGGGGGCATTTGGGAGCCGTCATCTCGCTTTAGCAAAATGAGAGAAAACTGGGTGCTGATCCCGTCCGTGAGGGGCAGGCACCATGACCCTCATCTCGCCATGGCGAAACAAGGGTAGAATGTGTCGTCTATTGTATGCCCGTCTATTCACTATGGCGAAAGGGGTGGTGCCAACTCAGGAAAAGGCTCAGTTAAGCCAAGCTATTTGCTCTGGCGATAATTGCTAACGCTGCATCTATCGATTTCCTTGCAGGTTTCACCATTTGGGGAAGGCAACTGCCCAAGCATGGCCAATAGTTCCTATCACCCGAGGACCTACCATGTTGGATAAAAGGGCTACACCGCACCCGGGGCTAGCCAGGTGGGAGCTCCGAATGGCGGGTGTACCCCCAGCGGCAGGGAATATTCTTGGAATATGGGGTAGTTGCAAGGGTGTTTCCATCCCATGAAAAGCCTACGAGCATGTATGAAAAGCTCCCAATGAGGGAGTGTATGGGAAAGGTGAAGCATAAGCAATCTACATATTTCACTTGAGTCTCATATTCACCATTTTTTGTGCTTGATTTCGCTCGCACGGCATCTGGTGTTCGAAGGCCTTCGGCCTAGAACAATAGAATGGTTGAAGAAGATACACGAATCTAAATTTCTTTAGAAGAATGTTCCACTTCCTTAGTCCATTCGTTGCTCAGAATTGTGGTCAACTCCTTGATGGAATCCCTGAGAAATTCTTCGTCTAAGGGTTTAGGAGGAGTGACTTGAATGAGTGGCCTCTTTTGGCATGCGTACTTTGAGGTATTTCTGAAATCTTCAAAAATTTGTCCTTGAAATATGGAAGATCCAAAGGTTGGGAACCTTCCTCCAGGTCTTCTAGTTCATGCGAGGGTATCTCTTAGGATATTATGGGTTTGGCCTTGGCCGAAGAGACTTCCTCATGGTTTAGCTTGGGTTCTATACAGAGGGGTTCTAGCGGGGGAGTGTTCTCTAGAATGTGGTCTAAAAGAGCTTGTCCTTCTGCTGTGGTTTTATGGGTAAACAAACCTCCGGTAGCTATATCAAGCTGTAGGGCAGATTCCCTGCTAAGCCCTAACTAGAAATGCTATAGAAGCATGTGGTTGGGTATAGACAAGTCTAGGCCAGATCTCATTAAAATTGAGAATCTATCCCAGGCTGCACCTATGGATTGCTTCTCTTTTTGTTGGAAGTTGAGTATCTCTTGTCGTAGGGAAGCAATTCGGGATATAGGGAAGAACGCTAGGCATAATCTATTCCTTAATTCTTCCCAATCACCAGCTACCTTCCCTATGTTGTTGGCATACCATTGTTTCACTCTCTCATCAAGTGAAAAAGGAAACAACTTCCACCGAAGAGTTTCTTAGGACATGCCTAAAATGGTTAAGCAAGCACAGAGTTGCTCAAACTCCCTTAAGTGATGGTAGGGGTTTTCATAGTCTAACCCCAAGAAGGCTTGTTCCCGAACCATGGCTATAAAGCCAGGGTGGAGTTCATAACTAGAAGTTGTGATTGGCTTTGAGGATTGTGGAGGTTCGATGAACTCGCCCTTGGGAGCAGAGAGGTTTTGAATGGTAAGCTGCTCCATTGAAAAGGAATAAAAAAGAAAAGAAAGGTAAAAACAAAGGATACATGGGCAAACTAGGTTCGGAGACTAAAGTGACAACCGTTCCCCGACAACGGTGCCAGAAATGCTTGTTGGTGCTTCTTAGCATAAGCAGAAAAGTCCGCAAGCGCATGGAAGTACTATTGTAGCACTTCACCTGTAAATATTCAGGGTATCATATTTTCCCAAAGGAACAGTAGTGTAAGTAGTCTCTTGGCTAGTTTACCTAGGTGAACAAGATGAAGGATAACTTGGGTAGTGAGGTTCTTCTAAGGGTAGACACCTTAAGTGAAGATAACTTTGCTACTATGGACTCACTTCGGGCACCGACTTATACTTGGTCTACCAAGTACCTCCGCCCTGTAGCTCTACACCGTATCCGAATGTGGGGGATTACGAAGGACGGATAGGGCTATCACCACCTGCCGCCTACCCTTCAACCGTGGTATACGAGGCAAACGAAGGTAACGTGTAGCTTAGACACCACGTCTATGCTAACTGCTACTACTCTAGTGTTGGCCAGGAACTTCCATCTTTATCAGGAGTCCTCTACTAGAGCACCCACCATGAGGACGAGCGACAAAGCCGCAAGTAAGTAGCAACAATGATAACTTTTACTTAAGAAATCAAACCAAAAGATGAACACAAATGTCTTACTCCAAGTAGCACGACGCTTGTAGAGGTACAAGTGTAGATGGGGCTGACAAGTCCGGCACTCCATCCACCTGAGGTACAAGGCTCACTGAGTACAAGAGGTAGAGGGCACCGCTACTCCGCTATTCCTCTAACTCTTTCCCTCTCTCACTCGATAACAACTCTAGCTAGAAGCTAATGGAATGAGTGTAGCCCTTCTTCTTCTTCTCCAAAATGTGTATGATGATTGATATGTGGAGAGGGGGTCTTCTTATATAGGCTTGGAGGAGGTCAATTTGCCCATATTTTAGGAAAGTACCGCATGTAAAGTGCCTCCCCGTGCATTTAATGCACTGCCAGAGAAAGGTGGGGCCAGGTCGAGCTGGGGGTGGTGCGACCGCACCCAGGGTGTGGCCACACCCTAGGCTATGTGCCTGGCCACTACCTTTGGCGTGTGGGCTTCTTGGTGGACCTGGACCCCTATCACGATGGTATTTTGGCCCAAGTCTGAAGTTTGTATGCGCTTTGCTTCTATTTTGCTTGATTATGCCTTCTGGTTTGTGCATTTTGGTGACTTTCCACATGTGCCTGCAAAACATGTATATACCAAAACTCATGGAGAATGTGAGTTGGAAACCCTAATTCTATGGTTTGGTATTCATATTTGTTTTCTTTTGTTTAAATGTTGGTGGTAGAAATATGAGTTTAAGAACTACCAACAAACCGCCACTAGTAGGTCGGTGCCACCGCCATAATTATCTAGAGAGTGCGGTAAACCGGGTTGGTCACCGCCACAGTCACTGCCGCTGGGAGGGCGGTGCACCACCATAATTTTCTAGAGACTGGTGTTTTTGAGGGGCTGGCTAGGTGGTCACCGCCACCCCTAGGGCGGTGCCACTGCCACCTTATCCGGTAACACCCCGGGTGTTTAAATACTAAAACTGCCATGTCATTATATGCATTGCAAGGCATTTGGTCATATTAAAAACTTTGTATGCATTCACTAAAATAAGTTTACATTTATGTTATAAGCATTGCTTGGTATTGTTTGAATCAAGTTCGAAATCTTTGTATTGATTTGAAATTCCGAAAACCCTGATTTTCAATATTTAAACCCTACTCTGAAAATCCATTTCAAAATCTAAGCATATTTTGGGGTTGAGCCCAAAAGCAAAAGTGTAGAGCTTGACAAGTTATACAAAGTTTGTTTTTGGAGTTTTTCAAGTTGTTTAGAAAAATTTGGAGTAATTCAAAAAGGCGTAATTCGGTAAATTTCCCTATTCAAATTCAAAAGTTCATTTCAAAATCTAGACCGAATTAGGAGATGGTTATAAAAGAAAAGTTGTAGAACTTTTGATTTTGAACAACTTTTGTTTTTGGAGATTTTTGAGTTGTTATGAAAATTTAAGAGTAATTTGTGAATTTTGGCGAATGGCAAATCTGTAATTTTTGTGAACAGTGTCCACCGCCGAAGCTACATTGCCGACGTTTCCTTCTTCGGCGTTCCAGGCGTGGTCGTGGCCATTTTGGCGTCACGCTGGCGCGGTAAAGGCCACAACGCGGCTTCCTCGAGCTTCTTGGCCCCCTTTATAGCCTGAGCCGCCGTCGTCTTTGCCCTTTCTCCTTGCTCTGTTTTTCCCGTCGCCTTGCTCATCCCCGGCGAGCCCGCGCCGTCGTTGTTGTGCTCCACTGTCGCTGATAAGCTAGTTCCAACTTCGCTTACTCCTTGCGCATCCAGCCGACCCACCAATTCGGCTTGTATTCATCGGGAACTCGAGTTGCGTCGTCTTCTTCCTCGCGGCCGGCAACCCCTCCGCCGAGCACGATTCGCCGCGGCCAGAGCTCCACGGTGCGTCTCCGTCCTTGGTTTTGGTTGATTCCAATTCGTCTCAATGCTGTGGTACTTAATCCATAGTTGGTTGCTCATTTTGACCAATGCAGTCATCGGTACACCATTGCCGACGACGTTTTGCTCCACCGTGCTTGCGCTGATCGTCGAACCACCTTGCTATTGCTCCTTAGGCTTGGTAATTGACTCCAAACCGTTCGGGGTAAGCTACTGATGCTTCCTAGACCTTTTGTTTAACTGCTACCAACCTATTGTCGCTGGCATAGCGCCGCCATGCATTCGCATCCGCCATGGCCTGCGTTGTGCTCGGTCCAGTCGCGGTTGGGTCTTGATTTTGCCACCAATCGATGCGTCCTGTTGTCGTGAACGTATTAGAGCTTTGTCTGTCGCCGGTGATCTCACCATCGGCGAGTTTGTGCCGGTCAGCACCGTCATCATCGTAGTCAATGTCGGAGGTTGAAGATGACATGTGGGGTCAGGGTGTCAGCGACTCAGCGTTCAAATAGATTTTTTCTATTTTCAGATTTGAATGAATAGTGATGTAATTTGTTATTTTTGTGTAGATTTATTTAGAGCTCCAAAAATTATGAAAATTTTTGTGTGACTTCTCTGTGATGTATAGTATTTAAGAAAAATATGAAATAATGTTTTCAGTACTTTTTGAATGTGATAAAAATTGCTCAATTTATTAATAAATGGATTTCCATGATTTTTCTAGGCTTATTTAATTGTCCAAAAATTATGAAATTTGTTTTGCCACTTACTTATCATGTAATGAACATTTACAAAAATTTTGAGCTCAATTAGAATAAGTTGATTTATTTCATAATTTTGAATTAAATAATTAATTCATAAAAGCAAATAGTAACCTTTAATGATTTCGGTTTTGTTTGAAATTTTGATTGAGTGATGACCTTGGGTCATTTGTTGATAATGATCCTTGGTAATTGATGTAAGTGTTGCAAAAAAGATTTAGTTTGTTTGACTTGTAGCTTTACCACGAAGGAAAGTTGTATTCAAATTGTTAATTGTTGCATCCATCATCGAGCATCACGTTTCATATTCTGCATCATGTTAAACATGGCATTGTTATTACGTGTAGTGAACGAAGGTGAACACGTGATAGTTAACCAAGTTGTTGAGGAGGTTAATCCGTCTGTTGAGGTCGGATCGAATACTTGTGAAACGTCGCAGGAACCAGACTTTTCCGTCAACGAAGGCAAGCCCCGGATGCATACAACCCTACCTTGTATTTTACAATTTGATTTCGCTTTTGCTTCTTTTTACTGCATTAAGTGATTAGGAGTCAAGTACAAGCCAAATTGGTACATTACCAACCTTGTTATTCCATATTTACCATATTACCAGTTTTAAATTCGTATATGCCTAGTTTTGCTTAGCTATGCTTAGAACGATGAAAGTCGGGTGATTACCTACCACCTGCAAGTTTTTAATGGAACCTTGGTTACTTGTTATCATGTGATATGGGAATGTGGAGTAATAAATCTAGATTGGGCGGACTCAGTGTGTGTGAGCCACAAGACATGGAAGTCTTGTGAGCGGGTTCTTTCCGCCTGTGTCGGTTAAGGCACGTCCGTTGTTGAATTGCATGAGGTGAGAATTTGTAGTACTAACCACATACTCCGGTAAGCCTTTACTCAGCTATTCTATTATGAGAATGGCTACTCACGCACTAGAAGTGGAGAGATGGCGGGAATAGCGTGTACCCACGTGGCAATGGGCTGGATTGGTGGAGTACTGTATTCTCGGGTGGTGCGGACCTGTTCTTGTTTTAGAGGATCTAAGTGCAGGTTGATATATGTAGGTCGGGGATCTGCATATGTTGTGTGGTCTGGAATTCCCAGCTGGGTTTTTAATCGGTTTGAATCGTCGTTGCTCCTCGGTTATGGAGACTCAACTCACTGTTCATCATCGTAGTATTAATAACTAGAACTTGAGAAAGGTCTGCGAAAGAGATTGATATGAAGTTCATGTTCTCATTACGGATCATGGCAGATTCATATGTGGTACTTATAAAGTTTTACCTTTGAAGTAAAGAATTTTTGTTAAAGAGCTTTTACGCAAAAGAACTTTGATTATTGTTAAAGCCATACCTTGAATCCCATGAGCCGGCATTCCTGAGTTTATCAGTTTTATTTCGGTTAAGTCTTGTTGAGTACTTTTGTACTCAGGGTTCGTTGACCCCTTGTTGCATGTGAGCCTCATGAATAGATCTGTTTTGGATCGTGCTGCATGACAGTTGTTCCTTGTGATGACGATGAGCAGTAAATGTGTGGCCCTTGGGTAGGGTAGTTTCATTGTGTGTTTTGTATTATATTATAATGCCACTCCACTATTTTGTTTTGTAATAAACATCGAACTTAGTTGTGAGGTTTGAAACTACTATTTTGTAAATTATGTTATTGTAAGACTTATGCTGTTTTTACTCTGGTATTGATATTTGAATAAATGTTGTAATACTGCAATGACTCTGTAACGTGATCTTGCTCGGAAATCGTGGATGATTCAGGGTTCCCCGAGGACACCCGATAGTCTTTTTAAGTTAATGGAAACATATGCATAAATGTCAAAGGTCGTCGGACAGTGACAGGTGCATGTGGGCCCTATAACTTAGGAGGTTCTACCACAGTGGCCCAACGGCTAGTGAAACTAGCCATTGGATGACTGTTGGAAGGGCACTGCCACCCCTGTCCGGTGACCGCACCGCCGTGTCTGGTGCTGTTGTAGAAAGTGGCTTGAAGGGTAACGGCTCTATTTGCTTATAGGCTTATAAATTGAGGTGGTGGCCAGCCTTGGCCACCCTCTTGGCACTTCCCACACTTGCATACACCCTTTGGGAGCTGAGCACACACTCCATTCACTTGCACACTTGATTTCATCATCTTCAGTGAGATTGGAGAGCCTCTAGCGCATTGCTTAGTGATCTAGCATCTTGTGGCACTAGTTGGGTGATTTGGGCTGGTGGAGATCTTGTCACTCTTGGTGTTTGCCGACACCTAGATCACCTGGTGATCGGTGGATCGTCGAGCGGAGGAAGGTGATTATCTCTAGTTCCGATCATTGTGATTATGAGGGGTTCTTGTGCCTTCCCCACAAGAGCGCCAAAGGCAACTCTAGTGGATTGCGTGTGGCTTGTGGATCCTCATCTTGTGTTGGTTGTGTGGCACCCGGTTGTGGGTTAGGCGTGTGATACCTATTAGCGCGTAAATCTCCAAGTGAGTGAATTACCACAACGGGGACTAGCTTGCCGGCAAGCAAGTGAACCTTGGGGAAAAATTGATTGTGTCATCATTGCCTCCTTGGTATTCTTTGGTATTCATTGATTGATCATTTGCCATGGCGGTATATCACTTCTACCACTCTCTTGCTTTACTTTGTGTATTTACCTTGTGTAGTGCTTGTGGTAGTTGTTGCTAGTGTAGCTCTTTAGTTGTAGCTAGCTTGTTCACCTTGGTGTAAATTAGTGACATAGCTCTTGTGTGATATGCTAGGGATCATAGAGATTAGATTTGGGTAGGTGGCTTGCAACACAAGTGTAGTGCTAGCGCAAAATCTGCTTCGCCATCTTATTCACTAATCACTCACTCTAGCCATTAGGACCTTTCACAAGGGGCCCTGAGTACACAAGTGGAGGTAGCTGACTACGCTGGTACTTCTCCACTCTTACTCACTCCCTACACTAGGATTAGCTAGAGAGCTAAGATATGAATGGAGCTCTTCTCTTCTTGTCACATTGTGTTTCCGTTGTGTGGTTGATGATCAAATGAGGAGGAGGGAGCCTCCTTTTATAGGTGGAGAGGAGGGGGTTCTTTGGAATATTCCCCGTTTGGGCTTGGGTGGTGCGGCCACACCACAATTGAGCCCAAACTGGCCCATCTTTGGTGGGTCGACTCCTTTGGACCTCTTGAGTGGGTCTATGTGGGTGTTCTGTGAAAATGAGGTAATTTGATTTGGGTTTATCCTTGTTCTCTCGTTTGGGCCCTGTTTTGCCTGGTTGTGGGCCTCTCTCCTTTGGGCTTAGGAATGGTATTTGTACTTTGTTCTCTTGTATATTTTTGGCCCTTTTATGTGTATTTCCACAAATGCCCTCCTGCAAATGAATAAACACCAGAACTCATGGAATTCGTTAGATATAAACCCTACCACTAAGTTTAGTATTCATTTGAGTGGATTTTATGTGAGTGTTGGCAGTTGGAAATAGGAGTTAAGGAACACCAACAAACTCCCCCACACTTAGCCCTTTGCTCATCCTCGAGAAAAGTTAGAGATAAAAGTAATTATGAGCAGAACATCCTAAGATATATGGCTTCCATGAAAGTTATTCCAACACATTCTTTACACAAGTGGGATTTGTGGCATTAGCTAACATGTTTCCTTGGGTTGTTTGAAAAGCAGAATAGTTCTCAAAACAAAGTCATCTTCCCAATTTCACATCTTAGCAACTTGGAGTTTTTGAAAGTTTTTCTCAAGCAAAAGCATAGTTCACTTTATACTCATTAAATGGCACTCTCAAATCACTCAGGGGTGTATAAATCCTTACCATGACATAGCATGTTTTTGCCTTCTTTTGTTTTCTCCTACTTTTAAAAAGGTTTATGTGGAGCTTTGGGTAGGGATAAACAAAATAGCATACTTGTATTGCATATGTTGTAAAGTCAAATCGAGGATCCAAGGAGAGAAGTGCCATACTCTTAAATCAAGATGTGTATGTGTGTGGAAAAAGGTAAACTAAAACTATACTCCTTTTGTAGATGTGATCTCTCTCTGTAACTTATTATTCTGAAACATGGATATCTTTTTTTTCTCTACATGAGCCATCATGTGCTCATCTCTTTTTTTTTCTTTTTATACTTGGACCTTCATGTGTCCATATTTTTTCATAAACTTTTTGCATAGACCATGTCTCTTCTTCTAAACCACATATGTAGAGAGAGATCATTATCTTTTTAGAACATGGAGTATTTCCTAACAAACATATTTTTGTCTACTCCCAGTGTAGGAGCAGAATTTTTGGTTAATGGAAGCATGTTTTTGTGTACTCCTAGTGTAGGAGTAGCATGTATATGTGGAGTGTATGTGATCTTGATTTTGGGAGCATGATAAATCTCTCAACAAGTGTCAACACAACTTGACCAAACTCAACACAATAACAAGCAGCATTTGTGGAAGGCTTAAAATTTGCAAGATGTCATATTTGGCTTTGGTAGGAATTACTCACCAAATGAGGAGTATGTGATACTATGGCTTTATAACATTTTTATCAAAACAAATTCTCCAAGCACTTTGAATAGAAATGGTAGGATTTCTAAGCCAGAACTATATCACACCTCTCAACAACTTTGTCAACTTGATTGTCCTATTAGAATATTTTCCCACAAGCATAAGTGTATGCATATGGAACAAACTTTATGCAAACTTCTATCTTAAAGATCTTATGAACATGTCACTTTTCAAAATTCTATCAAAGTGTGGATTGCACAGGGGCATTGTTGGTTCATTGAGTTTATTTTTAGTGATCAGAATTATGTTTGTTTTAAACTCAAAATTTTGTAGGGAGTTGAGGGTTGTGTTGCACAAACCATCATTTGAAGAAGGAGTTGAGGAGAATCAGAGATGGCTTTCCTAAACTGGAGGTTCAACCAATTCTCTCTGGAGCCATCTGTCCTATCCTTCTGCATGTTGTATTGTTCGATGTTTTGTGCAACGTGTTGGTGGGAGATCTCGAATGTATTTTCACTATGCCTGAGAGATCTCCGCCACACTTATTCTTGTACCTGTTTATTTAATAAAGAAAAACAAAAAGGAAACAAACAAGGGCTCTACCAGCTGCAACACTAGGTAGCCTAAATTTTATTATTATTATTATTATTATTATTATTATTATTATTATTATTATTATATTTATAATTATTTATTGTTATTATTATTATAGGAAATTTTTTATTGTTCACCCATCTTTTATGTTTTTAGCATAACTCAAACATGGCTAAAGTAAAGTTTGCAAAATAATCCTAGCCTTGATTTATCTCCATAATAGATTACTTTCATTGTTTATGAAAATAATACTCTAAAGTTCATTAACCAAATTTCAATACCATGTCAAATTTTGATTAAAGAAGACCATTTTGACCTAAGCAGCATGCTTAATTCAAAAGGCCTATGGGTATATCTATATAGAATACACCCAAACTAGAGCATATGACATAAACAAGGAAAGCATGAACTTGTTTGAGCAAGTTAATTATTATGGAGGCAAAAATGAGTAATGGAGTTGGTCAATATTTTATTTACCTTTGCATACCTTAGTGTTCTTACCAGCAGCATCTGTGGATGGAAGCTTTGAAGTTGCTGCAGCGGTGGATTGATTGTATATGGTCCATCTTAGGTTAGCACCAAGGCTAGGCCGCATACACAACTAGTGTGTATGGACCATGGACCTCAGTGGTAGTAGCAAAGGTTTAGTGGAGAGCCCTTCTTGTTTTATGCAAGCAAATCTGGCTGGAGTCAGGCGACACATTGGTGTTTATGTTGGCCATGTGGGGCCATCCTGCTTCTTTGCTCTTCTCGTCTCTCTCTTTTTATCATATATATATATTTCTTTTTTTATCAAATATATTGTCTTTTTACATCTCTATTTTTTTTCAATTCTCCCCTTTTTTAGCTTTCTCTCTTTTTTCTTCTTCTTTTTTAGCAAGATAGAGCTGTCATCATTTTTTTATCTAGGACAACCTTTGGTATGGATGGAGGTTTTAGTGAGGCTCTCACCATCCTCCCCCACACTTGGACTTTTGTATGAAAGTCAAGTGTGTAGTGTCGAGGTCTCCTCTTGAGTGTGTTCCATCACCAAAAGGGCATCATGGCGTTTAGTTGATGCAGCTCTCATGTTCTCTATCATCATATGTCCCTTGTTCTTCTTAATCTCAACCTAAAATGGTTAGCGACCAAGAATACCCAAAGGTGCATACTATCTTGACAACATGTTCTTGCTTTTATTGAAAAGGAAAGTTTTTTTATAATTATTATCACATAAATGTTTTTTATGATAATCTGAGGTATCTCTAGTAGTGCTTTGTTTATGGTCATAAGCTTGACCTTGGGAACTCATCCTCTAGCTATCAACAATGGTGTAGTTCCTAGCTTCACTCACCACTAAGTATTTTGCATCAATGTTCAAGATATAGGGTTAGTGCCACAGTACTACTATAGGATGTGCAAAGTTTATTGTAAACGAAAGCATCCACAACCATCCTCCTAAAAAGTTTATGAACGAGGATTAAGAGGAGGTTGGGATCCTCATAGGAGCATGTGGTACTAAGCAAGGTGTCCATGGCACACGAGTTTTTGTTCTCAAGAGATATATCATGTGGGATCAACGTTGAATCTCGATCACTATCGAGAATAATGTTTTTATGTCTATAGGGACACAGCTTTGGTTTGAGTAACTTAGGTGAAAATGAACGGGGATATAAATTTCACCTCCTCGAACGGGTCATTGCTGGGATGATGCATCGCCATTGGATTTTCTAGGTGAGAGATTGACGTGGTGAAAGTAGTTTTCCCAAACTCTATATTAAGGCTCCCATAGGATGGTTTTTAAAAAAAGTTTTTAAAGGGGAAGCCTATGAGAAGATCAAAATTGAGGCTAGCAAGGATATGGAAGTCAGAATGAATCTCGGTTTTGTCTATTGATTCAAGGTATTTCTAGGATCATCGAAAAGTTCATCCTCAAAAAAATGGAAAGTCCAAAGGTTGGAAACCTTCCTTTGGAGTTTTCAGTTTGGGTGAGGGTCTTAGGATAGGAGGTAAAGTTTTGGACTTAGCCGATGAGACCTCCTCATGTTCCTAAACCATGGCTGTAAAGCCAGGATGGAGTTCATAGCCAAAAGCTATGATTGGCTTTGAAGATGGTGATGGCTCTAAGTACTCATCCTTAGGAGTAGAAAGATTTTGAATTGAAGGGCTTCATGGTGGAAAACAGTAGAAGGAATAACTTTTTTCTTTTTGAAAAGAAAGATAAAACACAATTATACATGGGTGAACTAGGTTCGGAGATAATACAACTACAGCTCCCCGGCAACGGCGCTAGAAATGCTTATTGGTATTTCTTAACGCATACAGAAATAATCCACAAGTGCACGGAACTATCGTTATAGCATTTCACTCGGAAGTATTTAGGGTATCATATTTCCATGAGGAATGGAGGTGTAAGAGTCTCTTAAGCTAGTTCACCTAATGGTAACAAGAAGAAGGATAGCTCAGGTAGTGAGGTTTTCTAAGGATAGAGATTCTAAGTTAGGATAGCTTTGCCACTATAGACTTGCTTTGGGCACCGAAGGTCAGCTGGTCTGCCAAGCGATGCCAGCCTATGGCTCTATGCCGTACCCGAACATAGGGGATTACAAGGGATGGATAGGGCTATCACCACCTGCCACCTACCCCTCAACCATGGAGTACGAGGCAAACGAAGGTAGCCTCTAGCCTAGACACTATGTCTATGCTATCGACTATTACTCTAGCATGGATCAGGGTTATTCATCTTTATCAGGACCCTTTACTAGAGTATTCGTCACAAGGATGAACAACAAACCCGCAAGTAAATAATGAACAATATTAGCTTAAAGTAGAACACACCACCAAAGATAAACATGAGCCTTATACTCCAAGTAGTATTCGGATCATAGAGGTACAAGTGGAGAGGAGCCGATGATTCCCGGCATTCCTTCCGCTAAGTGTACAAGGGGCCCTGAGTACACAAGTGGAAGTAGCCATCAACTCTGGTACTTATCCACTCTTACTCACTCACTCCCTACACTAGGATTAGCTAAAGAGCTAAGATATGAATGGAGCTCTTCTCTTCTTGTCACATTGTGTTTCCCCTATGTGGTTGATGATCAAATAAGGAGAAGGGAGCCTCCTTTTATAGGTGGAGAGGTGGGGGTTCTTCGGAGTATTCCCCATTCCCATATGGAAGGATCAAACCGCCATCTTGCGCATTGATGTTACCGCCATCCCCACTTGAACCAACCATGGGAAGGAGGTAAGACTTGGCTTGCCAAAAATGGGCTGATTTGGGCCTGGTAGCGGTGCGGCCGCACCACCACTGGTGTGGCCACACCAAGAGTGAGACCAAACTAGCCTGTCTTTGGCGAGTCAACTCCTTTGGACCTCTTGAGTGGGTCTATGTGGGTGTTTGCGAAGATGAGGTAATTTGATTTGGGCTTATCCTTGTTCTCCTCTCGTTTGGGCCCTATTTTGCCTGGTTGTGGGCCTCTCTCCTTTAGGCTTGTGTAGAATGGTATTTGTACTTTGTTCTCTTGCATATTTTTGGCCCTTTTATGTGTATTTCCACAAATGCCCTCCTACAAATGAATAAACACCAGAACTCATGGAATTCGTTAGATATAAACCCTATCACTAAGTTTGGTATTCATTTGAGTGGATTTTATGTGAGTGTTGGCGGTTGGAAATAGGAGTTAAGGAACTCCAACATAGTCATGCGAGGGTCCAAAGGCTCAATGGAGTTCTTAACCTCAAAATGATCAAAGTGCTCATTAACATCGAAGTACATATCGTGTGAGGGTCCATTGTGCTCGACGAAGCGCTCGACCTCAAATGACCAAAGTACTCGTCAAAATTCAAAGTGCCATCATGCGAGGGTCCAAAGGCTTGACGGAGTTCTTAACCTCAAGTGATCAAAGTACTCATTTATATCAAAGTCCAGTTATGAGAGGGACCATTGTGCTCGATGGAGTACTCGACCTCAAGTAACCAGGGTACTCGTTAACTTTTCCAAAACAAACGACACAATAGACTCATTACATTTGATAGAGTGCCCAATCTCCAGTGGTCAAAATATGTCGCAAAAGTACTCTACTTGTTTTCAAAACTACACTATCATCTATGTGTAGGGGCCTTTTGTTTGGGCTTCATATCCTTCTCCCTGACAAATACATGCTCAGGGGCTGGAGCCTGCCGATAGCTTCACATGAGCCCTTTCAGAAGGCTCGGGGGACTTTCTTGTTCAACTAAAATGACAATTGTTCAAATAGCTAATTGTTCTTTATCTGGAACATTGATCAATTGTTCACATAAAGAGTAGTGAGGCTATCATTTGTTCTACTTAGTCTTTACTCTTCATTTGAATAAATTCTTTTTATTCAAATAAAGAGTCGGGGGCTACCATACACATATTCTCTAATCTCAAAATTTTAGATCGTGCAAAGCTAGAATGCCCAAACACATGATCGCTAGGTGAAATGGTACGATAGACCGCCCGAGTCTTAGCTACTCTAATCCTATGACCAATGTGTAAACGACACATTGTAACATGACAAAGGAAATCACTCACAAACTACACTGCTTAAATGACAAAAAATGGTAATGTGTTCAACATTATTACAAAATTGTCTCCAAAGCAGGGCTAATGTTTAAACAATTTCCATTACATGATGACTGGTGCAAGATATAAATTTACTTACCATCATCATCATCATCATCATCATCATCAATGGGGAAACGAGCTTGTCAATGAAGGCTCTAGCCATATGTTGGATCTCCTCGAGCAACTTCTGAACATCGTCCGCCTTACTACAGTTGTAACCCTATAGTTGTTGGCATTTCTTAGCACAATCACCAAGTATGGAGATGGAATCCATTCCTGGCAACGGCACTAGAAATGCCTATTGGTATTTCTTAGCACCATCACCAAGATTTTGATAAATCTTAGTGATGCCGCCAAGGAACACCAACACGATAGTTCTTAACGATTACAGAAAATATCCACAAGCGCACGGATCTATTGTTGTAGCATTTCACCCTAAAAGTATTCAAGGTATCGTTATTTATGAAGAAGATTACATACTTGCATAGTGAACCATAAGTCTATGATAGGGGTAAAAATGGTATTTTAAGGATAGTGGACACACATCTATGGCCAAGCTCAAGGATAAAAGGAAAACAAAGAATAAAACAATGTTCCTAGGTGGAGCAGGCATGTTCTAATATAGCCGTACAAAGAACAGTTGATGATCATACAAATTACATGGTTAGAGCTAGACCTAAGTGTAAGATGGATGGGGAGATCTCTGAGCACTGGTCTGCCAGCAAGCGCGAGAGACTTTAAGACTCCTACATAATACCCGAACATGGGGGATTACAAGGGATGGATAGTGCTGTCACCACATGCCGCCTACCCCCCAACCGGGGAGTACCATCATATTCGAAGGTTTTCGTGCACCCGGGCACCACGCCCGTGTACAAAGAAACTACCCATATCCCCTCGGGACTTCGACCCTACAGATCGACAAGCATAGGACATGGGAAACCTAAAGGAATGATGAACCACCACCACAACTTAGCTCTACTTCTAATCATACAAGTCATATGAATGATTAAGGATAAAGTTCTACATGTTAAGCTCATGACATAGAAACTATATGCTAGTTCATATATCAAGATTATAACATGTAGACTATACTCTAATTCTATTGCACAACTACATTGTAGAAATGAGGGCAAGACTTTGGAAGATTTCTTCATAATATTCATACCAACGATCCTTTCTTCCAAGGAGCCAAGCCCTCCTTGTTAGCTCTTGCTAGCTCCAAAATACTACTAAAAAGTGTAAAAGTACAAGAGGTGGTAGTGAGGTAGAGGCTCCAAAATGAGGTGTGTGTGAAAGGTGAGCACTACCCTTCTACTTATACTACTTGATGGTTAGTTTGGTGTAGGTAAATTAGGAAACCATCATGGACAGATGTAGCATGCCACCATGCAACCGCTAGAGCAAGGTGGGCCCGAGAGGCCGTGGTGGGGGTGTGGGTGCACCCCTGGTGCGGCCGCACTAGGGCTGGCCCTGTTGAACACCACCTTGCTCTAGTGGGCTGCTGGCTAGGCCTGGGTTGCTTCCATGTCGATGCTTGGCCTAGTTCTAGCGTGTAGGTGGGCTTTTGCTTGGCACCTTTGCACTTTTCTGCTTTACGCTTTCCTGAGTTACTCCTTTTGATCATATTCCCATGTATTTTATGCATACATCCTGCAAAACAGTGAGTCTCCAATACATGTGGAAATATGTTAATAGTAAATGCATATGTGTTAAAAGTTTATGTATTTCTCCTATTTTTCGATATTGTTTGGCAGTCGGATATGGTCGTTAAGGACCGCCAACAACAGTATCATGGCTGGATCAAAATCGGACTGACAGCTCTTGATAACTCCGATCACATGCTCGACCACAGCGATGGCTCCCTTGGCCAACTTCTCCTCCACTGCAATCTAGCGCTCTTCGGTGGCATCCAGCTTCTATTGCAGCTCCTCAGCCTATTGCTTCAAAATTGCTTTTTCCCCAACTCGTAAATGATCTAAATGACTTTCGTAGTCCTAAGTACCAGCTACAAATGTTATTAAAGGATCATGCTCCAACACTCGACCAAACTCGAGTTATTTCGTTCCAAAGTCCGGCTGTCAGGCTGTTAGTGAGCAAAACACTTAGAAAATTTTTGAAGTGTTGAAAACAGTGAAAAGCTGATTTTTGTGAGTCCAATTCAAACATGTTAGAAGCTAAATCAGTCCATGACATAAAAATAAAAGTTGTTCCTTATGTCAAACACTACAACTTTACTTTAGTGAACTCCTCCATGCAAGGTCTCTAACACCTAGTTCAACTTTAGTCAAACATGTCACTTTGAAAACATGATACATACTCAAACCCTGACTAAATGACCAATTTAGCCCTAGCCCTAAATACCAAAGTTGTTCATGATGATACTCTAAGCATGTTAAAACAATTTGCAAGGTCATTTAAGCATTTCATGTAGTAGTCACTCATATAGCTATTCAGGTCAACACATGAAATATCGCTTAAGTGCTTGATCATGAAATGTGGCCTTCATGAACAAGGTTCCTTTTGTTAATCTAAGTGTAGCTAAGGTGTTATAGTGACCAACATTACACACTAGCATTTATTTGCACATGATCATATGCATATGTTACAAGGAACATGAAATAACAAGCAATGTTTCATATGTTTCGATCAGATGTTTCAATTGTAAATGATGATTTATGAATGCTTGATGCTCATGCTCATGTTATGCAAGTCAAGTTATGCAAGGCTAACACCCGAGGTGTTACAACTCATCCGCGTGAAAGCATTGGGGTCAAGTGATGGATATGTAGCTTAAATCGTTGCAAGACCTCGCTGACAAAATCCTCATAAGGGAATCGTAGCCCAACTTTAAAGAAGTCGTGGAACACAACCACCTCATAGGGCTTCGGTCGGGGCACCTCCTCACGACCCGGAGCACAACACCAGCTGTGAAGCGTAGGCTTCAAAAGTTCCTCCTTTACATACTCATCAAGATCCGCCTCCAACACGCTCGAGCGGCCAATGCGATATGTGGCTGGCTCAAGATCTAGCTGACCCTTGGCGATGACCGGCGCTGGACCTCTGGTCTCGTCCTCCTCACTATCATCCATAATTTTGACATCTATTTCAGTTTCTTCACCAGATGATATGGCATCGTCACCCTGTGTATTCACGATACGAGATGGTGCCCTTCTGGACCCACTTTGCGAACAAGTGTGGGATTCCAAACTAGAGCCATTAGATGAGCTCCCACTAGGCGAGTTGTCACCAGATGATGACTAACTTGACATCTATCCAAGCGAGATACATATGAAGAAACCTAGCAAAACCAAAAATAGTAAAGAAGCAAAAAAAAGCAAAACAATAAACTAGTAAAATAAACGAGATGGAATGCAAAACTAAGAAGCAGTAAGGGAACAAACCTACGAAGACTGGAGTCCTAGCGAAAGCAAGCATCAAGCGAGCGCGCCCAGGAAGCGAATACCCAAAGAGCTAGAGTTCCTTTTCTTGAGCGGCAAGCAGATGATGGAAGGAGCCACATGGCTCCTCGGGCCCGGGGTGGGCCTTATATAGGTAGTGTGGCGTGCCCCCTAGGAGCCAACGCGATGGTTCGCTCAACCGTCGCATCGGTTCATTTTTTGAGAAATAGTAGCCAAGGCACAGAGCCCAAAAAAAGTTGAGGATAAAAAACCAAAAATAAAAAATCAACAAACACACAAGTCAATCAGCATTGGCACATCGCACACCTAAGACATCCACCCTCCGCATGGGATGGCGTTCGAGCCCCATGGGGCATCAAGCCCATAGTTCTGCAAGGTGCCAAGATTTGATCGAAAGCATCATCGCGTGGCACCAAGGGGCTAATGTTGGGGTAGGCCCCACCCTTGGGCACCCTACATGCCTTGGACATCGCTCTATGATCTCACATGGACAAAAAGTGTCACGACAGTAAAAAGGGGGGCATTTGGGAGCCGTCATCTCGCTTTAGCAAAATGAGAGAAAACTGGGTGCTGATCCCGTCCGTGAGGGGCAGGCACCATGACCCTCATCTCGCCATGGCGAAACAAGGGTAGAATGTGTCGTCTATTGTATGCCCGTCTATTCACTATGGCGAAAGGGGTGGTGCCAACTCAGGAAAAGGCTCAGTTAAGCCAAGCTATTTGCTCTGGCGATAATTGCTAACGCTGCATCTATCGATTTCCTTGCAGGTTTCACCATTTGGGGAAGGCAACTGCCCAAGCATGGCCAATAGTTCCTATCACCCGAGGACCTACCATGTTGGATAAAAGGGCTACACCGCACCCGGGGCTAGCCAGGTGGGAGCTCCGAATGGCGGGTGTACCCCCAGCGGCAGGGAATATTCTTGGAATATGGGGTAGTTGCAAGGGTGTTTCCATCCCATGAAAAGCCTACGAGCATGTATGAAAAGCTCCCAATGAGGGAGTGTATGGGAAAGGTGAAGCATAAGCAATCTACATATTTCACTTGAGTCTCATATTCACCATTTTTTGTGCTTGATTTCGCTCGCACGGCATCTGGTGTTCGAAGGCCTTCGGCCTAGAACAATAGAATGGTTGAAGAAGATACACGAATCTAAATTTCTTTAGAAGAATGTTCCACTTCCTTAGTCCATTCGTTGCTCAGAATTGTGGTCAACTCCTTGATGGAATCCCTGAGAAATTCTTCGTCTAAGGGTTTAGGAGGAGTGACTTGAATGAGTGGCCTCTTTTGGCATGCGTACTTTGAGGTATTTCTGAAATCTTCAAAAATTTGTCCTTGAAATATGGAAGATCCAAAGGTTGGGAACCTTCCTCCAGGTCTTCTAGTTCATGCGAGGGTATCTCTTAGGATATTATGGGTTTGGCCTTGGCCGAAGAGACTTCCTCATGGTTTAGCTTGGGTTCTATACAGAGGGGTTCTAGCGGGGGAGTGTTCTCTAGAATGTGGTCTAAAAGAGCTTGTCCTTCTGCTGTGGTTTTATGGGTAAACAAACCTCCGGTAGCTATATCAAGCTGTAGGGCAGATTCCCTGCTAAGCCCTAACTAGAAATGCTATAGAAGCATGTGGTTGGGTATAGACAAGTCTAGGCCAGATCTCATTAAAATTGAGAATCTATCCCAGGCTGCACCTATGGATTGCTTCTCTTTTTGTTGGAAGTTGAGTATCTCTTGTCGTAGGGAAGCAATTCGGGATATAGGGAAGAACGCTAGGCATAATCTATTCCTTAATTCTTCCCAATCACCAGCTACCTTCCCTATGTTGTTGGCATACCATTGTTTCACTCTCTCATCAAGTGAAAAAGGAAACAACTTCCACCGAAGAGTTTCTTAGGACATGCCTAAAATGGTTAAGCAAGCACAGAGTTGCTCAAACTCCCTTAAGTGATGGTAGGGGTTTTCATAGTCTAACCCCAAGAAGGCTTGTTCCCGAACCATGGCTATAAAGCCAGGGTGGAGTTCATAACTAGAAGTTGTGATTGGCTTTGAGGATTGTGGAGGTTCGATGAACTCGCCCTTGGGAGCAGAGAGGTTTTGAATGGTAAGCTGCTCCATTGAAAAGGAATAAAAAAGAAAAGAAAGGTAAAAACAAAGGATACATGGGCAAACTAGGTTCGGAGACTAAAGTGACAACCGTTCCCCGACAACGGTGCCAGAAATGCTTGTTGGTGCTTCTTAGCATAAGCAGAAAAGTCCGCAAGCGCATGGAAGTACTATTGTAGCACTTCACCTGTAAATATTCAGGGTATCATATTTTCCCAAAGGAACAGTAGTGTAAGTAGTCTCTTGGCTAGTTTACCTAGGTGAACAAGATGAAGGATAACTTGGGTAGTGAGGTTCTTCTAAGGGTAGACACCTTAAGTGAAGATAACTTTGCTACTATGGACTCACTTCGGGCACCGACTTATACTTGGTCTACCAAGTACCTCCGCCCTGTAGCTCTACACCGTATCCGAATGTGGGGGATTACGAAGGACGGATAGGGCTATCACCACCTGCCGCCTACCCTTCAACCGTGGTATACGAGGCAAACGAAGGTAACGTGTAGCTTAGACACCACGTCTATGCTAACTGCTACTACTCTAGTGTTGGCCAGGAACTTCCATCTTTATCAGGAGTCCTCTACTAGAGCACCCACCATGAGGACGAGCGACAAAGCCGCAAGTAAGTAGCAACAATGATAACTTTTACTTAAGAAATCAAACCAAAAGATGAACACAAATGTCTTACTCCAAGTAGCACGACGCTTGTAGAGGTACAAGTGTAGATGGGGCTGACAAGTCCGGCACTCCATCCACCTGAGGTACAAGGCTCACTGAGTACAAGAGGTAGAGGGCACCGCTACTCCGCTATTCCTCTAACTCTTTCCCTCTCTCACTCGATAACAACTCTAGCTAGAAGCTAATGGAATGAGTGTAGCCCTTCTTCTTCTTCTCCAAAATGTGTATGATGATTGATATGTGGAGAGGGGGTCTTCTTATATAGGCTTGGAGGAGGTCAATTTGCCCATATTTTAGGAAAGTACCGCATGTAAAGTGCCTCCCCGTGCATTTAATGCACTGCCAGAGAAAGGTGGGGCCAGGTCGAGCTGGGGGTGGTGCGACCGCACCCAGGGTGTGGCCACACCCTAGGCTATGTGCCTGGCCACTACCTTTGGCGTGTGGGCTTCTTGGTGGACCTGGACCCCTATCACGATGGTATTTTGGCCCAAGTCTGAAGTTTGTATGCGCTTTGCTTCTATTTTGCTTGATTATGCCTTCTGGTTTGTGCATTTTGGTGACTTTCCACATGTGCCTGCAAAACATGTATATACCAAAACTCATGGAGAATGTGAGTTGGAAACCCTAATTCTATGGTTTGGTATTCATATTTGTTTTCTTTTGTTTAAATGTTGGTGGTAGAAATATGAGTTTAAGAACTACCAACAAACCGCCACTAGTAGGTCGGTGCCACCGCCATAATTATCTAGAGAGTGCGGTAAACCGGGTTGGTCACCGCCACAGTCACTGCCGCTGGGAGGGCGGTGCACCACCATAATTTTCTAGAGACTGGTGTTTTTGAGGGGCTGGCTAGGTGGTCACCGCCACCCCTAGGGCGGTGCCACTGCCACCTTATCCGGTAACACCCCGGGTGTTTAAATACTAAAACTGCCATGTCATTATATGCATTGCAAGGCATTTGGTCATATTAAAAACTTTGTATGCATTCACTAAAATAAGTTTACATTTATGTTATAAGCATTGCTTGGTATTGTTTGAATCAAGTTCGAAATCTTTGTATTGATTTGAAATTCCGAAAACCCTGATTTTCAATATTTAAACCCTACTCTGAAAATCCATTTCAAAATCTAAGCATATTTTGGGGTTGAGCCCAAAAGCAAAAGTGTAGAGCTTGACAAGTTATACAAAGTTTGTTTTTGGAGTTTTTCAAGTTGTTTAGAAAAATTTGGAGTAATTCAAAAAGGCGTAATTCGGTAAATTTCCCTATTCAAATTCAAAAGTTCATTTCAAAATCTAGACCGAATTAGGAGATGGTTATAAAAGAAAAGTTGTAGAACTTTTGATTTTGAACAACTTTTGTTTTTGGAGATTTTTGAGTTGTTATGAAAATTTAAGAGTAATTTGTGAATTTTGGCGAATGGCAAATCTGTAATTTTTGTGAACAGTGTCCACCGCCGAAGCTACATTGCCGACGTTTCCTTCTTCGGCGTTCCAGGCGTGGTCGTGGCCATTTTGGCGTCACGCTGGCGCGGTAAAGGCCACAACGCGGCTTCCTCGAGCTTCTTGGCCCCCTTTATAGCCTGAGCCGCCGTCGTCTTTGCCCTTTCTCCTTGCTCTGTTTTTCCCGTCGCCTTGCTCATCCCCGGCGAGCCCGCGCCGTCGTTGTTGTGCTCCACTGTCGCTGATAAGCTAGTTCCAACTTCGCTTACTCCTTGCGCATCCAGCCGACCCACCAATTCGGCTTGTATTCATCGGGAACTCGAGTTGCGTCGTCTTCTTCCTCGCGGCCGGCAACCCCTCCGCCGAGCACGATTCGCCGCGGCCAGAGCTCCACGGTGCGTCTCCGTCCTTGGTTTTGGTTGATTCCAATTCGTCTCAATGCTGTGGTACTTAATCCATAGTTGGTTGCTCATTTTGACCAATGCAGTCATCGGTACACCATTGCCGACGACGTTTTGCTCCACCGTGCTTGCGCTGATCGTCGAACCACCTTGCTATTGCTCCTTAGGCTTGGTAATTGACTCCAAACCGTTCGGGGTAAGCTACTGATGCTTCCTAGACCTTTTGTTTAACTGCTACCAACCTATTGTCGCTGGCATAGCGCCGCCATGCATTCGCATCCGCCATGGCCTGCGTTGTGCTCGGTCCAGTCGCGGTTGGGTCTTGATTTTGCCACCAATCGATGCGTCCTGTTGTCGTGAACGTATTAGAGCTTTGTCTGTCGCCGGTGATCTCACCATCGGCGAGTTTGTGCCGGTCAGCACCGTCATCATCGTAGTCAATGTCGGAGGTTGAAGATGACATGTGGGGTCAGGGTGTCAGCGACTCAGCGTTCAAATAGATTTTTTCTATTTTCAGATTTGAATGAATAGTGATGTAATTTGTTATTTTTGTGTAGATTTATTTAGAGCTCCAAAAATTATGAAAATTTTTGTGTGACTTCTCTGTGATGTATAGTATTTAAGAAAAATATGAAATAATGTTTTCAGTACTTTTTGAATGTGATAAAAATTGCTCAATTTATTAATAAATGGATTTCCATGATTTTTCTAGGCTTATTTAATTGTCCAAAAATTATGAAATTTGTTTTGCCACTTACTTATCATGTAATGAACATTTACAAAAATTTTGAGCTCAATTAGAATAAGTTGATTTATTTCATAATTTTGAATTAAATAATTAATTCATAAAAGCAAATAGTAACCTTTAATGATTTCGGTTTTGTTTGAAATTTTGATTGAGTGATGACCTTGGGTCATTTGTTGATAATGATCCTTGGTAATTGATGTAAGTGTTGCAAAAAAGATTTAGTTTGTTTGACTTGTAGCTTTACCACGAAGGAAAGTTGTATTCAAATTGTTAATTGTTGCATCCATCATCGAGCATCACGTTTCATATTCTGCATCATGTTAAACATGGCATTGTTATTACGTGTAGTGAACGAAGGTGAACACGTGATAGTTAACCAAGTTGTTGAGGAGGTTAATCCGTCTGTTGAGGTCGGATCGAATACTTGTGAAACGTCGCAGGAACCAGACTTTTCCGTCAACGAAGGCAAGCCCCGGATGCATACAACCCTACCTTGTATTTTACAATTTGATTTCGCTTTTGCTTCTTTTTACTGCATTAAGTGATTAGGAGTCAAGTACAAGCCAAATTGGTACATTACCAACCTTGTTATTCCATATTTACCATATTACCAGTTTTAAATTCGTATATGCCTAGTTTTGCTTAGCTATGCTTAGAACGATGAAAGTCGGGTGATTACCTACCACCTGCAAGTTTTTAATGGAACCTTGGTTACTTGTTATCATGTGATATGGGAATGTGGAGTAATAAATCTAGATTGGGCGGACTCAGTGTGTGTGAGCCACAAGACATGGAAGTCTTGTGAGCGGGTTCTTTCCGCCTGTGTCGGTTAAGGCACGTCCGTTGTTGAATTGCATGAGGTGAGAATTTGTAGTACTAACCACATACTCCGGTAAGCCTTTACTCAGCTATTCTATTATGAGAATGGCTACTCACGCACTAGAAGTGGAGAGATGGCGGGAATAGCGTGTACCCACGTGGCAATGGGCTGGATTGGTGGAGTACTGTATTCTCGGGTGGTGCGGACCTGTTCTTGTTTTAGAGGATCTAAGTGCAGGTTGATATATGTAGGTCGGGGATCTGCATATGTTGTGTGGTCTGGAATTCCCAGCTGGGTTTTTAATCGGTTTGAATCGTCGTTGCTCCTCGGTTATGGAGACTCAACTCACTGTTCATCATCGTAGTATTAATAACTAGAACTTGAGAAAGGTCTGCGAAAGAGATTGATATGAAGTTCATGTTCTCATTACGGATCATGGCAGATTCATATGTGGTACTTATAAAGTTTTACCTTTGAAGTAAAGAATTTTTGTTAAAGAGCTTTTACGCAAAAGAACTTTGATTATTGTTAAAGCCATACCTTGAATCCCATGAGCCGGCATTCCTGAGTTTATCAGTTTTATTTCGGTTAAGTCTTGTTGAGTACTTTTGTACTCAGGGTTCGTTGACCCCTTGTTGCATGTGAGCCTCATGAATAGATCTGTTTTGGATCGTGCTGCATGACAGTTGTTCCTTGTGATGACGATGAGCAGTAAATGTGTGGCCCTTGGGTAGGGTAGTTTCATTGTGTGTTTTGTATTATATTATAATGCCACTCCACTATTTTGTTTTGTAATAAACATCGAACTTAGTTGTGAGGTTTGAAACTACTATTTTGTAAATTATGTTATTGTAAGACTTATGCTGTTTTTACTCTGGTATTGATATTTGAATAAATGTTGTAATACTGCAATGACTCTGTAACGTGATCTTGCTCGGAAATCGTGGATGATTCAGGGTTCCCCGAGGACACCCGATAGTCTTTTTAAGTTAATGGAAACATATGCATAAATGTCAAAGGTCGTCGGACAGTGACAGGTGCATGTGGGCCCTATAACTTAGGAGGTTCTACCACAGTGGCCCAACGGCTAGTGAAACTAGCCATTGGATGACTGTTGGAAGGGCACTGCCACCCCTGTCCGGTGACCGCACCGCCGTGTCTGGTGCTGTTGTAGAAAGTGGCTTGAAGGGTAACGGCTCTATTTGCTTATAGGCTTATAAATTGAGGTGGTGGCCAGCCTTGGCCACCCTCTTGGCACTTCCCACACTTGCATACACCCTTTGGGAGCTGAGCACACACTCCATTCACTTGCACACTTGATTTCATCATCTTCAGTGAGATTGGAGAGCCTCTAGCGCATTGCTTAGTGATCTAGCATCTTGTGGCACTAGTTGGGTGATTTGGGCTGGTGGAGATCTTGTCACTCTTGGTGTTTGCCGACACCTAGATCACCTGGTGATCGGTGGATCGTCGAGCGGAGGAAGGTGATTATCTCTAGTTCCGATCATTGTGATTATGAGGGGTTCTTGTGCCTTCCCCACAAGAGCGCCAAAGGCAACTCTAGTGGATTGCGTGTGGCTTGTGGATCCTCATCTTGTGTTGGTTGTGTGGCACCCGGTTGTGGGTTAGGCGTGTGATACCTATTAGCGCGTAAATCTCCAAGTGAGTGAATTACCACAACGGGGACTAGCTTGCCGGCAAGCAAGTGAACCTTGGGGAAAAATTGATTGTGTCATCATTGCCTCCTTGGTATTCTTTGGTATTCATTGATTGATCATTTGCCATGGCGGTATATCACTTCTACCACTCTCTTGCTTTACTTTGTGTATTTACCTTGTGTAGTGCTTGTGGTAGTTGTTGCTAGTGTAGCTCTTTAGTTGTAGCTAGCTTGTTCACCTTGGTGTAAATTAGTGACATAGCTCTTGTGTGATATGCTAGGGATCATAGAGATTAGATTTGGGTAGGTGGCTTGCAACACAAGTGTAGTGCTAGCGCAAAATCTGCTTCGCCATCTTATTCACTAATCACTCACTCTAGCCATTAGGACCTTTCACAAGGGGCCCTGAGTACACAAGTGGAGGTAGCTGACTACGCTGGTACTTCTCCACTCTTACTCACTCCCTACACTAGGATTAGCTAGAGAGCTAAGATATGAATGGAGCTCTTCTCTTCTTGTCACATTGTGTTTCCGTTGTGTGGTTGATGATCAAATGAGGAGGAGGGAGCCTCCTTTTATAGGTGGAGAGGAGGGGGTTCTTTGGAATATTCCCCGTTTGGGCTTGGGTGGTGCGGCCACACCACAATTGAGCCCAAACTGGCCCATCTTTGGTGGGTCGACTCCTTTGGACCTCTTGAGTGGGTCTATGTGGGTGTTCTGTGAAAATGAGGTAATTTGATTTGGGTTTATCCTTGTTCTCTCGTTTGGGCCCTGTTTTGCCTGGTTGTGGGCCTCTCTCCTTTGGGCTTAGGAATGGTATTTGTACTTTGTTCTCTTGTATATTTTTGGCCCTTTTATGTGTATTTCCACAAATGCCCTCCTGCAAATGAATAAACACCAGAACTCATGGAATTCGTTAGATATAAACCCTACCACTAAGTTTAGTATTCATTTGAGTGGATTTTATGTGAGTGTTGGCAGTTGGAAATAGGAGTTAAGGAACACCAACAAACTCCCCCACACTTAGCCCTTTGCTCATCCTCGAGAAAAGTTAGAGATAAAAGTAATTATGAGCAGAACATCCTAAGATATATGGCTTCCATGAAAGTTATTCCAACACATTCTTTACACAAGTGGGATTTGTGGCATTAGCTAACATGTTTCCTTGGGTTGTTTGAAAAGCAGAATAGTTCTCAAAACAAAGTCATCTTCCCAATTTCACATCTTAGCAACTTGGAGTTTTTGAAAGTTTTTCTCAAGCAAAAGCATAGTTCACTTTATACTCATTAAATGGCACTCTCAAATCACTCAGGGGTGTATAAATCCTTACCATGACATAGCATGTTTTTGCCTTCTTTTGTTTTCTCCTACTTTTAAAAAGGTTTATGTGGAGCTTTGGGTAGGGATAAACAAAATAGCATACTTGTATTGCATATGTTGTAAAGTCAAATCGAGGATCCAAGGAGAGAAGTGCCATACTCTTAAATCAAGATGTGTATGTGTGTGGAAAAAGGTAAACTAAAACTATACTCCTTTTGTAGATGTGATCTCTCTCTGTAACTTATTATTCTGAAACATGGATATCTTTTTTTTCTCTACATGAGCCATCATGTGCTCATCTCTTTTTTTTTCTTTTTATACTTGGACCTTCATGTGTCCATATTTTTTCATAAACTTTTTGCATAGACCATGTCTCTTCTTCTAAACCACATATGTAGAGAGAGATCATTATCTTTTTAGAACATGGAGTATTTCCTAACAAACATATTTTTGTCTACTCCCAGTGTAGGAGCAGAATTTTTGGTTAATGGAAGCATGTTTTTGTGTACTCCTAGTGTAGGAGTAGCATGTATATGTGGAGTGTATGTGATCTTGATTTTGGGAGCATGATAAATCTCTCAACAAGTGTCAACACAACTTGACCAAACTCAACACAATAACAAGCAGCATTTGTGGAAGGCTTAAAATTTGCAAGATGTCATATTTGGCTTTGGTAGGAATTACTCACCAAATGAGGAGTATGTGATACTATGGCTTTATAACATTTTTATCAAAACAAATTCTCCAAGCACTTTGAATAGAAATGGTAGGATTTCTAAGCCAGAACTATATCACACCTCTCAACAACTTTGTCAACTTGATTGTCCTATTAGAATATTTTCCCACAAGCATAAGTGTATGCATATGGAACAAACTTTATGCAAACTTCTATCTTAAAGATCTTATGAACATGTCACTTTTCAAAATTCTATCAAAGTGTGGATTGCACAGGGGCATTGTTGGTTCATTGAGTTTATTTTTAGTGATCAGAATTATGTTTGTTTTAAACTCAAAATTTTGTAGGGAGTTGAGGGTTGTGTTGCACAAACCATCATTTGAAGAAGGAGTTGAGGAGAATCAGAGATGGCTTTCCTAAACTGGAGGTTCAACCAATTCTCTCTGGAGCCATCTGTCCTATCCTTCTGCATGTTGTATTGTTCGATGTTTTGTGCAACGTGTTGGTGGGAGATCTCGAATGTATTTTCACTATGCCTGAGAGATCTCCGCCACACTTATTCTTGTACCTGTTTATTTAATAAAGAAAAACAAAAAGGAAACAAACAAGGGCTCTACCAGCTGCAACACTAGGTAGCCTAAATTTTATTATTATTATTATTATTATTATTATTATTATTATTATTATTATTATATTTATAATTATTTATTGTTATTATTATTATAGGAAATTTTTTATTGTTCACCCATCTTTTATGTTTTTAGCATAACTCAAACATGGCTAAAGTAAAGTTTGCAAAATAATCCTAGCCTTGATTTATCTCCATAATAGATTACTTTCATTGTTTATGAAAATAATACTCTAAAGTTCATTAACCAAATTTCAATACCATGTCAAATTTTGATTAAAGAAGACCATTTTGACCTAAGCAGCATGCTTAATTCAAAAGGCCTATGGGTATATCTATATAGAATACACCCAAACTAGAGCATATGACATAAACAAGGAAAGCATGAACTTGTTTGAGCAAGTTAATTATTATGGAGGCAAAAATGAGTAATGGAGTTGGTCAATATTTTATTTACCTTTGCATACCTTAGTGTTCTTACCAGCAGCATCTGTGGATGGAAGCTTTGAAGTTGCTGCAGCGGTGGATTGATTGTATATGGTCCATCTTAGGTTAGCACCAAGGCTAGGCCGCATACACAACTAGTGTGTATGGACCATGGACCTCAGTGGTAGTAGCAAAGGTTTAGTGGAGAGCCCTTCTTGTTTTATGCAAGCAAATCTGGCTGGAGTCAGGCGACACATTGGTGTTTATGTTGGCCATGTGGGGCCATCCTGCTTCTTTGCTCTTCTCGTCTCTCTCTTTTTATCATATATATATATTTCTTTTTTTATCAAATATATTGTCTTTTTACATCTCTATTTTTTTTCAATTCTCCCCTTTTTTAGCTTTCTCTCTTTTTTCTTCTTCTTTTTTAGCAAGATAGAGCTGTCATCATTTTTTTATCTAGGACAACCTTTGGTATGGATGGAGGTTTTAGTGAGGCTCTCACCATCCTCCCCCACACTTGGACTTTTGTATGAAAGTCAAGTGTGTAGTGTCGAGGTCTCCTCTTGAGTGTGTTCCATCACCAAAAGGGCATCATGGCGTTTAGTTGATGCAGCTCTCATGTTCTCTATCATCATATGTCCCTTGTTCTTCTTAATCTCAACCTAAAATGGTTAGCGACCAAGAATACCCAAAGGTGCATACTATCTTGACAACATGTTCTTGCTTTTATTGAAAAGGAAAGTTTTTTTATAATTATTATCACATAAATGTTTTTTATGATAATCTGAGGTATCTCTAGTAGTGCTTTGTTTATGGTCATAAGCTTGACCTTGGGAACTCATCCTCTAGCTATCAACAATGGTGTAGTTCCTAGCTTCACTCACCACTAAGTATTTTGCATCAATGTTCAAGATATAGGGTTAGTGCCACAGTACTACTATAGGATGTGCAAAGTTTATTGTAAACGAAAGCATCCACAACCATCCTCCTAAAAAGTTTATGAACGAGGATTAAGAGGAGGTTGGGATCCTCATAGGAGCATGTGGTACTAAGCAAGGTGTCCATGGCACACGAGTTTTTGTTCTCAAGAGATATATCATGTGGGATCAACGTTGAATCTCGATCACTATCGAGAATAATGTTTTTATGTCTATAGGGACACAGCTTTGGTTTGAGTAACTTAGGTGAAAATGAACGGGGATATAAATTTCACCTCCTCGAACGGGTCATTGCTGGGATGATGCATCGCCATTGGATTTTCTAGGTGAGAGATTGACGTGGTGAAAGTAGTTTTCCCAAACTCTATATTAAGGCTCCCATAGGATGGTTTTTAAAAAAAGTTTTTAAAGGGGAAGCCTATGAGAAGATCAAAATTGAGGCTAGCAAGGATATGGAAGTCAGAATGAATCTCGGTTTTGTCTATTGATTCAAGGTATTTCTAGGATCATCGAAAAGTTCATCCTCAAAAAAATGGAAAGTCCAAAGGTTGGAAACCTTCCTTTGGAGTTTTCAGTTTGGGTGAGGGTCTTAGGATAGGAGGTAAAGTTTTGGACTTAGCCGATGAGACCTCCTCATGTTCCTAAACCATGGCTGTAAAGCCAGGATGGAGTTCATAGCCAAAAGCTATGATTGGCTTTGAAGATGGTGATGGCTCTAAGTACTCATCCTTAGGAGTAGAAAGATTTTGAATTGAAGGGCTTCATGGTGGAAAACAGTAGAAGGAATAACTTTTTTCTTTTTGAAAAGAAAGATAAAACACAATTATACATGGGTGAACTAGGTTCGGAGATAATACAACTACAGCTCCCCGGCAACGGCGCTAGAAATGCTTATTGGTATTTCTTAACGCATACAGAAATAATCCACAAGTGCACGGAACTATCGTTATAGCATTTCACTCGGAAGTATTTAGGGTATCATATTTCCATGAGGAATGGAGGTGTAAGAGTCTCTTAAGCTAGTTCACCTAATGGTAACAAGAAGAAGGATAGCTCAGGTAGTGAGGTTTTCTAAGGATAGAGATTCTAAGTTAGGATAGCTTTGCCACTATAGACTTGCTTTGGGCACCGAAGGTCAGCTGGTCTGCCAAGCGATGCCAGCCTATGGCTCTATGCCGTACCCGAACATAGGGGATTACAAGGGATGGATAGGGCTATCACCACCTGCCACCTACCCCTCAACCATGGAGTACGAGGCAAACGAAGGTAGCCTCTAGCCTAGACACTATGTCTATGCTATCGACTATTACTCTAGCATGGATCAGGGTTATTCATCTTTATCAGGACCCTTTACTAGAGTATTCGTCACAAGGATGAACAACAAACCCGCAAGTAAATAATGAACAATATTAGCTTAAAGTAGAACACACCACCAAAGATAAACATGAGCCTTATACTCCAAGTAGTATTCGGATCATAGAGGTACAAGTGGAGAGGAGCCGATGATTCCCGGCATTCCTTCCGCTAAGTGTACAAGGGGCCCTGAGTACACAAGTGGAAGTAGCCATCAACTCTGGTACTTATCCACTCTTACTCACTCACTCCCTACACTAGGATTAGCTAAAGAGCTAAGATATGAATGGAGCTCTTCTCTTCTTGTCACATTGTGTTTCCCCTATGTGGTTGATGATCAAATAAGGAGAAGGGAGCCTCCTTTTATAGGTGGAGAGGTGGGGGTTCTTCGGAGTATTCCCCATTCCCATATGGAAGGATCAAACCGCCATCTTGCGCATTGATGTTACCGCCATCCCCACTTGAACCAACCATGGGAAGGAGGTAAGACTTGGCTTGCCAAAAATGGGCTGATTTGGGCCTGGTAGCGGTGCGGCCGCACCACCACTGGTGTGGCCACACCAAGAGTGAGACCAAACTAGCCTGTCTTTGGCGAGTCAACTCCTTTGGACCTCTTGAGTGGGTCTATGTGGGTGTTTGCGAAGATGAGGTAATTTGATTTGGGCTTATCCTTGTTCTCCTCTCGTTTGGGCCCTATTTTGCCTGGTTGTGGGCCTCTCTCCTTTAGGCTTGTGTAGAATGGTATTTGTACTTTGTTCTCTTGCATATTTTTGGCCCTTTTATGTGTATTTCCACAAATGCCCTCCTACAAATGAATAAACACCAGAACTCATGGAATTCGTTAGATATAAACCCTATCACTAAGTTTGGTATTCATTTGAGTGGATTTTATGTGAGTGTTGGCGGTTGGAAATAGGAGTTAAGGAACTCCAACATAGTCATGCGAGGGTCCAAAGGCTCAATGGAGTTCTTAACCTCAAAATGATCAAAGTGCTCATTAACATCGAAGTACATATCGTGTGAGGGTCCATTGTGCTCGACGAAGCGCTCGACCTCAAATGACCAAAGTACTCGTCAAAATTCAAAGTGCCATCATGCGAGGGTCCAAAGGCTTGACGGAGTTCTTAACCTCAAGTGATCAAAGTACTCATTTATATCAAAGTCCAGTTATGAGAGGGACCATTGTGCTCGATGGAGTACTCGACCTCAAGTAACCAGGGTACTCGTTAACTTTTCCAAAACAAACGACACAATAGACTCATTACATTTGATAGAGTGCCCAATCTCCAGTGGTCAAAATATGTCGCAAAAGTACTCTACTTGTTTTCAAAACTACACTATCATCTATGTGTAGGGGCCTTTTGTTTGGGCTTCATATCCTTCTCCCTGACAAATACATGCTCAGGGGCTGGAGCCTGCCGATAGCTTCACATGAGCCCTTTCAGAAGGCTCGGGGGACTTTCTTGTTCAACTAAAATGACAATTGTTCAAATAGCTAATTGTTCTTTATCTGGAACATTGATCAATTGTTCACATAAAGAGTAGTGAGGCTATCATTTGTTCTACTTAGTCTTTACTCTTCATTTGAATAAATTCTTTTTATTCAAATAAAGAGTCGGGGGCTACCATACACATATTCTCTAATCTCAAAATTTTAGATCGTGCAAAGCTAGAATGCCCAAACACATGATCGCTAGGTGAAATGGTACGATAGACCGCCCGAGTCTTAGCTACTCTAATCCTATGACCAATGTGTAAACGACACATTGTAACATGACAAAGGAAATCACTCACAAACTACACTGCTTAAATGACAAAAAATGGTAATGTGTTCAACATTATTACAAAATTGTCTCCAAAGCAGGGCTAATGTTTAAACAATTTCCATTACATGATGACTGGTGCAAGATATAAATTTACTTACCATCATCATCATCATCATCATCATCATCAATGGGGAAACGAGCTTGTCAATGAAGGCTCTAGCCATATGTTGGATCTCCTCGAGCAACTTCTGAACATCGTCCGCCTTACTACAGTTGTAACCCTATAGTTGTTGGCATTTCTTAGCACAATCACCAAGTATGGAGATGGAATCCATTCCTGGCAACGGCACTAGAAATGCCTATTGGTATTTCTTAGCACCATCACCAAGATTTTGATAAATCTTAGTGATGCCGCCAAGGAACACCAACACGATAGTTCTTAACGATTACAGAAAATATCCACAAGCGCACGGATCTATTGTTGTAGCATTTCACCCTAAAAGTATTCAAGGTATCGTTATTTATGAAGAAGATTACATACTTGCATAGTGAACCATAAGTCTATGATAGGGGTAAAAATGGTATTTTAAGGATAGTGGACACACATCTATGGCCAAGCTCAAGGATAAAAGGAAAACAAAGAATAAAACAATGTTCCTAGGTGGAGCAGGCATGTTCTAATATAGCCGTACAAAGAACAGTTGATGATCATACAAATTACATGGTTAGAGCTAGACCTAAGTGTAAGATGGATGGGGAGATCTCTGAGCACTGGTCTGCCAGCAAGCGCGAGAGACTTTAAGACTCCTACATAATACCCGAACATGGGGGATTACAAGGGATGGATAGTGCTGTCACCACATGCCGCCTACCCCCCAACCGGGGAGTACCATCATATTCGAAGGTTTTCGTGCACCCGGGCACCACGCCCGTGTACAAAGAAACTACCCATATCCCCTCGGGACTTCGACCCTACAGATCGACAAGCATAGGACATGGGAAACCTAAAGGAATGATGAACCACCACCACAACTTAGCTCTACTTCTAATCATACAAGTCATATGAATGATTAAGGATAAAGTTCTACATGTTAAGCTCATGACATAGAAACTATATGCTAGTTCATATATCAAGATTATAACATGTAGACTATACTCTAATTCTATTGCACAACTACATTGTAGAAATGAGGGCAAGACTTTGGAAGATTTCTTCATAATATTCATACCAACGATCCTTTCTTCCAAGGAGCCAAGCCCTCCTTGTTAGCTCTTGCTAGCTCCAAAATACTACTAAAAAGTGTAAAAGTACAAGAGGTGGTAGTGAGGTAGAGGCTCCAAAATGAGGTGTGTGTGAAAGGTGAGCACTACCCTTCTACTTATACTACTTGATGGTTAGTTTGGTGTAGGTAAATTAGGAAACCATCATGGACAGATGTAGCATGCCACCATGCAACCGCTAGAGCAAGGTGGGCCCGAGAGGCCGTGGTGGGGGTGTGGGTGCACCCCTGGTGCGGCCGCACTAGGGCTGGCCCTGTTGAACACCACCTTGCTCTAGTGGGCTGCTGGCTAGGCCTGGGTTGCTTCCATGTCGATGCTTGGCCTAGTTCTAGCGTGTAGGTGGGCTTTTGCTTGGCACCTTTGCACTTTTCTGCTTTACGCTTTCCTGAGTTACTCCTTTTGATCATATTCCCATGTATTTTATGCATACATCCTGCAAAACAGTGAGTCTCCAATACATGTGGAAATATGTTAATAGTAAATGCATATGTGTTAAAAGTTTATGTATTTCTCCTATTTTTCGATATTGTTTGGCAGTCGGATATGGTCGTTAAGGACCGCCAACAACAGTATCATGGCTGGATCAAAATCGGACTGACAGCTCTTGATAACTCCGATCACATGCTCGACCACAGCGATGGCTCCCTTGGCCAACTTCTCCTCCACTGCAATCTAGCGCTCTTCGGTGGCATCCAGCTTCTATTGCAGCTCCTCAGCCTATTGCTTCAAAATTGCTTTTTCCCTTTCTAGGATATCGATATGCTTGCATAGGCCTAAAGAGAACAACAATAGGTTAAAGCTTGAATAGCAATGGATGCCTGTCAAGCAGTACTAAAACTGACCTTCATTGCTCCCTAGAAGACTATCCACCTCCTATTGTAGCACTAAGTTCTCTGAGCCAGACTGCTTGCCCTATTTGTGATCCTCTTCCCAGAGATCAGAACTGACCCACATCTCCTAGATAAGAACTGTCATTTGGGAGGGGTCCCTTTCTAGGATTTTAGCTTCGGTCCCCTGAATCTGGTCATCAAGGCCATATCCAATGCTTTAGGGGTCGAGGTGGCAACAGGCTCTTTAGAAGCAGCCTTATTTGGGACTTTGGGAGTTTTGGCTTTCCTACAGCAGCAATAAGAACATCAAGGAGAAATTTGGGAAACATAACTCAATCCACCAGCCAATAACTTATGGGTCAAGTGGGATCAAGCATCTCAACTTCTTCAAGCACTGGGTCATTGGTTTGTTGATGGGTGGAGTCGAAGCTTTCTCCTAAGTACAGACCTCCCGAACACGTCCAAGGCTATCCAGATGGCTAAAAACCCGATTAACCGATCAAAAACATTTCTAAGAGGTACTTGATCACTAGAATGAGGAGGCATCTCTCGCTCCATCCCCTTCGGCGTCTCCGGCCGATCATCAAAGGTGCCAAAAATTGAAGGGTAGCTCTTGGATTTGCCCGTCTTTTCTTGGAGGGAGGTAGCTCGAGCTCTTCTACACTTCCATGTGATCGGGTCTTCCTCTTTTCAATGACCCGAATAGGCTCAAGGGCTAGCCCTTTCTTGTCCTTGGTTGCGCTAGTAGTGGCTTCTTCAGTCACCTCCTTCTATTGAGTCCCCAAGCCAGGCTTAGGGGTCAACATAACAGCTCAAGTCGTACGAGCCTGAGTTGGCCCACTTTTTGAGGTTGGACCAGTTGCCGGCTGCTCAGGGTCGTTATCATCATCATTGTTAATCTCCAGGCCCTTGGCTACAGGGCCCAAGGGGACATCATCCTGATATGCCATAGGGATGAAGCATCAAGATAAGAAATGGAGCAAGTCAATAAAGGATTCTGCCTTTACCTGAGGTGGAGGATTCTCGGTGTTATATGGCAAAGGGACGCTAGTCCAGTCCAGCTGCTCGACGTCAAGGATCTCTTTCAACGATGGGTGATATCCTCATTAGACACTTCTAACACAACATGGCCAAACATGATTTAGCCAAAAAGGCACAAACAAAATCCTCGAACATGAGTAAACTTGAGACAAGGATCCTTATCTTCAGTTGATTCCCTATTCGGGTCAAGGATCCCTTTGTTAGTGTAGGCCTAGTCCTGATTCTTCAAGGGAACAATACTCCACCTAACAAAGGTTTCATCCATGTGTGTTGCAGTAAGCCCGGCTGCCCAGAGCTCTTGAACATGCATGTTGTGTTTCTGCATCCTCTCGGTGACCTTGGGGATGGACCTCCATTTTCATTGGTCACGGGCATGAGCGCCCCCCTTAATCGGGCACTCTTTCTAGAGTTGGCTATAGAACCATTTCCTATGGTACCCTTTCCAAGAGTTTTTGATCAGGAAGGTTATGTAGCCGTCTACCTTTCTCAAGGAAAAACCGACTGACCCGATGGCCAACTTCTTGAAATAGTACACAATGGAGTAGAAGTGACGCCACAAGTCCAAATAGGGCTTAACACCAAGCCAAGCCTCACACAAGAAGGCAAAAACACTAAGCATAGCGACAACATTTGGCAACAGATAGGCAAGCTCAATCCTGTAATGTCTATAGATCTGTTCTAGGAACTTAGATGGAAAACCCCAAAACCGTGCTTGAAATGCGCAATAAAAACCGTGGCTTGATAAGTGTCAGGGGTGGGATGGCTCTGACCTTTGGTGGTGACCCACTCATAGACTTGCGGGTCTGGTAACACTCCTTTATCCCTCAGCTTCTTTAGGTTCTACACCTTCGTGGTCGATGCCTTCTAGTACTGATTATGCTCCATGACCTTGAATGGCTAGGAAGATTGGTACTTCTTGGTGCTTGTTTGGCTCGAAGCACTCATAGAACCCTCAGATTGCTAGTGGTTGGAGGCCATGGCAGTGCAAGGAAGACAAAGGACTCGAGGGCAGAAAGAAAGTAGTGGCTGGATGCGAAAATGCAAAAAAGTGCAACAGTGGCAGTCACCGAAGCAGGGCGCGGGTTAAATGGCCGCATGGCCCAAACGATCCCTGAAAAACCACTTGGCAGCCATAGTGCGCACCTTGATTCTCACACCTAGCATTATCTTTCAGTTAGTTTCTATTTATATTTCATTAAAAAGATTTCCTTACTCAGTGAGGAAAATTTAGTTGAATATTTTCACATAATTGGTTAACAAATGAGCAATTGCTAAGGGCCCAATCAGCTCGGGATGGGCAAAATGACTCATTGAAACACCAAGTCATCAAAATAAAAAGAGAGTAATCAGACTATTTCTATGCACACTGTATGTCAAACGCTCAACTATAAAAATAGACCGATTAAGATTCTTCCATTGATAACTTTGCTAAAACATGGATTTACAGAGAAAAATTCTAAACCCTAACTACTTCTAGACTAATCACCAGATTGAGATTGACTGATACAAGTCCTGATCCACAAGGATGACGAGCTCATTATAGACCAAGGGATGGTGGGGCCCAATCTAGGTGACCACGACCACACCGATTAGGCGCTTGGTGGCAGACTTGGAGCCACGATGGCTTGCTCCGGTGGCCCATCCACCACGGTGCCCTCCTCCTCCTTGTCGCCCGGGGTGGCGTCCTCCTCTACTTCACCAATGTCGAGCTTCCCCTAGTCTTCCTCATCACTAACGAGGTCTATCAAGGCCCCATCACTAGGGATGCCGATGGCCTCCCGATTCGGCTCGACGAAGAGCTTCTGGGCCAGTTCTAAGTCGTCGCTTATATATGGTACGACAATGACTAGAGGAATGGATGGGCCAGGGTTCAAGGGACCAGTGCTGGTGGCACTGGCGATGGAGGCCATCAAACCCTCTGACTCATCATCAGAGAGCTCTACCACTTCCATTGGCGGCGCATTGGGCCCTGACGCCTCTATGGCCCTAGCGGCAACCTCCTCGGTGCTCACCAAGGCCTCCGACTACTCCTTCTTCATGATCGGGCCACCCCCTGATGAAGTGCTGGACCGAGGGTGGAGCTGAAGCAGGCATAGCAGGTGACGCCAGGGTCGGGGATGATAGCGTTGAGGGAGATGATGGAGGTGAGGCTCTAGCGAACTGCCTAGGTGAATCCCCGAGCAGCTAGCGAGGGATCTTGCGGTGGCGAGTGGGGGTTTTCGACCTCATAATAAAAAATGTGAAGATGCTAAGTGGATGTAAACCTAGTACTCAGACGCCTGTTTATAAATGCCAAGGCTGGGGTGGGTGGGAGCAAGCCAATCATCACCCATGAACCAAAGCGACGCATTAATCTCAACCCACGCATAAATCTCAGAAGTCAAGCCAGCGCGACCACTTGAGTGCCTGACGACCGCTACCTGACTTGCGTAGAGACTGTGTTGACAAGACAAGATGACTCTAGAGTATGGCGTTTTTTATTTAATAGCTCATCACCCAACTATGAGACTCTTCAACTTCAACCTGACAAACTTCCCGATCATGGGTGCTAGTGCGGGCTCTCAACAAACCCTAATTCTGAGCACCTATGGAAGGCCCAAGTATGAGAAAGTTGCCGAGTCTCGATTCACAGACAAGCTCGGTGACTACTGATAATGTCATACTCCTAGAAATCCCGACTACCGGATATGCTGGCTACCGAATTGTGGGGGGTATAACCCTAGGTACCCACGACAATCTACATGGGCCGCACCACCAGGGGAGGTCTAGCCCATAAGATCAAGGCCTATGGTGCCCAGTTCTGGTCGACGTGCACCACAAGGCAATCAGAAGACATCTTGGCGATGAAGGAAGATTTGTTCGGATATGCTAGATATCGTATTCCTTGTAAATACTTACCATATAGCCAAATAGATCTAGGCCTAAACCGACTTGTAACCCTACCTCCTAGACTATATAAGGCGGGTAGGGACCCTATAACACCTCAGGTGTTAGTCACAAGTTAAGTAGTGGAAATTGGACTTAAGTAGTATAGGTCAAGCAATGATTATGATCTCTAGTTCATAATCTAGAAGTAATAATGAAGGTGTTGAGGTCCAATCTTTGAAATGAGCCCCAACTCAGACTCGAAAGATACACCTTTGTTTATATGTGGACCCTTATTAAGATTTTGCAAGGGTAATGTTAAACATGCTTGTTTCATGTACATTACATCAACATGCATCCATCTTGGCCAGTGGAAAAGTTTCATGAAGTTTGGAATCAAGAAGTCACATGAAATGATAAGTTATAATCTTTCTTGAATTGCTTTATCAGGTGAATAGGAACATGGGATGTCGACCAAACCTTGCTACCTTACCCAAATGATTCTAATTGAAATCTACAACAAAAGTCATGAAGGGTTTGTGTTGAGCAAATGTCAAGAAAATGCCTCAATTGGTCGAAAACCCTAATTCTAGTGTTTAACGAGGTGCTGCTTTGACCAGGATGAAGCAATGATTTCTATACAAGATATGAAGTTTGACCTTTAATAAAAGTTTAAGTTTGAGTGGAGTACAACAAACTTTATTTTTGGACCAAGACTTGGTTCAACTTCTAAGTGTCTCATATAGTGGTCTCAAGTTTAAATGCAGTGCTGTTTTGACCCCTCTGAAATTTTTCTAAGTCCTCGATCAGTAGCAGCGTGATGGCAAGTTTGTGACATTTTATCTTCCAAATTTATATGACAGCTCAAGTGGGTTCCTTACTATGAGTTGAAGTACCCTTTGTGTAGGAAACAACTAAGCAAGTCTGATCACTTTTGGAGCTTGTTTGGATGTTCAAATTGAATTTCAAAAACAGAACCTTGCATTGTTTTGTCCCTGTTTGGGCTGAATGTCTGAACCCTGAATTTTAGTTTTGGGTACTCCACTTTGGATCCTTGTATCTTTCTAACCAAGCCGAATCAGACTTGGACACTTTAAGAAAAGTTGGAGATCTCGTGTAGCTCTACAACTTTGGTTACTACAGCTTGTGCCAAAACTAAACAGATTATGAATTATGAAGGGAGGAAGATTGATGTTTTAGTTGTATTTTTGTGGTGGTTTTAGTTAGTTCCTTCAGAGTTTGAAACATAGCATGCCATCATCCGACTGTGCGTAGGCACCGCAGGCCGCGTGGCTACCTTGTGCCCTCGCATGCTCGCCACCTCGCGAACGCTCGTGCTGCGTGGAGACGGGAAAAGCCCAAGCGCTCGCCTCCCTCTCTCCATTCTGCTCTCCCTTCCTCCCTCTCGCTCTATCTGCTCACCATGCCTAAGTAGTGGAGCTCCATGGCCACTGCCGTTTCCTGGCCTTCGAGCTTCCTCGCGTCCCACCGCGTGCACCACCGCCTTCGCCTCAGCGTACTCCATCTCGCGTGTATGCTCGCCCAAGCCAAACATCACCGGAGCGCTATGCCGCCGTGCCTAAGGACATAGGTGCATGTGGCTAGACTGCCTTGGGCCATCTTTGGCTGAGCCGGGTAGCCCCGCGGGTGCGCTCAGACCCCTGGGTGCTCCCCACCGCTATCGGCGCCTGCTGGCCAAGGCCGGTCGACCCCGAGCCCATCCTCGCCGGTCGTTAGGCCACTGCTACCATGGTTGTGCCACCGAGGGCTGTCTCGGGCCAAGCCGAGCTATCCCATGGATGCGCATGGACCTCTTGGTGCTCACCCGCCGTTTTCCCGACGCCGGCGATGACCTCACCGGCCGAAAATCGGCTGGCCGGCGATCCTCCTCCGCCTCCTCTGTTCTGATCCACGAGAGGGATCTCACGCAACAATTGGAACAAGTGCAGGGTGCTAACTGCAAAGTCTGTGACTCAGTTGAATAGTGCCTAGAAGGACCTGTTCGCTGGAATCTATTTTCGTGGAAGTTCGGGGTCCTCGGTACAAGTTTGTTTTTCTTTTATGGCTAAAACTTTGGAAAATCATAATAAACTATAGAAAAATCGTAAAATAGAAAATGAGGACTTTTTAGAATTCTTGAGAGTAGATCTATGCAGTAGAGTCATAATATAATATGTGTTAGTAGAAAGTTTCTGCTGTTTTTATTTATTATTGCAAAGTGCTTTTAAAAATCCTTTTAAGTTGTCGGATGCATATCTTGAGTTATAGAAGTCCAAAAATGGTAATTATAGTTGTGTTAATCTTGTGATGACATGATCTAGCTAATAAAAATATTAAACATGATAGTTGTGTACTGTTTTTATAATGTTTTGATTTAATCTTGTTAAATAGGCAATTTTAGCTTTTTTGCTTTTTATTCTCATATCTCAAGTTGTGGTGATCCAATTGCTGTGAAATTTTTATGGTAGTCTACTGATGCTATATGTGTGCTGTGGTAAAACTTTCATATTCATTAGTTGTAGTATGTTTGAGTTATTGATTTAACTTGGTTAATGCTTGATAAATAGTTTTAAATGGTTTATAAATAATTTATATATGCAAAAATGTGAAATGTGGTTCCTTTGCCCTTGCATGGTGATATTGTGACCTGAGAAAACATAATATGGCTATATGTTTATAGAAAATAGTGATCTTTAGATTTTTCTTGCTTTTACATGTTTTCTTGCAATAGCAATTTGTCTTTTTCGTAGTAATTAAATTATAAAACCTGAGCATTTGAAATTAATGCAGTAGCCATGTTTTGATAACATCTACCACTTATAAAAATCTCAGCCCCAAACTAGTTGTTCTCATATATCACTAAAATTTATATATATGTTTATTAGAAGAAAGGAGTAATAAAAGCAAAATTTTAAATAAAGCTTGTAATTGTATTTGGTGATGCTTTGATTGATTGGTGTTCAATAAAGTGTTTCTAAGTATGTTACTGGTAGTTGAAGTTCTTGATTGGCTCATGTGTGTATGCTCTTTGTTAGCAAACAAGTGAAACATCAAATTGTTATATTCTGAAATGGCCGCATGTGCATTTTTTGTTGTGATGATAACTTCATGATGCAAATTATATTTTCTGTAGATATGTTGAATACAAAAGTTATAGATAATTTCCTTATATTTCTGTTCCTAAAATTTCATGATTTTAGGCCTGATGGTTTAGGAGTTATAGAGTTTACAAGTTTGCTGTCAGGTTTTGCATGTCCTCTGGACATATCTGAATAATTGTATTGTTTGGCTTATTTAAACATGGAATCATGTATTGGTGATAATAGGAGAGTTGTAGTTCTTTTCCTAATCTTTCTAAAATGTCTAAGATCGCTACTTTTGGTGGTCTAGAACTCTAGTTATAGCTGTTCAAAGTGGAATGATAGATTTCTATCCAAATCTAGATAGAGATGCCTTCTTGGTGTTGTTCAACCTTGTTAGCTGTAGAATCATCTTAAAATGATAATGAGAAAGTTATATATAACTTAATAAGATTTCCATAAAGTTAAGTATAATGTTTGCTGAATGTTTAGAACTCTAGTTATGCATCTCTGAAGTTACTGTCAGTTTTCTGTTCTTGTCTGTGCAGACCTAAAATATTGGCATAATTGATCATGTTAACTTGTGAATTAGCTTTTGGTATGAATAACAAAGTTGTAGACAATTTCCTAAGCTTTCCAGAAAGTCTAGGATCACCCTTGTTGGAGGCTTATAACTCTAGTTATGGTTAAATTAAATGACTGCTATGTTGCTGTCCAGATTTTGTGCATATACTTGAAGTTGATTGCTTATGCTTGATCTTGATTGTGTGATGGCTAGGATTAGCTGGTGCTAGATGATTTCTTAAAGTAGCTTAACTTGAGTGCCTCATTGGTGAAAGCTTGGTGTTATTTTCTTCTAACTTACCATGATAGGTTTGTTCAATAATTAATTAAATGACTTGCTTTCTAAGTGCTTCTATCTTGAGGTCTTGCCCGATGCTCGTCTTGAATGCTTTTATATGATACATCTCATGCTACCATTCCTCGAATTCATGCACTTGCATCTCATCTAGGTACGCTAGATGAACCACGTGAAGGATGTGATGATGGAGTCGAACCTAAAGACGGTGTTGGTGGACCTATCTCGAAGATGGAAGGACCCCTAGAGTACATGCCTGAACAGGAGATGCTGGCCAAGCGAGTGTCGTCTAACAAACATTAACCTAGTGTTGGGTCCTAGGTAAGCCCTGAAGCATTCTAAGCCTCCTATGTTTTTACAAATATTACTTGAGTCCTTTATGTTTGATGCATTAGGTTATAAGAGTTGATTGGAAGCACTTGATGCATAGAACTACCTTGTCCAGAAATATACCTTGAACCCTATGTAGGTCCAAGATCAAATGTATGCTTAGCAATGCTTAGACCGGTAGAAGTCGGGTGATTTCATGTCACTTATGAGATATAGGTGGATACCAAAGCACGGTTGGCTATATTTGCTATCATGGAAATAACAATGTGTTGATAAATAAAAGGAGACCAGGCAGGATTGTGATAGAGAAGCAACAAGACATGGAGGTCTTGGTGCCTATTTATCCCTGTCTGTGTTGGTTAAGGACCGATTCGCTGTACGTCCTCATGTCATGTTAAATGCATGCCTAGCACTTAGTTGGCCGGATAAGTCGTTCCAACTGTGAAGCCGAGTAGCTCAACTCAGGCCGGGACCTGGTAAGTGAAAGTGCACACACTGGAGGAAGTAAGGATGTGCAGGGAGCCAGTGGCGTGAGTCTAAGGGTTGGCTGGGCCTGAACTTCCTGGCAGACTGGTAGTATCCCTGAGGGTGTGACGCTGCTCGGACCCACAACTATACCTGCGTTGTACCAAAGGTGACCTAAGACTACCTTGACGCAGGTATGTCTGGGTTTGTGTTAGGAATAACTCCCTAGCTGGTTGGAATCGATTCGAGTTACCGTCTCTCATAGATAGTGAGAACTTGACTGAGCAGTGGCAACGTAGCATTAATTGATGGAATTTGATGGTTATGATGAATATGGAAATGTTACATCGGCTATGGTTACTATTGCATATTACTAAATGATATTCCACATGTTTGGTACAGGTTAGTTGATAATCTAGAAATGAATAGGTATAATTAATTTGGTTACCGAATTATAAAATGTTTAGCTCAACTAGTGGTTTTATGCAAAATTTTGTCAAGCTAGCTCCACCTATAAAAGCCTTGCATGATCCTTGGAGTCACTTTATTTCAGGTTTATGACGTGTAAGTCTAACTGAGTACATTCGAGTACTCAGGGTTTATCCCACCATATTGCAGGTGAAGTTCTTGGCCTACTGAAGATGGTGTATAACCGTCGATGGGCTCGGTGACTCTATATTTATTTCTCATCTATATGCTTTTATCAGAGGTTGTCATTTATGCTAGCAATGTATTTGGAACTTATATTAATGTAATCATTTGAAAGCTATGTTGTTTTCCCTTAACCGGTTTTGAAACCGAAACTTGCACTATTATTTGTGAACCCATTTGTAATATTATTTCCACTGCAACTCTGTGTATGTGATGTGTATTTGCTTAATCATGCGATCTTGGTTATGATGTTGATTTACCGAGGTCCTTCGTGACACTCGGCAGACTACCTGGGTTTATATAAGTGAAAGTATACGCGCGTCAACATGTTAAACGGGGACAGCCGTACTTGATCTTGTATAAATTGGGCGGTTCTATCACAGCACCCTTGAAGTCATCTCATATATAATACAATACACCAAAGATATAGGACATAGGGTATTACGTCGATCAGATGGACCAAACCTATCTAAATCGCTGTTTCTGCGCTTGTGTCACCATTCGGTTCCTATTACACGCACCTCTTCCAATTCATCTACTACCGTGGGCATACCCCTCGGTAGACTATCGGCCATATTTCATCAACATACCCCTCGGTAGACTGCCAACCATATTTCATTGATAGTGGCACGCTAGGTTGGGGGTGTGCATGCTGATTCAATGTGTTAAACAGGGACAGCCGTACTTGATCTTATATAAATTGGGTGGTTCTGTCCAAGCCCCCTGCGAAATCATCTCATATACAATATAATACACCAAAGATACATGACGTAGGGTATTACATCAATCAGATAGCCCAAACCTGTCTAAATCGTTGTCTCTGCGCTTACGTCACCATCCGGTTCCTATTACGCGCACCTCTATCGATTCATCTACTACCATGGGCATACCCCTCAGTAGACTGCCGACCATATTTTCTCGACAGTGGCATGCCAGGTCAGGGGTATGCGTGCTGATTCCATGGTGAGCCAAATGGTCCGCTTCTCGAGCTCCATGATCCTTCTCGAGCCAGGTTAGACCTTCACGGTTGGATCTACGACTTGGGTCATCGGCGTCAATGGCATCGAGGAAATTATGGAGACGGTGTAGAATCACCCTGCGCCGATCGTGCCAACATCAACAATGACATCTCCGATCTCGGTGCCTCACCGCTGGGTTAGGAGATCCATGAGCAATAATGATCTGATCGCATCCATCGATCGGGTCACAGATCGCTTAGCGGAATGCCAGCTCCTCGTGGATTCGATCTTAGATCAATCTAGAGCGAGCGATGAAGTTCCTACACTCCAAGGTCACCATGCCACTAATGCTGAGCACCCTACTCGTGCACATCGTCTGAGGTGGTAGGATGAAGATTTGGTGATCACGGAAACTCTGGAAGGGCATACCGTTCAACGTCGACTAGTCCCCGCCCCGACAGAGAACATACTGAAGCCCTATTCTTTCGGGTTGGTGGGTGCAGGTCTGATCTAATGAGGACATTCCTAGCATTCACTCATCTCCAAATGAAACTACATTTGATATAGCTGGTCTGATTACAAGAAGTAGAGCAAAACAATTGGAGAACGAAATTCATTCTCAGGTGAACACTAACCTTATGCTTAATAATAAGATTATGTTGAATGGGTCTATGCTTTTGAGTACTTGTTTCAATATTATTAGGAATGATGGAGTGCACGAACAAGCGTAGGATGATGATGGATTCTGCCCACCAAATATAAGCAAGGAACCTAGACGTGCAAGAGAGAGAGAAAATAACATTCAGCTACCATGAATAACAGTCGTTGGAGTGCAAGCAAATATTTTGAAAGTTAGGAATGCATGCAGCCAGCAATCAGGTTGCTATCCACACACGTTCCAGCATGCATGCAGAAGAATGCCAACCATCCATGCGTCCCACTAGGCCTGGCTATTAATAAAAGTAGTGTTACAACTTTCCACTACATGTTCTCATTTATTTCTTCCAAACTAAAAATCAACTAGTATTATATATCCCTATAATTGGTGACGTGAACAGTAACTTCAAGATTGCAAATTTAGAAATACAAACTCTTTGAGTTCTTGTTCTAGTGTGAGTCTTGAGAGGCTTGCAAACTTGTTCTTTCGATTCCTGAGGGAGTTGTAGAACGCCAAACTACGGTTCACTCAGTTTGTGCCTTCACATCTATACGGCATGATTGCGTGGGATGTTTCATCTGTACGTGGAAGGGTGATTGTCTCGGAAGTTCGTCACGTGGGCAGCCTTTGCGGTGCATTGCCTCTTCACCAGGTCACGTAGCGACAAGTTATCAAGTTCATGGATCCTTCGAGAAGATCGGGACACAACTACTCGTCACACGTGATCCATAGACATGTGCCCATCATCTGGTATCAGAGCCTCTGTTTACTCGTTAGGATCATTCTTATTTTGGTAGGATAGTTTTTTATATACCTACAGTCCACACATAGACAAATAGAAAACCTACAGCCTCTCATTTGTGCCTGATTTGTAGTTTGCATTATCGAGTTTTCAATCCTTTGAGACTTGTCTAGTTGCTGAAAATTTTCTTTTCCACATCGTTCTAACTTTCATCCTTGATCAGCTGAATATATATATTAGAAAATTCCCCACCCGTCCCACCCTTGATTGCTTTTAACCGCCACAAATTCCCACCCTTTCCACCCGAGTTTTCTTGTTCTTTGGGATGCGCCACCCCTCTATGTTGTCTTTGCTGCGCCCCCTTAGTTGAAAGTTGTGTTGCGTTTGTCTCAAAAGATATCAAAAAAAGAAAAAAAGCGAGAGTATATATATAAAAAAGAAGAAACAAAAGAGACTTGTGATCAACACGCCAAAAGGGGCTTGAGCAGCACTTTGGTTGGTGCGAGTTGTTTCCACTTCTTCCATATTGTTCCTTTCTTTTGCATCTTTTTCTTTCTATTTAGCAACTTAGACTTGTGTTATTTCTCTTTTATATTATTATTCGGTTTTGCATCACTACATTTTAGCGCACTACTTGTACATTTTATCCCCACCAAGCTCCACTAAAAAGCACCGTGAGCTGTTGCACCGTAGTCTCTGGTACAATCACTCTTCCACTACAGATTGCAGCCCCGGTTCATGCCCTTTCCAGGAAGAGAAAGAACTTGTTTAGCAAGTGGTGAGGGAGTGATTCCACATATATTCCACATATATATTGTCCTATTTTCCCCTCTACTAATATGGCAGGATGTGGAGATGGTGCCGCTGTTTCAGTGGAGGAATTCCAGGAGCTGCGTACACAAATGAATGATTTGATGCAACAACGACAAACTCTCCAATTGAACATGCCTCATAGAGAACCACCACCAAATGAGGATGATGACAATGAGGATAACGAGGCACCACGTCGTGCCGCTAGTCATGGACATGGATGTGGTGGGTTTGGCCATGGTTTTGGTCGTGCTCGGCGCGTTCTAGTTGGAGGTGGAGATTATGATGGTGATGATGATATGTTGTCCGACATGGATGATCATCAGCATGGTGTCCATCATGGTTATCGTGACCGCCGTCGTCGTCGTGATGATGATGGTTTAAGCAAAGTGAAAGTGTCTATTCCAAAATTTAACGGAAAGGAAAGTGCTAATGATTATTTTGAGTCAGAGACCAAGGTTGATCAGATCTTTGATTTCTATACTTACCCTCTTGTTAAGAAAGCAAAGCTTGCTGCAATTGAGTTCATAGGTTATGCAATCACTTGGTGGAATCAAGTGTGTGCTGATTTCCGCCGTGTTGGACATGATTATATTACTTGGGATGACATGAAATGAGAAATGAGGCGGAGATTTGTTCCTGCCCATTATTCTCATGAGCTACATTTGAGGCTGAAACATCTTGTCTAAGGTCATCGTAGTGTGGATGAATATTTTCAGGAAATGGAAATGTGTCTACTTCGTACCGGTATCACTGAAGATGAGGAATCAATGATGGCTTGATTTCTAGTTGGTCTTAATAAACCAATCGCAGACAAGGTGGATATGACTAATTACAACACTTTGGATGAATTGCTACATTTTGCAAAAAGGGCAGAACGGCAGCTTGCTGAATCTTATAAGAACCGTGCTTCATTTTCAGCTCCTCATAGTTCTACTCCATGTCGCCATTCACAGCAGCATGGGTCAAGGGTGCACACACCTTCATCTCGTGCAACTTCTCGTTCAATTTAAATGTCTGCCAAACATTTTGATTCAAGAGGCAAAGCTGAAAATTCCAATCAGTCTAGCTCCTCTGTTACAGCAGCCCAACGGAAGACAAGCAAGATTGAGTGTTTTAAGTGTGGTGGTCATGGACATAAGCAAGCTGAATGTCCCAATAGACGCACTATTATTGCACTTGCAGATGGTTCTTATGATTCTCAAAGTGAAGAGGAGGATGAGCCTATTACCCAAGCACTAGCATACCTTTCTCTTGACACTTGTGAGTATTTAGTAGAGGATGGTACTTTTGAGCTAGGTCTAAATTGTTTAGCCATTCAATCTCTTCTAGATTTTGCTCAAGATGACTTATCCCAAGATGATGTTCTTCAGCATCCAGCCAAGATTACTTGTGCTGATTTTGATAAGTTGCTTGCTGATTTTCCTGATTTGGCGCCTTCTACTCTGAATACACCAGCTCCTTCTTTGGTGGTTCGGCAGGTTCTTTCAACACAATTTGTTGCTGCTGAGCAAGGCCAGTGCCACAATTTATTTCAATCACAATGCAAAGTGAAAGGACAGGTGTGCCACTTCATCATTGATGGTGGGAGCATCAACAATATTGTTAGTGCTTTGCTTGTTGAGAAGCTTGGTTTGTAGACATGTCGCCATCCACATCCGTATCACATGCAATGGCTGAATAATTCTAGGACAGTGAAGGTTTTAGCTATGGTCCGCTTGTCATTCTCCATTGGTGACTATCATGGAGAGGTTGATTGTGATATTGTACCCATGCAAGCATGCCATTTACTGCTGGGTCGTCCATGGCAATTTGATGTGGATTCGGTGCACTTTGGACGGTCTAACAAATATACTTTCATTCACAAAGACAAGAAGGTGGTTCTTGTTCCATTATCTCCAGAAGAGATCTATGCTTCAGATGTGGCTCGCATGAAAAGAGAAGAATCTGAGAAAAGAAAATTGAGTGAGGCCCCCAACACTAGTAAGGGAGAGACTCCTAACCCATCCAGCCACATAAAGCCTCATTCCACTTCAAAATAGCTACGGCAAAATGAGTGCTTATTTGTGAGCAGGAGTGATTTGAGAGAAGTGAAGAACACCACAACCCCATTCTTTGTGCTCTTGCACAAGGAGGTCCTACTTTCAACTACTGATTTACTTTCATCGCTGCCTAGTGTTGTTCTTGATCTCTTACAGGACTTCAAAGATGTTTTTCCCGATGAGGTGCCAACTGGACTTCCTCCACTCTGTGGAATTGAGCATCAAATTGATTTGGTACCAGGTGCTTCTCTTCCAAATCGTCCAGCCTACCGCACCAATCCTGAAGAGACAAAGGAAATTCAGCGACAGGTAAAAGAGCTTTTGGACAAAGGGTATGTTTGTGAATCCTTATCACCATGTGCTGTTCCCGTTCTTTTAGTCCCGAAGAAAGATGGCTCTTGGCGCATGTGTGTTGATTGTCGTGCTATCAATGCTATAATTGTTAGATATTGCCATCCCATTCCACGGCTTGATGACATGTTAGATGAATTGAGTGGCTCAACTATTTTTACCAAGATTGATTTACGCAGCAGCTATCACCAAATTCGCATGAAAATTGGTGATGAATGGAAGACAACATTTAAGACCAAATTTGGCTTATATGAATGGCTTGTGATGCCCTTCGGTTTGACGAATGCTCCTTCAACTTTTATGCATTTAATGAATCATGTTTTAAGAGCTTTCATTGGCAAATTTGTGGTTGTATATTTTGATGATATCTTGATCTATAGTAAATCATTTGATGAGCATCTTGATCATATCCGTGCAGTCCTTGCTGTTTTGAGAGTCGAGAAATTGTATGGAAATATTTCTAAGTGCACCTTTTGCACAGATCGTGTTGTTTTCCTTGGTTTTGTTGTGACTACAGATGGCATCCAGGTTGATGAAGAGAAGATTAAAGCGATAAAGGATTGGCCTACTCCTAAAAATGTGAGCCAAGTTCGAAGTTTCCATGGTCTTGCAGGTTTCTACTGGCGCTTTGTTAAAGATTTCAGTGCAATCGCTGCACCCCTTAACAATTTGACAAAGAAGGATGTTCCATTCAAGTGGGGAGATGAACAGGACCAAGCTTTCGAAGAGTTAAAAAGAAAGCTTTGTGAAGCACCGCTGCTACAACTACCAGACTTTGGTAAGACCTTTGAGATCGAATGTGATGCAAGTGGTATTGGCATTGGAGGTGTGCTACTTTAGGAACGTAAACCTGTTTCCTACTTTTCTAAAAAGTTAAATGGTCCACATCTGAATTACTCTATCTATGACAATGAGCTTTATGCCTTAGTTCGAGTTTTGGCAGTTTGGCAACATTATTTGTTACCTAAAGAATTTGTCATCCACTCTGATCATGAAGCTTTAAAATATCTCAAAAGCCAAGGCAAGCTGAACCGTCGACATGCTAAATGGATTGAGTTCATTGAAACATTTCCCTATGTTGTAAAACATAAGCTTGGGAAAGATAACATTGTTGCTGATGATGTATCATGGAGATGTGGCTTGGTTACACAATTAGATACAAAAGTGCTTGGTTTGGAATCCATTAAAACACTTTATGCTGATGACTTTGATTTTAAAGAACCTTTCTCTCATTGCATTGCTGGAAAAGGCTGGGACAAGTATTATGTGCATGATGGTTTCTTATTTCGGACTAACAAACTATGTATTCCAGCCTATTCGATTAGTCAAGTTCTTTTGTAGGAAGCACATGCTGATGGCTTAGCTGGTCATTTTGGCATAAAAAAGACATTGGACATGCTCTTTGATCATTTCTTTTGGCCACATATGCGACGTGATGTCCAACGACATGTTGAGCGCTGCATAATCTGCTTGAAAGCTAAGTCCCGCCTTAATCCCCATGGTCTTTATACTCCATTACTAATCCCAACTGTACCTTGGGAAGATATATCCATGGATTTTATTCTGGGGTTACCTAGGTCTCAGAGGGGGAGGGATTCTATCTTTGTTGTTGTTGATCGCTTCTCTAAAATGGCACATTTTATTCCATGTCATAAGAGCGATGATGCTTCACACGTTGCTGATTTATTTTTAGGGAGATCATTCGTCTACATGGAGTGCCAAAGACTATTGTTTTAGACCGAGATACAAAATTTCTATGCTATTTTTGGAAGACCTTATGGGCTAAACTTGGCACGAAGTTGTTATTTTCCACCACTTGTCATCCACAAACGGATGGGCAAACTAAAGTTGTCAACCGTACCCTATCCACCATGCTGCGTGCCGTGCTGAAAAAGAATTTGAAGCTGTGGGAAGACTGCCTTCTACATGTTGAATTTGCTTATAACCGGGCAGTCCATTCCATAACAAATTTTTGTCCATTTGAAATTGTTTATGGTTTTAAGCCGCATACTCCCATGGATCTTTTGCCTTTACCATTACAGGAACAAGTTAACTTGGATGCAGCAAAGAGATCGGATTTTCTCAAGAAGCTACATGATGAGACAAGAAGGAATATCGAGAAGAAATCAGCACAATATGCAAAGCAAGCGAACAAAGGTAAGAAGAAGGTTACATTCCAGCCCGGAGACCTCGTGTGGTTGCATCTATGCAAGGATCGATTTCCCCAATAGCGCAAGAGTAAGTTATCTCCTAGGGGTGATGGTCCGTTTAAGGTTTTACACAAGATAAATGATAATGCTTACAAAATTGAGCTGCCACCTAAATATTCCAATGTGAGTACAACATTCAATGTCAAAGACTTGCTTCCATTTATTGGTGAGCCTAAGTCGAGGACGACTCCTTCTCAAGAGGGGGAGGCTAATGAGGACATTCCTAGCATTCACTCATCTCCAAATGAAACTACATTTGATATAGCTGGTCCGATTACAAGGAGTAGAGCAAAACAATTGGAGAAGGAAATTCATTCTCAGGTGAATGCTAACCTTATGCTTAATAATCAGATTATGTTGGATGGGCCTATGCTTTTGAGTACTTGTTTCAATGTTCTTAGGAATGATGGAGTGCACGAACAAGCATGGGATGATGATGGATTCTGCCCGCCAAATATAAGCAAGGAACCTGGACGTGCAAGAGAGAGAGAAAAGAACATTCAGCTACCATAAATAACAGTTGTTGGAGTGCAAGCAAATATTTCGAAAGTTAGGAATGCATGCAGCCAGCAACTGGGTTGCTATCCACACATGTTCCAGCATGCATGCAGAAGAATGCCAACCATCCATGTGTCCCACTAGGCTTGTCTATTAATAAAAGTAGTGTTACAACTTTCCACTACATGTTCTCATTTATTTCTTCCAAACTGAAAATCAACTAGTATTATATATCCCTGTAATGGGTGACATGAACAGTAACTTCGAGATTGCAAATTTAGAAATACAAACTCTTTGAGTTCTTGTTCTAGCGTGAGTCTTGAGAGGCTTGCAAACTTGTTCTTTCGATTCCTGAGGGAGTTGTAGAACGCCGAACTGCGGTTCACCCAATTTGTGCCTTCACATCTATACGACGTGATTGCGTGGGCTGTTTTGTCGGTACGTGGAAGGGTGATTGTCTCGGTAGTTCATCATGTGGGCAGCCTTCGCGGTGCATTGCCTCTTCACCAGGTCACGCAGTGATAGGTTATCAAGTTCACGGATCCTTCGAGAAGATCAGGACACAACTACTCATCAAACGTGATCCATAGATGTGTGCCCATCATGATCTGTTAGGACACCATGCACCATCTTTTCGCCAACCACACCGAGCGCAGCCACACCAACAACCTCTATCAGATCAACTTCCCTAAGGCCGACCAGCCTACGCCAATGGTAAACATGGTTTAAATCCGAACATATCTTTTGGATGACACGCTCCATACAATCCTAGAGGAAATCCTTGAGCCATACCAGCAGCTATCCACCTTTCCCTCCTAGCTTTGGGAGAGAGCTTTTCATGGATAGCCATGACAGCGTTGCTATCGATGGGGAGACTAGTGTCCAGCGCCAAACATGAAGCCAGGAACGTCGATCGCCAATGATGTCATAATGAAGAAGTAGAAAACGCCAACCAAGCTGCCAGCGGTGACCCACTGCCTCTCGCTCATAAACTCCAACAAGAGTTCCTCATGGTGGATAACCAGCAAGGGGAGCAGACGCCGAGCACCAATCTGGTTGTGGCCACCCATGAGTTGGCTAGACTCCCACCAATGCCGGAGGTACTCAAGATCCAAGCACTGCTTAAAGCAGCTCAGGTCCAGGTCAACGACATCCAAAACCTAGCTCTGTCATTTTCGACAGCGTCCACATGCAGTCGTAACCCCCGTGGTTCTCGCCATAGTGGGGGGAGTCATTACCACAGTGGCCAGATCATCCAAGGGGGGGCCAGGGGCAATGTTGCCATCAATCTTGGATCACAAGGGCCACAAAATCAACGTGGCCGACCAGCTCGTAACGCCAACCAGGAGGTTAATCAACCCGTACGTGGTGACGCCCGCAACCGTATCAACACCAATCTCGATGCTCGCAATCGCATCGAGAACAGTCGTGCCTAGTGGCATCATGCAGAGCTCCAACATCGGCAAGAGTACGATGACCAACATGGCCACCCCGTTGGCCTCCGACCACTCCAAGCTATCGAGCCGATGGGACCCCGCCCCTTCGTAGCAAGGCTGTGAGCCATACAGTGGCCCACAGGCTTCAAGATCTTTGGGTTTGATCCCTACGACGGCAAGGCTAACCCCGAGCAGTGGATGCAGCTCTATGAGATCACCGTACATGCTGTTGGAGGAAAGACCAATGTGATGGCGAACTATTTGCCTATCATGCTCTCCCAATTAGCCAACAATTGGCTTATGGGCCTAAGAGAGGACTCCATCGAATCTTGGGATGATCTCAAGAACATCTTCCTCGAAAATTATATGGCAACATGCCAGCAGCCTGGCATGAAATATGATATGGAAAAACTCCACCAGACCTCTAGGGAACCTCTGCAAAGCTACATCAAGTGTTTCTCAGAAACAAGGAACACCATCCCCAACATTGGGGACAGTGAGGCCATCTCCGATTTCATAAGAGGACTCCATCACCATCAGGAGCTGCACTCTAAACTTTACTGCAAGAGGCCCCAGACCATCAGTGAACTCCTCAAGGTTACAAACTCATGCAGATTCTGAAGAAGCTGATCGGTAGTTCAAGGATGACGTTGCTTGTGCTTCCTGCTCGGATCGCCACCCACGTCGTGATGATGATCGCTGCAAAGAACAGCGTTATGAAGATTACGATAGGCGCTATGATGATTAGGAACGTCGTCGTAATGTTTGGCTAGAGGGATCGAGGGCTGCACAACCACATCGCCACCAACCAGAAAACTTTGTCAACAATGTAGAGCAGCCGTGCACAAAACATAATTTCAATGCTGCCTACAAAAAGCTCCTCGACGGTCCATGCCCAATTCACAAGAACAGCAAGCACACCATGCAGCAATGCTATCGCATGGCCAAAGCTTTCCGCGATGAGGAACAGAAATGATAGACATGCAAGGATGATGAGTCGGATGACAGCAAGGGGGAGGAGCATCCTAAGGATGCATGACCTATTTTCCGAGATGCCAACAAGACCATCACCACAATCTTCGGAGGGTACGCCACCTCCGAGAGCAAACGCTAGCAGAAGCTCACCACTTGGTAGGTCATGTCGATCACCAAGTACAACATGGTCGCCGATCCCAAATATCTAGACTGGTAGGAGCATCCTATCACATTCAGTAGGGCTGACCAGTGTTTAGATACCCCATACCTAGGGCGTTTCCCACTCATGTTGGATCCAATCATCAGCAACGTGTGGTTTAAGAAGGTCCTCATTGACAGCGGGAGTGCCCTCAACATCCTCTTCGCTGGAGCCCTAACTGAGTTAGGACTCACAAAGGACAATCTCGTTCCGATTCTCCATTCTAGGGTATTGTACCTGGTAGAGCGTCCCAACCTTTGGGGCAGATCACCTTGCCAGTCCAGTTTGGCACCACCAACCACTTCCGTACTGAGTATGTGAACTTCTTTATGGCAGACTTCGACACCGCCTACCACGCTAAGTTCATGGTCGTGCCCCATTATGTCTATCTAGTGTTGAAGATTTCAACAGAGCAGGGAGTCCTCACCCTACGCGCTAACGTCTCCACCGCCTGCGACTATGAAAGAGAAGGACTCGCCATCGCCGAAGCAATGCACATCTCAGCTAGAATGGAGGCTTGCATCGCCGACTCCAAGAAGGTCCATACATCATCAAGGCTATGACCCAACCAGGGTTATATAGGCTCTCTGATCAAGACAGCATTGACACCCCTAGTTCCTGGCACATCAAACACCTTAGGCGGTTCTATCCTTGAGACTTTCTACAAAAGATATGTACTTTTATATATATATGCATTTCAATAATGATTTATCCATGATGTTTTCTCCATTTGTTTTCCATAATTTTTCTCCAAATGACTTTCTCCATGCTAAACATCTTTAAGAAGACGCATACTATCACCATTCAAATCGGACTGCGCCCTCGCCTCAGTCGGACACACTCAAGGGCTTCGCCTCCCCACACGAATTGACTCCATCAGGCTCTGATTACGCCCGTTTGCCTATGACTCCGTGTAGCCACTCGAGCCGCTCGTGCTGCTCGAGCCATCGAGCCACTGAGCCACCTAAGCCGCCGAGTCACCGAGCCGCCTAAGCCACCCGAGCCACCAAGCGAGCTACCGTCCGAGCCGCCCGTGCCGCCCGAGCCACCAAGCAAGCTGCTAAGCGAGCCACCTGAGTCGTAAGCAAGCCACGTCGCGCCGTGATGATGACCGCCGTGAAGGACGGCGTTGTGACAACAGCGACCGCCATCATGATGACAGGCCAGAAAAGCTCGAGGGCTGGGCAATTTCATCGGCGCCGACCAATCACATTCTCAATTGCGTTACCCAAAAGCAGCCCTGTCCTCGATTTAGCACCCAAGTATGCATGAGTAGTAGCGCTCTGCACCATGAGTGATCGACAGTGGCTCCTCGATGATGTATATATTGCTAAGAGTGCACAAACATCTCAGGATAGAATGCCCCCCACGTCTCGTCGGTAGAGTGCAAAGCACTCTCCAATCTTGCCACGGTATAGTGCTAAGCACTCTCCATATTCTCCAAATTTCACCATGTTCTCCAAATTTTACCATGTTCTCCAATGTTCGCCACGGTATAGTGCTAAGCACTCTCCATGTTGTCCAAATCTTTCCATGTTCTCTAAATTTCTCTATGTTCTCCAAATTTTGCCATGTTCGCCAATGTTTGCCATGGTATAGTGCTAAGCACTCTCCATGTTCTCCAAATTTCTCCATGTTCTCCAAATTTCGCCACGGTATAGTGCTAAGCACTCTCCATGTTCTCCAAATTTCTCCATGTTCTCCAAATTTCTCCATGTTCTCCAAATCTCTCTATGTTGTCCAATTTCACCATGGTATAGTGCTAAGCACTCTCTAAAATTCGCCACGGTTAATTGCTAAGTACTCTCTCCATTTTTAAGTGCTCGGCACTCTCCAAATTTTGCTCCTATGTCTAGTGCTAAGCACGGAGATTTTGTCCCTTATACAAATATGAATAAACTCCAAATAAACATAAATTGCTCTGCAGGATATAAAAATCCTGATAAACTCCGCTCTGTTTTCTTCATCACTGAGTTCATATATTTTATTTTTAAATCATGTACTATGCCTCCTACAAATTTATATTGCAGGATCATCGTATGGGTGGTTGTACCATTTGGCCTTCGAATTTCTCCACCGATCAACTCGTCGGACCACTAGGTTCATGACTTCGTTGCTGACCAGTTGGTTGGACCATTAGGCATTCACTTCTACTCGGTGCTCACTTTGCCGCCGATCAGTTTGTTGGGCTACTCGGTACTTGATTCTTTGCCAACCAACTGGTCAGATTGTCTGTCGCTTCATCATCAGTTATGCTAGGGGCTCGCCTGCTAAGCTAGGGACTTCGTCTGTCGATTCGCTTGTTGGCTTACTATGTTTTACCGATGCTGCATGTCATGTGTGATATCAAGGTTTTCCATGCTGTCCAGATCATGGTGCTGATCTTGGGCGGCACGTCAGGGGCTTTGATAAGTATATCTATCGCAGCAATCCAGTGCTAAGCACTTTCCGTTTTCTCCACATTTTACTACTTGATATTATCAAGTTTTACTCCAGATGTCCAGTGCTAAGTGTGGGGACTTCGTCCTTTACACTTAATTCTTTGATCCTGCTACAAGATGTTTTCTATCTTACAGTAGGCTCAGGGACTAAGTGTGTACACTTCACCTTGCAGTGAATGTACTGTTTTTCTTCTTACTGGTTTTTCAGCTAAGCTGGGGACTAGCTGTGTGCTCGACTAAGCTGGGAATTGGTTGTTTTGACTAAGTGGTGGTTGAAATTCTTTGATCCTGACATCAGGTGTCTTTTTCACCTACTGATAGGCTCAGGGACTACAATGTATATATTGCACCTTGCGGTGCATATATCAGTGCTAATATCCTCCTTGCATAAGTCATGGATGATGATCATCTGACTTCGCCAACGAAGCCTAAGTGTGTACACTTCACCTAAGGTATAGAATTTTTAAATTTTAAACTTGAGCTCCTTACATCCTTCTGGCAAGCCTTACTTGGCTAAGTTCGAGATCAGGTCACCTGATAAATTGGCTGGCTTCAATTTTCACCGGTCGGATTACCAATTAAATTGGTCGGCACTTCGTTCCGTTGATTGGATTACCGGTTAAACTAGTCGGCACTTCAGTTTTGTTGATTGGATTACCAGTTAAACTGGTCAGATTGCCAGATTTGCTGGTAGACTCCAAGTTAAACTGCTCGGACTTGCTCAAGACGGCGTTGCTCAGCGGATACAAGGCGCTCGGGGACTAGCTGTGGGGGGTATAGCCCTAGGTACCCATGGCAATGGACATGTGCCGCACTGCTAGGGGAGGTCTAGCCCATAAGATCAAGGCCTACGGTGCCTAGTTCTGATCGGCGTGCACCGCAAGGCAATTAGAAGACATCTTGGCGATGAAGGAAGATCTGTTCGGATATGCTAGATATCGTATTCCTTATAAATACTTACCATATAGCCGAATAGATCTAGGCCTAAACCAACTTGTAACCCTACCTCCTAGACTATATAAGGCGGGTAGGGGACCCCCTCGAAATCATCTCATATACAATACAATACACCCAAGACACAGGACGTAGGGTATCACGTCGATCAGACGGCCCGAACCTGTCTAAATCGCTATCTCTGCGCTTGTGTCACCATCTGGTTCCTATTACGCGCACCTCTACCGATTCATCTACTACCGTGGGCATACCCCTCGGTAGACTGCCGACCATATTTTGTCGACACGAATGCGTACCGAAGAAGAACCAAAGGCTCACGACTCAATCGTTCAGGGGAGGATATCTCAAGATCAGACAGGACTCCGACTATGGTAGGACTACATAGCTTGTAGGGCAAGTAGGCCTCGGATATAAATAGCTAGCCATACCCCTATTGTAATCATCAAAACTCTCATAGGCATATCCATCTTGTAATTGCCATCTCGCTATTCGACGAGATTGTAATACAAACAAGTAGCAACTGGACCTAAGGCTTTTACTTGCTTCTCGAGGCCCGAACCAGTATAAATCTCGTGTCTCGACTGTGATTGCTCTTTGCACCAAGCGAGTTCATGCAAAAACCGAATATCTACTGATAAAAAACACCGACACATAGCTTTTGTTATGTATGTAGACATAACTTAGTATTTGAAAAGCCAAAACAATTTATAATTTGGAAAAAAGGGTGTAGTATTTATGTTCATGTGAGTGGTGGGCGCATGAATCATGATGTATGCTGCTCCACTAGATAAAAGCAGTTTGGGTAAAACTGGCCGGATACGGCAGAAGATGCTACTGGAATACGATTCAAAGTAAGAGGCACCACCATCCCACTAGAGAAGTAGACCTCCACTAGTTCTCACAAGATTTTTGTAAAAATAAGGTTAACATCAATCATTTTGGACTCGATAAATAAGTAGCACAACATGTGTGGATAACACTAAGATATTTTCAGCCTATTCATTAATACATTATGGATGGCACATCGATCAATGGAGAGATGAACATGTTTTTTTATGGTAAGAGATGAACATGCTTGATGTTGACAGAACGTTGAGTTGAAAGGTTATACCTTTTATATTTAAACAGGCATCTTTGCAAAAGGCATGCTTGCCACTGACAATCATTCTCCCACTGGAGGCTGACAAAATCGCTCTCAACATTGTATGCATAATAGAGAAAAGGTTTCTCGTGGTTACAGACATCTTATATAATAGTAACATATATATGGATATGTCCATGTGTGTGCATTTCGAAAAGGTTGGAAAATCAATGGCAAACAAATATCGACTTCTTCAAATTAAGCCAGTGCCCCTATTATATTAACTTACCCAGTTAAGGCTTGCAGTAAATCATTAGCTTCCTTTATTTGTGAATTACACAGTACTCCGTCTATTTCTTTCACTTGTCATTTTTAGACAAGAGAATCCAGATGGTCACAAGTAACATCTTGAGATCATGTGCAATAAACATTACTGTTAAAGAAAAAAGTCCAAATTACTCCCTCCATGTTTGGCATATATATGTCGGGATAACCCCTTAAACTATTTTTTTTTATCGTTTTATCCTACAACTATATTGGTGGGTCCAATTTACCTTTTAATGAGATACGCATTTCTTTGTTTCTCCAAGTACAATGTTGAGTTTTAAGTTAAAATTTAAGAGTGATAGCGGATATATATCAAAAATTTTATTCAAAAATAGAGTATCATGAATTTTTTCATCAGTAACTGTTGTGTTGTCTGTATGGATGTTAGTGCCACTGCAGGCTAGAGAAAATTCATGGCTTGAGCCTTAAGGTTAGAGTAAAAAATTCCACTCCCAAATCCTCAAAACTAATCATGACTTTGTTTTCATAGCTGGGCAATTTCCTGTTCAGTATCTGCCAAGAACAAATACGCAGGCAAGGCTTCCAATGATTGGTTGACACACCTCTTCGTCCTTTTGAGGTGTTCATGGCCTGAGCACTAAAAGCAAAGCGGCAGGTTATGCGCACGTAATGTGTTTGGAAGGCCTCACTTACACACACGCTTGTCACCCTCATTGAGGAAGCAGCGAGTGAAATGGATCATGGATGTCATCTAGGACAGGGACAGATCACCTCGGTGCTGGAGTTGTACCGCACGAATGACCATCACAGAAAGATCCAAACGTTGTTAAGCAAGAAAGACGAAGAAACAAGGATCAAAATTATAGTTAAGCATGGTGCATGAATGGGAGGTATCATGATTTCTCTCAACTCGATGGAAAAGCATCGCTTGGATCTTCGTGTTGATCCTTTTGATACATGATGCAAACGTTGCTTGCAAGAAAGACGAAGAAACAGGGTCCCTTTGTGGAAGCAGCTCAGATCTTGGCACATTTGCCAACCGCTGGGTACAACTGAGGTGTATGGGTGACCACTTGGCAGTTGGCAGCACTATATCATGGCATACCTCGCACTTGTCATGATCTTCGACAGTGATCTCAATCATTTTTTCCCATTTCTTTGTGATACAAGTATGAGGTCAGTTTTGGGGATTTCAGATCTCTGCAGGCTAGCAATGTTACAAGCATTAACAGTCAATTAGCAGAACATGGATTGTCATAGTATAAATAGGATATTTCAAGTTCATAAAGAAACTGTAGCTCCAAATAACTCTACTACTGCTACAGCATGACACTAATAGAATTCATCTGAATTATGACCTAGCAGAGCAACCCAAACACAAGTTCCTTGTAGTTGATCGAGTGCCCCAATTCCAAATTACAGTAGATGATAGTAGTTCCAAATTACAGTAGATGATAGTACCTACACTTTCATACAGTAGTAACACAGCCTCATGCTTCAGACAAGGCACACTAGCACAACACCTTTTTTTTTTTCATCGTACATGCTTCATAGGGAAAACTACTCGAACTGCGACAGTAAGTAAACTGTCTTAGTTTTCTGGCCCTGTTATGATACTGTCATAGATCATGTCCTTCAGACTCCAATGACGGTCCGGATTGTTGTAGGTCCAGTAAGCCCACCCAAACGAGGCCTGACCATAGACATCCATCTGTGCATGTGCAAACTTCTGTATGGCTCATCCGTTGCATCCTTCACTGACCATTGAGCGGTCCATTCCCCTGCACACGCACAAGAAATGGATAATTTCTCCATCAAGTAGTTCATGAAGAGAACATATATTATGAAATGAATGAATGATTCTTCAGCTTTTTTGACTGGTAAATTATTCCAATTTGGCTTCATAGGATATTTGACATTGGATAGATGTATCCTCTGAAAGTCTAGTCCCAAAAACACCAATGTATCAGTATCCATGGGTTACTAAGAAATTATTAAGCAGCTTCACACCACTACTATGATCGTGACAAGAGAATGACTAAGATGATCCTGAGAAGATAATGAATGAGTAATACCTGGTCTTGTTTGCTAATGGAGTACATATTAAACAAACAAAAATCCCATCAAATAAAAAACAACACAACCAGTAGATTCAATTACGACTCTTTTTTGAAAGAACTGGAGGGGCCGAGGCCCCTACAGGAAGGCTTTATTATTAAAAAAAGAAAGCAACACAGCGGTTGCGAAGTTTACAGCAAGAAAACTGAAACTGGAAGCTAACAGAGAAAACAAGACTAGCAGAGCTCAGAGAAAAAGCTCAGGAGACAAGGAGGAGAAAAAGAAAAATAAACAGAGACAGGACATCAGCTATCAGAGCAGAGTTGCAGTCCATTGCTCAAACAAAAGATTTAAACTGGGCTTTACTCTATGGCTAACCATAAGCAGCTCTTTGTTGAGAAAATTCTGCAGTCTTGTGAACTCCATTGCAGCCCTTCAAAAATCAGCTTATTCCTAGCATTCGAGATAGTGCAGCTTAGAAGTATCACTGCCACCATGAAAAACTCTGAATTTAACTGGTCTTTAAGGATAGAAACCACTGATGGGAAGCTTGAATTATCAGGAATATCTAGTCTAATAATCCCCCAGCACTGTCTGGCGAATGGACAGTCAAGAAATAAATGGTCTGAGCTTTCTTCAACTGCCAGACAACAAAGTTCACAATTGTAGGATTCAAGTTCCATATTTTTTCTTGTCAGCAAATTCCTGGTGCTTAGTCTATCCTTAATTAGAAGCCAGAAAAACACTTTATGCTTTGGTTGACAGTAGCTTTTCCAAAGCCACGAGAAAGCAGAATCTATCTCAGAGTGGCCAGCCAAGAATTTGTAGACTCTAAATGAGGAGAAATGAGACCCCCACCTGTAATTCCAAATATCATCCTCAGTGACAAGAGGATTCTACATAAACATTTGCTCTAAGGCCTGCATTTGCTGCAAGGCTTCTTGAGAGAGTGGGAGGCTGAAAAGCTGAGGCAGATCAATCTGAGAGTAAGCCTTCTCAACTGAAATTAACTTGTTTCTAGCAAAGGAAACAGTTCTGGCATATCTTGGCTTAGGGGCTGATCATTCCATTTGCCCAACCAGAGAAAGTAGCTTTTCCCATTCCTGACTTGGACATGTCCTATTTCCTAAAATATTTTTTTTTGTCGGCAAAAGAGATTTTAATATTAATTTAAAGGAGAGAACGTACTTCCTAAAATATTGACAAAAGCTTTAGGGGGTGTTTGGTTTGGCTTTTGGCTGTAGCTTTTGCTTCCAAAAGCCTAAAAGCCAACCAAAGGTCCTATAGTAGATCTACAGCTTTTGCAAAAGCCAGCTTTCACGTAGTTCATTTTCTAAAGCAGGGGGAGAGCTACTTCCACGGCTGTGGGGGTGAAAAATTACCCACAATGCCATCCATTATGTGAGTACCGGTTCGATTTGCTCGCGACTCGTCTTCTTCCGCTTGAAAGAAAGAGCGCAGCTCGTCCGCAAGCAGGCTCGGGCCGGCGGCGCATCTCCCCTCCAGCAGCCCTCTCCCCTCCGGTGGTGCCCCTCTCCTCCGCCAGCAAGCTCGGCCAGCGGTGCATATCTCTCTCCCACTTGCTCGCTCTCACTCTCCCTCTCTGCCATCTCGCAGGCGCGCACGCCATTGCCTCCCGCACGAGCTCCGCCGGCCAAATTCGCCACCACCAAACTGCCTCCGCCCAATTCGCCGCGCACACAGCTCCGCCTTGACTCCCTCCTTCCTCCCCAGCGGTTTGTGCCATCGCTCGTCTAGGGTTGAGGCCCCTCGGGCCAGTTTTCGCCGCCGTACCACCATTGCCTGCTCGAGCTCAAGCTCAGCGCGGCCAGGCCATCTCTAGCCGTTTCTCTCCCTCCTAGTGCTTGGATCTGTGCGCGGCCCCATCCCTAGCACCGGCGGACGCGGGCACGGCTCCGTCCCGTCCCTAGCTGTGGCGGCGCAGGCGCGGCCCCCTCCTCAGCACCAGCGGACGCGAGCTGCGGCCCCGTCCCAGGCTCTGCGGGCTCGCGGGAGCACCTCCCCTCACCGCCCCCTGTTCTCCGTGCTCATGGACATAAGAAGACGTGTATAGAAAAAATATGAGAAAATGTGTTGGATGACTGACAAGTGGGGTCGGTTGAGACATGGGACCTGCTACAGCTGCTTTTCCAAAAAGCTACAGCCGCTCAATCAAACGGCTTTTGACTTTGTCCACAGCTCACATCTCACAACTGCTTTTCCAACAGCTACAAGCTCACTAGCAGCTTTTCTAAAAGCTACAGCTCAACCAAACAGACCCTTAATACATCTCCGATCTCTCCACCAGAAGGACCCTTTCTTAGTATGGCAGGGCAACTTTCCATTCTTGTAATGCTTCTCCCAAATCAATTGGTCCTAAGGGATGTCCATCCTGTTTAAAAACTTCTGAAAATTCTTTAAGAGCAAAGCCTCATTCTGCTTGTGAATATCAATGACACCTAGGCCTCCTTCCTCCTAGGGTACACACACCATCTTCCAAGCAGCTTTAGAGGGGTTTCTTGCATTAATGTCTGAACCTCCCCTGAGGCATTGCTTCTAAACTTATCAATTAGCTTAATGACTGCTTTGGGAAGAGCCAAAGTACACATGAAGAAAGTGGGGAGAGAGGTGAGCACTGCATTGGTAATTTGCAATCTTCTAGCTTGGGAGAGAAACATGGAAGTACCATGCCAGTCTTCTCTCACACTTGTTGACTAAAGGCAGAAAGTCTTGGACCGAAGGTTTAGTTAATCCAAGAGGCAGTCAACAGTAAGTGAAGGGAAGGGAACCCTTAGAGCATCCAAAGGTCCTTGCTAACAGATCCAGCTTTTCATCAATCACATTGATAGGAAACATCATGGATTTGCTGAAATTTATCTGTTGACAAGGAGAAGTTACTGAGAACAAGTCTTCACAAAAAAGAGTTGCCTTGCATCTCCTTCATCAATTATCAAAGTGTCATCAACATAATGGATGATAGGGAAATCTTGAGTGGAGTTGGTGGGAATTGACAGATTCAGCAGCCCCATATCTTTACCTTTATTGATCATTCTGCAAGGACAAATAATAATGAGAAAAAAGGATCCCTTGCCTAACCCCTCTCCTACAATTAAAAGTCTTACCAAGTACCCCATTCAGCAAAACAGCAGATGATGTGGAGAAAATTTTTGTCATCCAGGAAATCCATTTCTAGCCAAACCCTTTGGTTTCCATTAATTTCAGCATAGCCTGATGCTCTATTTTGTCAAATGCCTTTTTCGACAGATAGAATTGATAGAAACTGGCTTAGTACTTTCCATTCATTGATCAGTAGTTTATATAAGGGATTACATGACTCCTCATACGACAGGACTCTTCATTCTAGACTTATGACATTCTAGGCTATTCGCATTCTAATACCCTCCCACAGTGTCAACCGGGAGAGGAGCGAACGTTGAGAATGGATCGAAAGTTGATGATGACGGTGGATGGCAACCCCTTAGTGAATATGTCGGCATATTGAAGGGACGTCGGAACATGGAGAACTCGCACAGCTCCAAGGGCCACTCGCTCCCAAACAAAATGGAGATCGATCTCTACATGCTTGGTCCGTTGGTGATGAACTGGATTTGTGGACAAATACACGACACTGATGTTGTCACAACAAATAAGAGTAGCCCGAGTTAGAGGATGACGAAGCTCGCCCAAGAGTTGACGAATCCATCATGCCTCAGCCACAGGCATTAGCAACACCCCTGTATTTGGCTTCAGCACTAGAGCGTGACATGGTGTGTTGGCGCTTGGAGGACCATGATATAAGGTTATCTCCAAGAAACATACAGTATCCAAAAGTGGAGCGACGGGTGTCTGGGCATCTAGCCTAGCATCCGAGTAAATGTTGGTATATTTTAGACGTACACAGATAAAACCGCAAGCGCATGGATACCGATGTAGCTTTCACCCGGAAGTATTCCAAGTATCGTATCCATAGGAAAATGTGTGAGATTGACTATGGTATAACTTAACTAGGGGTAGCAACAAGGTTAAGGACAAACATGAGCGTAGAGAGGACTACTAAGGTTTTCTAATCCTGACTTGGGTAAGCTATGTTTTCTACTGTTCAACTGGGGACATTACTAAGGAAAGACACCACCAAAGGATGCTTTCCTTCGCAACCAGTGTCCTACTTGGTCTACAAATGGGAGGTGGACTACAAAGGACTCAACGAGGCTATATAGTCACCCTTGCGATCTACCACCGGTCCAGAATGCAGGGTGCATCCACAAGTAACCAGAGTCTAAGCACCATGCTTATACCACAATTACTACTTTACTCTTCCGGGATAAAGAATGAAGCACTCAAACGAGTTGTGAACCTGATGAACAATATAAACATGATACTTACTTGAATCAGAAGTTGATTACCAGAGAAATCTTAGAAGCAAGCCCAAGTAGAACTTGATTCTGCCAAGGTACAAGTCGTAGAGAGAGCACCGACAGGCCGGCACTCACTCTCTATCTCACTACTTCTATTTACAAAGGCTAGATCCTAACATGGAGTACTAATCTTCTCTTGATTGCTGATGTTTGATCCTGAGATGAGGATGTGAATTATGATTTTAGGATGCCCTGCTGGAGGAGGTATAGGGGGTATATATAAGGGGCAATGTCAAATCTGGACCCTCGGATCAAACCGACTATCACGGGGTCAGAACCAGCGGCAAGCATTGTTGTTTGAGTCGGTGTGAGAGTACGCGTCTCCGATGGCTCGGGTGGACTCAAGAACACAAGAATCACAGAGATGACTGCAATAGTTTATCCTAGTTCAGGCCAATCGATGTCATATGTCCAGCAGCTGATGATCCTTATACTAAAAAGCATCCAAAATCAGGGGGTTACAACAGTGTTGTAGAGAGATTTGGTATGGGGCTAGCTCAGTGCTAATCCAAAGGTTGCCTCGCCACCAGGTGGAGTCTTCCCCTCATCAGGGAGGGGAAAGATGATGGGATGCGGTGGAGGAGCTCTTTGTGCCCCTCTCTAGGTTGCCTTGCTCTCGGTGCGAAGCGAAGGCCAAAGGATGGAATTGAATGGAATGATCTATCTTCTGATGATCATCCCCCCTCTAGGTCCGACCTTATCCCTTATATAACAAGATAGGTCAGGTACATGGTGGTTTGGGGGAACTTAATGGAGATGGGGATCCCGATCTTCCATCACAACTATCGTTGTGGTAGAGAATGACACACCGATCCGGCTTCAGATCGAAAGATCGAACCCTGCAATCTTAGCACCACAGCTCCTCTGGTTATCAACCAAGTCACGGACCAGGTTGACCTCACCAAGAAGGCTAATCCCTGCCTGCGCAACGAAGATCACAAGCAAGAACAAGAAAGAACGCAACCAAATTTGCAGATGAATGATTAACTCATGAAGTTGGGGTCTCACAAACCAATGAACAGCGAAACTGTTCTTGACAGAATAATCTAAGCAAAACCCAAAACCTAATGATGGTGGCGGCGTATGATTATAAAGGTCTTAGGGTCGTCGCCTACCCTAGACTGCGCCCCCTAATGGGCCCAAACACGATACACTGGTCCAATGGACCAAAAGAAGGTGTTGCAGCACCCTGGTAGATTCTAGGATGCTGGCTTGTTTCGACGATTCCTGTTGATTCCAAAGAGCTTTTGATGTGAAACTACTTGGATTGGCTTCCTTATCAAATTATCTTTCCATCCATATGTGGATCATCGAAAACGGAGTCCGGATGCGTCCTAGGGTGACCAGTTTAAGGCAGACTGGTCCTGGATTCCGAGGCAGACTCGAACTTGAGTTGCTTTGGGCCTCCACCTCGGGGACTCGAACCGAATTAGCCTCGGGCCTCCTTCTTGACTTGGACACCCTTGGTGGCCTCCTTCCCCTCCATCCCATGTGCCAAACATGGTCATATGCATGGGTGTCATGTCCTCATCAGAACTAGTCTATGGTCTACATGTGCCAGAGTCTAGGAGGGCCTTGCAGCGACGCACTGTGGACTGTGGTGGTGTCGTGGAGCCGAAGAAGCCTTGGGCATCCTCTGGCTGCTCTATTCTAACACTCTGCATGTTAGGCTATGTCGGCTTGGGCCAGCCTCCCCCAGGTGGACCTTCTGGAGTCTTCTTGGCGGTGAAGGAGGTCAGATCTAGGGGCTGACCCACGGGTCCAGGGGATTCCGGGCCCCTAGAGGCAATGGGGAAGCTTTGTCATCTTGTGTCATGTCCCATGCGTGACCTTATCTTAGAAGTGGCTGGCAATGTCGTTCCCACGGGGCAGCGCCGAGGAGCCCTCGAGCCTCGATAGCTCGGGGCGTGTCTTCTTGCGCTCGGTCCTTAGCTGGTGTCATTGGCGGGGCAAGAGCCAAGGGTCGGGCCAAAGTGTCATCGTAGATTGGGAGCCTTAGGGCTCGAGCAAGCCCCTAAGTCCCAAGCGGAGGTCGTGGCGGAGTCAGGCTCGACCGGGTTTCTTCTCAGAGGGTGCGTGCGAGCATACCCGATGGGTACAGCCCTCGAGCCCCCATGCCATCCTAGAGGGGTTGATCGGGGGTTCTTCATCATTCGGGAACCATTGGACCCGAGGCTTAACATACCCATATGTTAGGAATCTTGTTAGGAGCCCCTGAGCCCTTCATGGCCTCACTCGGCGTGATGGTGATGAAGGGCTGAATTCGATCTTCTTGTGACCAAACCCTCCTTAGCGGGGATGGCTTCTGCTGACAAGGGTGCTATGCCCTGCTTGGGGCCATCCTCTTCAATGTGATGGACTGCTGCTCGGCTATCGGGGTCGAGCGATGATGGTGCTAATCCCTCTGTGAGAGTATGTCGCATAGATCTTTGACTCGAGCGAAGGCTCAGTGAACTCATCTAGGGAGTTGCTGATCTTGAGCTCGGAGGCGCCCTCCTTTTTGATTAGAGCCTACTATGGGTTGGGTGATCAAGAGCGTCTAGGCTCTAGCTCAGGGCCATCTGATCATCCAGAGCACCACACCCTTCTGAGGGCTGCGATAGTAGGTCCTGATCCTCTCGAGTCGGCCTTCTAGGGCCTGACCTTCAGCAGGCCATAGATCGAGGTGCGGGGAGCACATCGAGCCTTGGATGGGGGCCCTCATTCGACCTAGGGAGTTGGTTGGTTTTGGGGGTGCGTCACGTGAGCGCCCATTGATCGGGGGGTCGGGTTGCTCTGTCTGGGGAGCTAGCAGTAGCCCCCAGAGGCCAGTTGTGGGGCCTCCCTATCAGTGGGAGTGGTGGCTTCTGAGCACGTGCCTTCTACTAACATCTTGCACAGGTAGTTGATGGCATCTGGACCATCATGCCTAGAGGAGTTATGACGTGCACCCCTACGCTGTCCTACTTCATCTAGGAGATGGGACATCAGGGCCACATGGAGCAGATCTGGCGGAGGAGGAGCCATGGCACTTAGTGCGTGCAGATCCAGGGCATTGATGATAGCCGGTTGGCCTGAGGGGAGTTAGATCACCTCAAGTGCCATGAGGTGGCTTGCGTGGAGTGGGTGGCACGTGTGGTGGAAAGTGGAGCAGGGACTTGACTCGTTGTCAGTAGTTCCCTGACTCCACCTTTACTGTGTGGCTGTCATCACGCAACTGCCCGAAGGTGTGCTGTGGGGATTAAAGAGGCGCCTGACCGGTTGCCTAGGGCCCCTCTAGGCTGTTGATGGCTGATCAGAGGGCCTGGAGCTGCTCATAGTGCATCGTCTAGGCTATAAAGGGGGAGCCCTAGGGGACATGGTGTCTTCAATCCCTTCCTCTGGCCCCTTCTCTTCTTCTTCTCAGATCCATCTTCGGTGGCAATGGCAACGATGAAGTGCGACGCTTCCCTCTAGGTGATCCTATCTTGGTGCACTGGGCGGTTGCTTCTTCGAGGGTGGAAGGACTCCACGAGGCAGCCACCACAACTACATGAGGTGGCGGGAGATACTCTATGATGCTCTGTGGATTCTACTTCATGTAGTGTGGGTGGCTACCGACCTTTCTGGCCTTCATCCACGGTGAGGTCGGCCAAACCCCCGGGGGCTCTTGGCCTAGGCTGCCCAGTGGCGTGAGCCCTGTAGAGGGGGTTAGGGGCAGGATCTTGCCGTCTTCCCCTTCGCGGACCTCCCTACGCTTGCACCTAAAGATCCAGGGAGGTCAGCCCTTTGCGACCCTGACAGGTAGCCCTCCACTGTAGGCACTCCCCTCCCTCTCTGAGGAGGAGAGGAGATCATCATGGTGTTGGGGTGCTGACCCTATGCCATATGAAAGCTAGGTTTTGCCATCGTATATTGTAATAGGGTCGTTCCTAATTAATGAAATGAAATTACTTTCATTTGTAATCCCATTGCTCTTGAGTCATGCTCAAAGACTTAGTCCCTCATTAGGATGGGCTGTTATGACGATGGCCTCATTGGCCAAGATCGCCATGCCCATGCTACTAGCGGTAAGTCTATGAGAACCCCTGAGTTTACTGGTTGTTCCATGCCCCGATCATGTCCCCCTAGAGGGGAGATCCTCAACTTCTTGATCAAGCCAGTCGTATAGTTCCCAAGCCTGTCTTTCGATACTCGGGGGCTTATAGCCTCCCTCGATGGGTCACCACAAGTGGCTCAGAATTCGACACTCAGACATCGCTCATCGAGACAGTTAGGACGCTTCTAGGCATCCTGGCTATAGCCATGTGGGCTCATCTCCTCGAGCATCCCTCGCACTTTAGGTGCTTTGGGTGGCCTTGAAGCCTAGTGGGCTGACCTTAGAATGCTCAGCAATGCCCCTTCTAGGCCCCCCCTAGATCATCATGTGGTGGGGTGACATGATCTAATGAAGGATTGGGAGATAGGTAGGTACCTACAAAGAAAACAGGAATGGACACAAGAGAAGGGGAAGATGACATAGCTGGTAACAAGGCGGTCGAGGCCATTCCGTTAGCAGCCTTGCCGATCCTTCGCCCAGTCCGCTTGCTCCATCCATCCTATCCTCGCCTCACTCGAGGGGCCCTCTATAGCAGTCCTCCTTTAGAAGGGTCAGGAGATTGTTATCTTGGTCGATCCTCTGGTGCAGCTGGGCTACCGCTTGGGTGGCTTGGGTTAAAGGATACTATTATAGAGATAAGCGAAGCAAGAGGGTCGGGAGGATGGGACTTATCTTGGTTTTTGTTGTTGGAGAGGTAGGCCAGTGAAGGAGGTCAGCAGGTGGGCAATGGCTTAGGAGACAACGCTTCTGGGTGGATGGCTCGGTGTTTGGCTATAGCAGAACCGACCAATTTATAAGAGCACAAGTACAATGGTAGCCCGCAAGCGGGCGCACTATCATACTTGAGCCCATATAAACCCAGTAGTCCATCGAGTACCACGAAGGGTCTTAATTAACCATCAATATACAACCAAGATCGTACATGATTCAACATATATGTCGCACATTACATAAAGTTCACAAATACAGTTCATCCATCATAGTACGAATTAAGGTTATTACAAACTGAGTTTAAGTAAAAGAGTAGCGGAAGCAAATTAAAAGTTTGAAAACCAACATCTGCAACATTGTTTAAACATAGTTCTAGCCCATGATCACACTTCCATAAAAGCATATAAGAAGGATTAATAAGAGATGTCTGCCTAGGTTTCACTCCTCGTCCACGGTGGGATAGAAGTAGTTCTTATAACAGCCATGATAAACTGTACCATCTGCAGCAATGGGAATAAAACCCTGAGTACTGAGAAGGTACTCAGCTAGACTTACCCATCATAAACCAAAAACAAAGTGACTCCAAGGATTATGCAAGGCTTTATAAGTGGAGCTAGCTTGACAACATTTTGCATAAAAAGCTTACCAATTCAAGTATACAGTTACAATTCGATCATCAAGTTAATTATAGCTATTCATCTCTAGATTAGCAACTAGCCTATGCCAAACATGTGGTATATCCTTTAGTAGCATACAATAATAACCATAGCCGGTATAAATATTCCATGTTCATCATAACCATCGTTCCAGTAATACAATTAGTACGATGTTGGGACTAGCTAAGTTTCTCACTATCCTGGGAGAGACAGTGATTCGAATCGATTTCAACTAGCTGGGAATTTATTCCTAACACAAACCCTTATAGACTAGGATCAACGGTCACCTTTGGTATAGCTCAGGTCCACATTTCGTGGGTTCGCCCAGCACCGCACAATTAGGGACAACCAGCTGCCAGGATGTTCAGGCCTTGCCTGCCCTTGGGCTCATGTCTGGCTCCCTGCACATCCTTACTACCATCTAGAGTGCCACTTTTATAGAATGGGGCCCGGCCTAAGTTGACCTACTCGGCTTCGCTATCAGAACGAGTTATCCTAGCCAGCTAAGTGAGAGGCATGCGTTCAACCTTATCAGAAGCGCCAACAATGGTACGGTCCTTAATCAGCACCGACGAAATCACATGAGTCAACCTACACATAGACTCTGCTTAGTCTCCATTTATATTACCCTATGGTTCTTTTCCTATGATAGCAAATATAGCCAACCGTGCTTCGGTATTCACCTATATCTCGCAGGTGATAGGAAATCACCCAACTTCTACCGGTCTAAGCATGGCTAAGTATATATTCGATCCTAGACCTACACAGGGTTAAAGGTATATGTAATAGGACAAGGTAGTTCTATGCATCTAGTGTTTCCAATCAACTCTTATAACCTAATGCATCAAACATAAAGGACTCAAGTGAAGTTTTATAAAACATAGGAGACTTAGAATGCTCCTGGGCTTGCATTTGAGGAAAGAGGTTGGCCGGTGATCCAAGCACTCAGGGAGGTCCTCAAGAGTTTGCTCCTCGTCTCCTGGAGCTACGACCTGAGGCATCTCCTGCTAATCCTCCTCTTTTTCTTCATTGAACTCCAAAAGGGTTATCCCTTCGGACGATCCTATATGCATGAGCATGAAATAAGATATCACTGAATGCATATATAATGACATGTATAATATGATATGATGTGATGAATGCATCATTATAAGTGTTTTCAACGGCCTTGTATTAATATGATAACAAGTTATATTTACTTTTACTGAGTAGGTGCATATCTCTTCTTTAGTAACTTAAACAAACACGTATGTAAATCATTTTCTGGACTACAAGATATCAGCCACTTGTTTTGACCATAACTAGAGTTATTCACATCAAAATAATATCGTTGTGGACATTCTGGAAAGATTACAAAATTGGCTACAACTTGCTTTTAATCATCTTAATGTGATTCAATAGTTATCTAAGTCAAACAATTCAATCATTCAGATCTATCTAGAGAGCAAGCATTTCTGAGAGCAGACTTCTAACAGCCATAATTCTTAAACCATAAGTCCTATGACTATGAAAATTTAACACAAGGTAGATCAGTATTTTATATACAACTTTGTTATTAACTATCTTTACAGAAAAGATTAATTATCATCATGAAATCATCACCACAACAGAAACTATACATGCAGCCATCTAGTTGAATTATAAAGCGATAATTAACTAGTTGCATACAACCAATTACTTCTAAGCTTAACTAATAACATAACCAGATCATATGCATCGCAAGCACCACAAAAAACATCATGGTTAAACATAACTAATTTATTTATATTCATTTATTAATTTCCTTAGATAATAAGGTGATTTAAAGGATAAATATTTCTAGTGCTTAATAAATTTTGAAACAATTACAAGTAGACTACAAATGACCTTAATAGTCTACTATACAAAGTTCATGCCATTCGGATAAGTATAACTACTTGTACAAAAATGACAAGTTACATAGGCTTATTTTAGCAAAAATAGTTTAGCATAGTGAAAAGTGCCAAACAATAGATTTAATATTTTTCTTACTTTCCTCCTAGCATAAGAATGCTGTGTAAAAATTTTGTATGCTCATATGTTATATATTTTTACCCCTAATTAATTTCACTAGAAACTAGCAATTAATTAGGATTAAATATGAAGACTATATTATAGGTATGCTTACTGTAGGTTTAATATTTTTCCTAGCTAGAGCATGTCAACATAAGACCATCAAAGTTGGAATCACAATTTTATCAACTTCCTAGCTCAAGTTATGTATTTTACAAGATATAAACTACTTTAAAAGCACTTATCTTGCTCAATTTAATTCTCCTAGAAAAAATACCTAAACAGTATATTTCATATTTTTATAAAATATTACACTTCAAGATGAAACCAACAAAATTTGTTTCACCTAATTTGGACACTCCTAGCTCTAGATATGTATTTTTGAAGTTTGCATGTAAATCTAGAAAAATAAATCAAGAATATCACATTTCAATTTGACTTCACGGCTAAGTGCACCCGATCCATGCACCCAGAGATGCTGACGACTGGACCTCACGGTTAGCTTGGCCTGACATGTCAGTCACACAAAACAGAGCACAGGCGGTTGACCAGCCATAGCTCGTCGCCGGTGAGGTCACTGGCGGTGATGCCACCACCGATAGCTTCGCCTCGATGTCCCACATTGATGGGTGCGCTTGGTTGGTCTAAAGACTCGCTAAAGTAGGCTTGACGGTGGCCATGGCGGATGGCAGAGCTGCTGCAGTGGTGCTCCGATGAGCTTTCATGATGGCGAGCTCAGACAAGACTCGCTACATCTACGACAGTGACCTAGCGAAGCTACAAGGCACAGGTTAGGGTTCGAGGTGGCGCCAGCGAGCTTGGGCCATGTGCATGGTGCTAGGGCAGCGAGAGCACGGTGGTGGAAGGCCGTGTTCCACTCCAACGAGGCCTGCATTGGCCTTAAGGTCCTACCGTGAGCTAGACCTAACTTCATCCTAACCCTAACATGCGAAAGGAGAAAGGGAGAGCGAACGACCACGGCCATGGTGAGCTCGAACCTACAGCGGTAATGGCGGCCACGCACGGTGCGCACTGTGTTTCGGTAGGGACACAACGGTAGAGGTTAAATGGGTCATGGCTTGAGCATCTATGGCCAATAGGGAGGGCGAAACCAGAGAGAGATGGGAGGGGCTCTGGTTGAGGCCGACCATAGTGAGCTCAAAGCTCGGCGGTGGAAATGTATCATAGGCCTTTACCTTGACTCGAACGAAGGTGAGAGTAGGTTAGGGAGGTGGGGAAGGTGATGGTAGAGTTGCTGGCAAGAGCTATGGGATGGTGCTATAGTGGCGATAAGCTTGCATGGCAGTAGTGCGGTTGTGGCGATGGCGGTGCGGCTCTACTCGATGAGCAGCGAGAGCAAGTGAGGTAGGGCGAGAGGGAGCGAATGGAGGCGAGCAGCAGAGGCACACGCCTTTTCTCCCTGCGCTGGCCTAACCGACTGGGCTAACAGCTAGCATATGGCCACCACATGGCGGCCATGGCCTATGGCCAGTTAGCCACTGACACCGCGTGCGTCCCCACGATCAGTGTCGTGAACGAAGCTTTGATAGCAGCTGCTCGTGGTGATATTACTCCAAATCCGTTCATCCATTGCAAAAACTTTATTAACCAAAGTTGTAGAACTACATGTAATCTACAAATTTTCTTTAGGAAGGATCCCCTAATTTGCAATGGTTAGCTAGTTACAATGCTCCCAAGTGAGGTACATTGAAACTATAAACAACATTATGACATAGAAAATTTTGCAAGTCTCAAAACAACATTTCCTTACTACTTTGGAGCTATTTTTGAACATGTTAGGCACTGAATTAGGTTTTAACCCAAAAGTAAAAGTTGTTACCCTAGTCAAGTAGTACAACTTTTATTTAGGTCACATAGCCATGCAAACACTCTAAGCTACTATTCAACTTTGGTCAAATTGGTACCATGAAAATGGCATTTCAAATGAAGCCAACGCTTAGAAGCAAAATTAGGTCTATGTCATGAATACAAACATTGTTCCATTGACCATCCTAGATGTGTCTAAGATGTTTTCATAACCTCCCAACCATCTCATACATTGGTCATACATGATTGCAAGCATAAGCATATATATAAAATCAACATTTCATGTGATAATGTATAAGAATGAGATGAAATTTCATATGCTCATGTTCATGAATGCTTGGATGATGCTTGTGCTCATGAAATACATATGCCAAATGCAATGCTTAACACTAGGGTGTTATAGCCCCTCCCCCTTATAGGAATCTTGCCCTGAGATTTGAAAGACCTACCATTCCTCATAAAAGGCAGGATAAACCTCACGTAAATAATCCTCCCATTCCCACATGGCATCTTGTTCACTATGGTTATTCCACACCACCTTGTAGAACTTAATGACCTTACTCTGTGTTACTCTTTCCATTTCTTCTAGCACTCGAATTGGTTTCTCTTCATAAGTTAAATCCAATTGGAGTTTAATGTTGGTGGGTGCAATGGCTTCCTCAGGTATGTGAAGACATCTTTTCAACTAAGAAACATGGAAGACATCGAATATCGTACTCATCTTTGGAGGAAGTTGTAACTTGTAGTCAACATTTCCTTTCTATTTAATAATCTTGTATGGCCCTACATATCTAGGCGCAAGCTTTCTTTTTACTCCAAATCTCTGCACTCCTTTCGTGGGTGACACTTTTAAGTATACATAATCTCCCACTTCAAAAGTTAGTGGTCTTGTTCTTTCATCAGCATAACTCTTTTGTCTTGACTGAGCTACTTCATATTCTATTGGATAATGCATACCTGCTCTTTAGCTTCGGTGACAAAGTCAATGCCAAAATATCTTCTTTCTTTGGGCTCAATCCAATTCAAGGGAGTTCTACATTTTTGACCGTACAAGGCTTCAAAAGGAGCCATCTTGATGCTTGCTTGATAACTATTGTTGTAGGAGAACTCGGCTAAAGGTAGTCACTTTTCCCATGAACCCTTAGAAGATATAACGATAGGCTCTCAACATATCTTCTAAGATTTGGTTCACTCACTCGGTCTATCCCAAAGTTTATGGATGATATGCTGAACTTCTGATTAGTTTAGTTCCCAAAGCCTAGTGCAAGTGTTCCAAAAAATGAGCTATAAACTGTGGTCCCCGATCTAAGATTATGGTCCTTGGTACTCCATATAGTCTCATAATCTGAGAAACGTACAACTCAGCGTACTTCTCAACTAGATACCTTGTGTTAACCAGTACAAAATGTGCTGACTTGGTGAGGCGATCTACAATGACCCATATGGAATCATGACCTTGTTGTGTTGGCAGCAGGTCTGTAATAAAGTCCATACTTATTTCCTCCTATTTTCAGCCTGAAATAGGCAACGACTAAAGTAATCCAGCAAATTTCAAATGAATGGCCTTGACTCTACTGCAATTATCACACTTAGTGACATAGGCGGCGATCTCTTTCTTCATCTTGGTCCACCAAAAATGGGTTTTCAAATCTTGATACATTTTGCTACTACCCAGATGGATAGACAACTTGGATAAATGAGCTTCATCTAAAATTTACTTTCTAAGCTCATGGTCTTTTGGTACCACAAGTCGGTCCTCAAACCATAGCACACCTGTTTCATCCTACCTAAAATGCTTGGTTTCTTGTTCTTTCATCTTTCGCTTGATGTGAAATACACCTACATCTGTCTTCTGCAGTTCTATGATTTTGCTCTCTAGTGAGCAACTGACAGTGATATTGTGCAGCACAATGATCGCTGCAAAGAACAGCGTTATGAAGATTACGATAGGCGCTATGATGATTAGGAACGTCGTCGTAATGTTTGGCTAGAGGGATCGAGGGCTGCACAACCACATCGCCACCAACCAGAAAACTTTGTCAACAATGTAGAGCAGCCGTGCACAAAACATAATTTCAATGCTGCCTACAAAAAGCTCCTCGACGGTCCATGCCCAATTCACAAGAACAGCAAGCACACCATGCAGCAATGCTATCGCATGGCCAAAGCTTTCCGCGATGAGGAACAGAAATGATAGACATGCAAGGATGATGAGTCGGATGACAGCAAGGGGGAGGAGCATCCTAAGGATGCATGACCTATTTTCCGAGATGCCAACAAGACCATCACCACAATCTTCGGAGGGTACGCCACCTCCGAGAGCAAACGCTAGCAGAAGCTCACCACTTGGTAGGTCATGTCGATCACCAAGTACAACATGGTCGCCGATCCCAAATATCTAGACTGGTAGGAGCATCCTATCACATTCAGTAGGGCTGACCAGTGTTTAGATACCCCATACCTAGGGCGTTTCCCACTCATGTTGGATCCAATCATCAGCAACGTGTGGTTTAAGAAGGTCCTCATTGACAGCGGGAGTGCCCTCAACATCCTCTTCGCTGGAGCCCTAACTGAGTTAGGACTCACAAAGGACAATCTCGTTCCGATTCTCCATTCTAGGGTATTGTACCTGGTAGAGCGTCCCAACCTTTGGGGCAGATCACCTTGCCAGTCCAGTTTGGCACCACCAACCACTTCCGTACTGAGTATGTGAACTTCTTTATGGCAGACTTCGACACCGCCTACCACGCTAAGTTCATGGTCGTGCCCCATTATGTCTATCTAGTGTTGAAGATTTCAACAGAGCAGGGAGTCCTCACCCTACGCGCTAACGTCTCCACCGCCTGCGACTATGAAAGAGAAGGACTCGCCATCGCCGAAGCAATGCACATCTCAGCTAGAATGGAGGCTTGCATCGCCGACTCCAAGAAGGTCCATACATCATCAAGGCTATGACCCAACCAGGGTTATATAGGCTCTCTGATCAAGACAGCATTGACACCCCTAGTTCCTGGCACATCAAACACCTTAGGCGGTTCTATCCTTGAGACTTTCTACAAAAGATATGTACTTTTATATATATATGCATTTCAATAATGATTTATCCATGATGTTTTCTCCATTTGTTTTCCATAATTTTTCTCCAAATGACTTTCTCCATGCTAAACATCTTTAAGAAGACGCATACTATCACCATTCAAATCGGACTGCGCCCTCGCCTCAGTCGGACACACTCAAGGGCTTCGCCTCCCCACACGAATTGACTCCATCAGGCTCTGATTACGCCCGTTTGCCTATGACTCCGTGTAGCCACTCGAGCCGCTCGTGCTGCTCGAGCCATCGAGCCACTGAGCCACCTAAGCCGCCGAGTCACCGAGCCGCCTAAGCCACCCGAGCCACCAAGCGAGCTACCGTCCGAGCCGCCCGTGCCGCCCGAGCCACCAAGCAAGCTGCTAAGCGAGCCACCTGAGTCGTAAGCAAGCCACGTCGCGCCGTGATGATGACCGCCGTGAAGGACGGCGTTGTGACAACAGCGACCGCCATCATGATGACAGGCCAGAAAAGCTCGAGGGCTGGGCAATTTCATCGGCGCCGACCAATCACATTCTCAATTGCGTTACCCAAAAGCAGCCCTGTCCTCGATTTAGCACCCAAGTATGCATGAGTAGTAGCGCTCTGCACCATGAGTGATCGACAGTGGCTCCTCGATGATGTATATATTGCTAAGAGTGCACAAACATCTCAGGATAGAATGCCCCCCACGTCTCGTCGGTAGAGTGCAAAGCACTCTCCAATCTTGCCACGGTATAGTGCTAAGCACTCTCCATATTCTCCAAATTTCACCATGTTCTCCAAATTTTACCATGTTCTCCAATGTTCGCCACGGTATAGTGCTAAGCACTCTCCATGTTGTCCAAATCTTTCCATGTTCTCTAAATTTCTCTATGTTCTCCAAATTTTGCCATGTTCGCCAATGTTTGCCATGGTATAGTGCTAAGCACTCTCCATGTTCTCCAAATTTCTCCATGTTCTCCAAATTTCGCCACGGTATAGTGCTAAGCACTCTCCATGTTCTCCAAATTTCTCCATGTTCTCCAAATTTCTCCATGTTCTCCAAATCTCTCTATGTTGTCCAATTTCACCATGGTATAGTGCTAAGCACTCTCTAAAATTCGCCACGGTTAATTGCTAAGTACTCTCTCCATTTTTAAGTGCTCGGCACTCTCCAAATTTTGCTCCTATGTCTAGTGCTAAGCACGGAGATTTTGTCCCTTATACAAATATGAATAAACTCCAAATAAACATAAATTGCTCTGCAGGATATAAAAATCCTGATAAACTCCGCTCTGTTTTCTTCATCACTGAGTTCATATATTTTATTTTTAAATCATGTACTATGCCTCCTACAAATTTATATTGCAGGATCATCGTATGGGTGGTTGTACCATTTGGCCTTCGAATTTCTCCACCGATCAACTCGTCGGACCACTAGGTTCATGACTTCGTTGCTGACCAGTTGGTTGGACCATTAGGCATTCACTTCTACTCGGTGCTCACTTTGCCGCCGATCAGTTTGTTGGGCTACTCGGTACTTGATTCTTTGCCAACCAACTGGTCAGATTGTCTGTCGCTTCATCATCAGTTATGCTAGGGGCTCGCCTGCTAAGCTAGGGACTTCGTCTGTCGATTCGCTTGTTGGCTTACTATGTTTTACCGATGCTGCATGTCATGTGTGATATCAAGGTTTTCCATGCTGTCCAGATCATGGTGCTGATCTTGGGCGGCACGTCAGGGGCTTTGATAAGTATATCTATCGCAGCAATCCAGTGCTAAGCACTTTCCGTTTTCTCCACATTTTACTACTTGATATTATCAAGTTTTACTCCAGATGTCCAGTGCTAAGTGTGGGGACTTCGTCCTTTACACTTAATTCTTTGATCCTGCTACAAGATGTTTTCTATCTTACAGTAGGCTCAGGGACTAAGTGTGTACACTTCACCTTGCAGTGAATGTACTGTTTTTCTTCTTACTGGTTTTTCAGCTAAGCTGGGGACTAGCTGTGTGCTCGACTAAGCTGGGAATTGGTTGTTTTGACTAAGTGGTGGTTGAAATTCTTTGATCCTGACATCAGGTGTCTTTTTCACCTACTGATAGGCTCAGGGACTACAATGTATATATTGCACCTTGCGGTGCATATATCAGTGCTAATATCCTCCTTGCATAAGTCATGGATGATGATCATCTGACTTCGCCAACGAAGCCTAAGTGTGTACACTTCACCTAAGGTATAGAATTTTTAAATTTTAAACTTGAGCTCCTTACATCCTTCTGGCAAGCCTTACTTGGCTAAGTTCGAGATCAGGTCACCTGATAAATTGGCTGGCTTCAATTTTCACCGGTCGGATTACCAATTAAATTGGTCGGCACTTCGTTCCGTTGATTGGATTACCGGTTAAACTAGTCGGCACTTCAGTTTTGTTGATTGGATTACCAGTTAAACTGGTCAGATTGCCAGATTTGCTGGTAGACTCCAAGTTAAACTGCTCGGACTTGCTCAAGACGGCGTTGCTCAGCGGATACAAGGCGCTCGGGGACTAGCTGTGGGGGGTATAGCCCTAGGTACCCATGGCAATGGACATGTGCCGCACTGCTAGGGGAGGTCTAGCCCATAAGATCAAGGCCTACGGTGCCTAGTTCTGATCGGCGTGCACCGCAAGGCAATTAGAAGACATCTTGGCGATGAAGGAAGATCTGTTCGGATATGCTAGATATCGTATTCCTTATAAATACTTACCATATAGCCGAATAGATCTAGGCCTAAACCAACTTGTAACCCTACCTCCTAGACTATATAAGGCGGGTAGGGGACCCCCTCGAAATCATCTCATATACAATACAATACACCCAAGACACAGGACGTAGGGTATCACGTCGATCAGACGGCCCGAACCTGTCTAAATCGCTATCTCTGCGCTTGTGTCACCATCTGGTTCCTATTACGCGCACCTCTACCGATTCATCTACTACCGTGGGCATACCCCTCGGTAGACTGCCGACCATATTTTGTCGACACGAATGCGTACCGAAGAAGAACCAAAGGCTCACGACTCAATCGTTCAGGGGAGGATATCTCAAGATCAGACAGGACTCCGACTATGGTAGGACTACATAGCTTGTAGGGCAAGTAGGCCTCGGATATAAATAGCTAGCCATACCCCTATTGTAATCATCAAAACTCTCATAGGCATATCCATCTTGTAATTGCCATCTCGCTATTCGACGAGATTGTAATACAAACAAGTAGCAACTGGACCTAAGGCTTTTACTTGCTTCTCGAGGCCCGAACCAGTATAAATCTCGTGTCTCGACTGTGATTGCTCTTTGCACCAAGCGAGTTCATGCAAAAACCGAATATCTACTGATAAAAAACACCGACACATAGCTTTTGTTATGTATGTAGACATAACTTAGTATTTGAAAAGCCAAAACAATTTATAATTTGGAAAAAAGGGTGTAGTATTTATGTTCATGTGAGTGGTGGGCGCATGAATCATGATGTATGCTGCTCCACTAGATAAAAGCAGTTTGGGTAAAACTGGCCGGATACGGCAGAAGATGCTACTGGAATACGATTCAAAGTAAGAGGCACCACCATCCCACTAGAGAAGTAGACCTCCACTAGTTCTCACAAGATTTTTGTAAAAATAAGGTTAACATCAATCATTTTGGACTCGATAAATAAGTAGCACAACATGTGTGGATAACACTAAGATATTTTCAGCCTATTCATTAATACATTATGGATGGCACATCGATCAATGGAGAGATGAACATGTTTTTTTATGGTAAGAGATGAACATGCTTGATGTTGACAGAACGTTGAGTTGAAAGGTTATACCTTTTATATTTAAACAGGCATCTTTGCAAAAGGCATGCTTGCCACTGACAATCATTCTCCCACTGGAGGCTGACAAAATCGCTCTCAACATTGTATGCATAATAGAGAAAAGGTTTCTCGTGGTTACAGACATCTTATATAATAGTAACATATATATGGATATGTCCATGTGTGTGCATTTCGAAAAGGTTGGAAAATCAATGGCAAACAAATATCGACTTCTTCAAATTAAGCCAGTGCCCCTATTATATTAACTTACCCAGTTAAGGCTTGCAGTAAATCATTAGCTTCCTTTATTTGTGAATTACACAGTACTCCGTCTATTTCTTTCACTTGTCATTTTTAGACAAGAGAATCCAGATGGTCACAAGTAACATCTTGAGATCATGTGCAATAAACATTACTGTTAAAGAAAAAAGTCCAAATTACTCCCTCCATGTTTGGCATATATATGTCGGGATAACCCCTTAAACTATTTTTTTTTATCGTTTTATCCTACAACTATATTGGTGGGTCCAATTTACCTTTTAATGAGATACGCATTTCTTTGTTTCTCCAAGTACAATGTTGAGTTTTAAGTTAAAATTTAAGAGTGATAGCGGATATATATCAAAAATTTTATTCAAAAATAGAGTATCATGAATTTTTTCATCAGTAACTGTTGTGTTGTCTGTATGGATGTTAGTGCCACTGCAGGCTAGAGAAAATTCATGGCTTGAGCCTTAAGGTTAGAGTAAAAAATTCCACTCCCAAATCCTCAAAACTAATCATGACTTTGTTTTCATAGCTGGGCAATTTCCTGTTCAGTATCTGCCAAGAACAAATACGCAGGCAAGGCTTCCAATGATTGGTTGACACACCTCTTCGTCCTTTTGAGGTGTTCATGGCCTGAGCACTAAAAGCAAAGCGGCAGGTTATGCGCACGTAATGTGTTTGGAAGGCCTCACTTACACACACGCTTGTCACCCTCATTGAGGAAGCAGCGAGTGAAATGGATCATGGATGTCATCTAGGACAGGGACAGATCACCTCGGTGCTGGAGTTGTACCGCACGAATGACCATCACAGAAAGATCCAAACGTTGTTAAGCAAGAAAGACGAAGAAACAAGGATCAAAATTATAGTTAAGCATGGTGCATGAATGGGAGGTATCATGATTTCTCTCAACTCGATGGAAAAGCATCGCTTGGATCTTCGTGTTGATCCTTTTGATACATGATGCAAACGTTGCTTGCAAGAAAGACGAAGAAACAGGGTCCCTTTGTGGAAGCAGCTCAGATCTTGGCACATTTGCCAACCGCTGGGTACAACTGAGGTGTATGGGTGACCACTTGGCAGTTGGCAGCACTATATCATGGCATACCTCGCACTTGTCATGATCTTCGACAGTGATCTCAATCATTTTTTCCCATTTCTTTGTGATACAAGTATGAGGTCAGTTTTGGGGATTTCAGATCTCTGCAGGCTAGCAATGTTACAAGCATTAACAGTCAATTAGCAGAACATGGATTGTCATAGTATAAATAGGATATTTCAAGTTCATAAAGAAACTGTAGCTCCAAATAACTCTACTACTGCTACAGCATGACACTAATAGAATTCATCTGAATTATGACCTAGCAGAGCAACCCAAACACAAGTTCCTTGTAGTTGATCGAGTGCCCCAATTCCAAATTACAGTAGATGATAGTAGTTCCAAATTACAGTAGATGATAGTACCTACACTTTCATACAGTAGTAACACAGCCTCATGCTTCAGACAAGGCACACTAGCACAACACCTTTTTTTTTTTCATCGTACATGCTTCATAGGGAAAACTACTCGAACTGCGACAGTAAGTAAACTGTCTTAGTTTTCTGGCCCTGTTATGATACTGTCATAGATCATGTCCTTCAGACTCCAATGACGGTCCGGATTGTTGTAGGTCCAGTAAGCCCACCCAAACGAGGCCTGACCATAGACATCCATCTGTGCATGTGCAAACTTCTGTATGGCTCATCCGTTGCATCCTTCACTGACCATTGAGCGGTCCATTCCCCTGCACACGCACAAGAAATGGATAATTTCTCCATCAAGTAGTTCATGAAGAGAACATATATTATGAAATGAATGAATGATTCTTCAGCTTTTTTGACTGGTAAATTATTCCAATTTGGCTTCATAGGATATTTGACATTGGATAGATGTATCCTCTGAAAGTCTAGTCCCAAAAACACCAATGTATCAGTATCCATGGGTTACTAAGAAATTATTAAGCAGCTTCACACCACTACTATGATCGTGACAAGAGAATGACTAAGATGATCCTGAGAAGATAATGAATGAGTAATACCTGGTCTTGTTTGCTAATGGAGTACATATTAAACAAACAAAAATCCCATCAAATAAAAAACAACACAACCAGTAGATTCAATTACGACTCTTTTTTGAAAGAACTGGAGGGGCCGAGGCCCCTACAGGAAGGCTTTATTATTAAAAAAAGAAAGCAACACAGCGGTTGCGAAGTTTACAGCAAGAAAACTGAAACTGGAAGCTAACAGAGAAAACAAGACTAGCAGAGCTCAGAGAAAAAGCTCAGGAGACAAGGAGGAGAAAAAGAAAAATAAACAGAGACAGGACATCAGCTATCAGAGCAGAGTTGCAGTCCATTGCTCAAACAAAAGATTTAAACTGGGCTTTACTCTATGGCTAACCATAAGCAGCTCTTTGTTGAGAAAATTCTGCAGTCTTGTGAACTCCATTGCAGCCCTTCAAAAATCAGCTTATTCCTAGCATTCGAGATAGTGCAGCTTAGAAGTATCACTGCCACCATGAAAAACTCTGAATTTAACTGGTCTTTAAGGATAGAAACCACTGATGGGAAGCTTGAATTATCAGGAATATCTAGTCTAATAATCCCCCAGCACTGTCTGGCGAATGGACAGTCAAGAAATAAATGGTCTGAGCTTTCTTCAACTGCCAGACAACAAAGTTCACAATTGTAGGATTCAAGTTCCATATTTTTTCTTGTCAGCAAATTCCTGGTGCTTAGTCTATCCTTAATTAGAAGCCAGAAAAACACTTTATGCTTTGGTTGACAGTAGCTTTTCCAAAGCCACGAGAAAGCAGAATCTATCTCAGAGTGGCCAGCCAAGAATTTGTAGACTCTAAATGAGGAGAAATGAGACCCCCACCTGTAATTCCAAATATCATCCTCAGTGACAAGAGGATTCTACATAAACATTTGCTCTAAGGCCTGCATTTGCTGCAAGGCTTCTTGAGAGAGTGGGAGGCTGAAAAGCTGAGGCAGATCAATCTGAGAGTAAGCCTTCTCAACTGAAATTAACTTGTTTCTAGCAAAGGAAACAGTTCTGGCATATCTTGGCTTAGGGGCTGATCATTCCATTTGCCCAACCAGAGAAAGTAGCTTTTCCCATTCCTGACTTGGACATGTCCTATTTCCTAAAATATTTTTTTTTGTCGGCAAAAGAGATTTTAATATTAATTTAAAGGAGAGAACGTACTTCCTAAAATATTGACAAAAGCTTTAGGGGGTGTTTGGTTTGGCTTTTGGCTGTAGCTTTTGCTTCCAAAAGCCTAAAAGCCAACCAAAGGTCCTATAGTAGATCTACAGCTTTTGCAAAAGCCAGCTTTCACGTAGTTCATTTTCTAAAGCAGGGGGAGAGCTACTTCCACGGCTGTGGGGGTGAAAAATTACCCACAATGCCATCCATTATGTGAGTACCGGTTCGATTTGCTCGCGACTCGTCTTCTTCCGCTTGAAAGAAAGAGCGCAGCTCGTCCGCAAGCAGGCTCGGGCCGGCGGCGCATCTCCCCTCCAGCAGCCCTCTCCCCTCCGGTGGTGCCCCTCTCCTCCGCCAGCAAGCTCGGCCAGCGGTGCATATCTCTCTCCCACTTGCTCGCTCTCACTCTCCCTCTCTGCCATCTCGCAGGCGCGCACGCCATTGCCTCCCGCACGAGCTCCGCCGGCCAAATTCGCCACCACCAAACTGCCTCCGCCCAATTCGCCGCGCACACAGCTCCGCCTTGACTCCCTCCTTCCTCCCCAGCGGTTTGTGCCATCGCTCGTCTAGGGTTGAGGCCCCTCGGGCCAGTTTTCGCCGCCGTACCACCATTGCCTGCTCGAGCTCAAGCTCAGCGCGGCCAGGCCATCTCTAGCCGTTTCTCTCCCTCCTAGTGCTTGGATCTGTGCGCGGCCCCATCCCTAGCACCGGCGGACGCGGGCACGGCTCCGTCCCGTCCCTAGCTGTGGCGGCGCAGGCGCGGCCCCCTCCTCAGCACCAGCGGACGCGAGCTGCGGCCCCGTCCCAGGCTCTGCGGGCTCGCGGGAGCACCTCCCCTCACCGCCCCCTGTTCTCCGTGCTCATGGACATAAGAAGACGTGTATAGAAAAAATATGAGAAAATGTGTTGGATGACTGACAAGTGGGGTCGGTTGAGACATGGGACCTGCTACAGCTGCTTTTCCAAAAAGCTACAGCCGCTCAATCAAACGGCTTTTGACTTTGTCCACAGCTCACATCTCACAACTGCTTTTCCAACAGCTACAAGCTCACTAGCAGCTTTTCTAAAAGCTACAGCTCAACCAAACAGACCCTTAATACATCTCCGATCTCTCCACCAGAAGGACCCTTTCTTAGTATGGCAGGGCAACTTTCCATTCTTGTAATGCTTCTCCCAAATCAATTGGTCCTAAGGGATGTCCATCCTGTTTAAAAACTTCTGAAAATTCTTTAAGAGCAAAGCCTCATTCTGCTTGTGAATATCAATGACACCTAGGCCTCCTTCCTCCTAGGGTACACACACCATCTTCCAAGCAGCTTTAGAGGGGTTTCTTGCATTAATGTCTGAACCTCCCCTGAGGCATTGCTTCTAAACTTATCAATTAGCTTAATGACTGCTTTGGGAAGAGCCAAAGTACACATGAAGAAAGTGGGGAGAGAGGTGAGCACTGCATTGGTAATTTGCAATCTTCTAGCTTGGGAGAGAAACATGGAAGTACCATGCCAGTCTTCTCTCACACTTGTTGACTAAAGGCAGAAAGTCTTGGACCGAAGGTTTAGTTAATCCAAGAGGCAGTCAACAGTAAGTGAAGGGAAGGGAACCCTTAGAGCATCCAAAGGTCCTTGCTAACAGATCCAGCTTTTCATCAATCACATTGATAGGAAACATCATGGATTTGCTGAAATTTATCTGTTGACAAGGAGAAGTTACTGAGAACAAGTCTTCACAAAAAAGAGTTGCCTTGCATCTCCTTCATCAATTATCAAAGTGTCATCAACATAATGGATGATAGGGAAATCTTGAGTGGAGTTGGTGGGAATTGACAGATTCAGCAGCCCCATATCTTTACCTTTATTGATCATTCTGCAAGGACAAATAATAATGAGAAAAAAGGATCCCTTGCCTAACCCCTCTCCTACAATTAAAAGTCTTACCAAGTACCCCATTCAGCAAAACAGCAGATGATGTGGAGAAAATTTTTGTCATCCAGGAAATCCATTTCTAGCCAAACCCTTTGGTTTCCATTAATTTCAGCATAGCCTGATGCTCTATTTTGTCAAATGCCTTTTTCGACAGATAGAATTGATAGAAACTGGCTTAGTACTTTCCATTCATTGATCAGTAGTTTATATAAGGGATTACATGACTCCTCATACGACAGGACTCTTCATTCTAGACTTATGACATTCTAGGCTATTCGCATTCTAATACCCTCCCACAGTGTCAACCGGGAGAGGAGCGAACGTTGAGAATGGATCGAAAGTTGATGATGACGGTGGATGGCAACCCCTTAGTGAATATGTCGGCATATTGAAGGGACGTCGGAACATGGAGAACTCGCACAGCTCCAAGGGCCACTCGCTCCCAAACAAAATGGAGATCGATCTCTACATGCTTGGTCCGTTGGTGATGAACTGGATTTGTGGACAAATACACGACACTGATGTTGTCACAACAAATAAGAGTAGCCCGAGTTAGAGGATGACGAAGCTCGCCCAAGAGTTGACGAATCCATCATGCCTCAGCCACAGGCATTAGCAACACCCCTGTATTTGGCTTCAGCACTAGAGCGTGACATGGTGTGTTGGCGCTTGGAGGACCATGATATAAGGTTATCTCCAAGAAACATACAGTATCCAAAAGTGGAGCGACGGGTGTCTGGGCATCTAGCCTAGCATCCGAGTAAATGTTGGTATATTTTAGACGTACACAGATAAAACCGCAAGCGCATGGATACCGATGTAGCTTTCACCCGGAAGTATTCCAAGTATCGTATCCATAGGAAAATGTGTGAGATTGACTATGGTATAACTTAACTAGGGGTAGCAACAAGGTTAAGGACAAACATGAGCGTAGAGAGGACTACTAAGGTTTTCTAATCCTGACTTGGGTAAGCTATGTTTTCTACTGTTCAACTGGGGACATTACTAAGGAAAGACACCACCAAAGGATGCTTTCCTTCGCAACCAGTGTCCTACTTGGTCTACAAATGGGAGGTGGACTACAAAGGACTCAACGAGGCTATATAGTCACCCTTGCGATCTACCACCGGTCCAGAATGCAGGGTGCATCCACAAGTAACCAGAGTCTAAGCACCATGCTTATACCACAATTACTACTTTACTCTTCCGGGATAAAGAATGAAGCACTCAAACGAGTTGTGAACCTGATGAACAATATAAACATGATACTTACTTGAATCAGAAGTTGATTACCAGAGAAATCTTAGAAGCAAGCCCAAGTAGAACTTGATTCTGCCAAGGTACAAGTCGTAGAGAGAGCACCGACAGGCCGGCACTCACTCTCTATCTCACTACTTCTATTTACAAAGGCTAGATCCTAACATGGAGTACTAATCTTCTCTTGATTGCTGATGTTTGATCCTGAGATGAGGATGTGAATTATGATTTTAGGATGCCCTGCTGGAGGAGGTATAGGGGGTATATATAAGGGGCAATGTCAAATCTGGACCCTCGGATCAAACCGACTATCACGGGGTCAGAACCAGCGGCAAGCATTGTTGTTTGAGTCGGTGTGAGAGTACGCGTCTCCGATGGCTCGGGTGGACTCAAGAACACAAGAATCACAGAGATGACTGCAATAGTTTATCCTAGTTCAGGCCAATCGATGTCATATGTCCAGCAGCTGATGATCCTTATACTAAAAAGCATCCAAAATCAGGGGGTTACAACAGTGTTGTAGAGAGATTTGGTATGGGGCTAGCTCAGTGCTAATCCAAAGGTTGCCTCGCCACCAGGTGGAGTCTTCCCCTCATCAGGGAGGGGAAAGATGATGGGATGCGGTGGAGGAGCTCTTTGTGCCCCTCTCTAGGTTGCCTTGCTCTCGGTGCGAAGCGAAGGCCAAAGGATGGAATTGAATGGAATGATCTATCTTCTGATGATCATCCCCCCTCTAGGTCCGACCTTATCCCTTATATAACAAGATAGGTCAGGTACATGGTGGTTTGGGGGAACTTAATGGAGATGGGGATCCCGATCTTCCATCACAACTATCGTTGTGGTAGAGAATGACACACCGATCCGGCTTCAGATCGAAAGATCGAACCCTGCAATCTTAGCACCACAGCTCCTCTGGTTATCAACCAAGTCACGGACCAGGTTGACCTCACCAAGAAGGCTAATCCCTGCCTGCGCAACGAAGATCACAAGCAAGAACAAGAAAGAACGCAACCAAATTTGCAGATGAATGATTAACTCATGAAGTTGGGGTCTCACAAACCAATGAACAGCGAAACTGTTCTTGACAGAATAATCTAAGCAAAACCCAAAACCTAATGATGGTGGCGGCGTATGATTATAAAGGTCTTAGGGTCGTCGCCTACCCTAGACTGCGCCCCCTAATGGGCCCAAACACGATACACTGGTCCAATGGACCAAAAGAAGGTGTTGCAGCACCCTGGTAGATTCTAGGATGCTGGCTTGTTTCGACGATTCCTGTTGATTCCAAAGAGCTTTTGATGTGAAACTACTTGGATTGGCTTCCTTATCAAATTATCTTTCCATCCATATGTGGATCATCGAAAACGGAGTCCGGATGCGTCCTAGGGTGACCAGTTTAAGGCAGACTGGTCCTGGATTCCGAGGCAGACTCGAACTTGAGTTGCTTTGGGCCTCCACCTCGGGGACTCGAACCGAATTAGCCTCGGGCCTCCTTCTTGACTTGGACACCCTTGGTGGCCTCCTTCCCCTCCATCCCATGTGCCAAACATGGTCATATGCATGGGTGTCATGTCCTCATCAGAACTAGTCTATGGTCTACATGTGCCAGAGTCTAGGAGGGCCTTGCAGCGACGCACTGTGGACTGTGGTGGTGTCGTGGAGCCGAAGAAGCCTTGGGCATCCTCTGGCTGCTCTATTCTAACACTCTGCATGTTAGGCTATGTCGGCTTGGGCCAGCCTCCCCCAGGTGGACCTTCTGGAGTCTTCTTGGCGGTGAAGGAGGTCAGATCTAGGGGCTGACCCACGGGTCCAGGGGATTCCGGGCCCCTAGAGGCAATGGGGAAGCTTTGTCATCTTGTGTCATGTCCCATGCGTGACCTTATCTTAGAAGTGGCTGGCAATGTCGTTCCCACGGGGCAGCGCCGAGGAGCCCTCGAGCCTCGATAGCTCGGGGCGTGTCTTCTTGCGCTCGGTCCTTAGCTGGTGTCATTGGCGGGGCAAGAGCCAAGGGTCGGGCCAAAGTGTCATCGTAGATTGGGAGCCTTAGGGCTCGAGCAAGCCCCTAAGTCCCAAGCGGAGGTCGTGGCGGAGTCAGGCTCGACCGGGTTTCTTCTCAGAGGGTGCGTGCGAGCATACCCGATGGGTACAGCCCTCGAGCCCCCATGCCATCCTAGAGGGGTTGATCGGGGGTTCTTCATCATTCGGGAACCATTGGACCCGAGGCTTAACATACCCATATGTTAGGAATCTTGTTAGGAGCCCCTGAGCCCTTCATGGCCTCACTCGGCGTGATGGTGATGAAGGGCTGAATTCGATCTTCTTGTGACCAAACCCTCCTTAGCGGGGATGGCTTCTGCTGACAAGGGTGCTATGCCCTGCTTGGGGCCATCCTCTTCAATGTGATGGACTGCTGCTCGGCTATCGGGGTCGAGCGATGATGGTGCTAATCCCTCTGTGAGAGTATGTCGCATAGATCTTTGACTCGAGCGAAGGCTCAGTGAACTCATCTAGGGAGTTGCTGATCTTGAGCTCGGAGGCGCCCTCCTTTTTGATTAGAGCCTACTATGGGTTGGGTGATCAAGAGCGTCTAGGCTCTAGCTCAGGGCCATCTGATCATCCAGAGCACCACACCCTTCTGAGGGCTGCGATAGTAGGTCCTGATCCTCTCGAGTCGGCCTTCTAGGGCCTGACCTTCAGCAGGCCATAGATCGAGGTGCGGGGAGCACATCGAGCCTTGGATGGGGGCCCTCATTCGACCTAGGGAGTTGGTTGGTTTTGGGGGTGCGTCACGTGAGCGCCCATTGATCGGGGGGTCGGGTTGCTCTGTCTGGGGAGCTAGCAGTAGCCCCCAGAGGCCAGTTGTGGGGCCTCCCTATCAGTGGGAGTGGTGGCTTCTGAGCACGTGCCTTCTACTAACATCTTGCACAGGTAGTTGATGGCATCTGGACCATCATGCCTAGAGGAGTTATGACGTGCACCCCTACGCTGTCCTACTTCATCTAGGAGATGGGACATCAGGGCCACATGGAGCAGATCTGGCGGAGGAGGAGCCATGGCACTTAGTGCGTGCAGATCCAGGGCATTGATGATAGCCGGTTGGCCTGAGGGGAGTTAGATCACCTCAAGTGCCATGAGGTGGCTTGCGTGGAGTGGGTGGCACGTGTGGTGGAAAGTGGAGCAGGGACTTGACTCGTTGTCAGTAGTTCCCTGACTCCACCTTTACTGTGTGGCTGTCATCACGCAACTGCCCGAAGGTGTGCTGTGGGGATTAAAGAGGCGCCTGACCGGTTGCCTAGGGCCCCTCTAGGCTGTTGATGGCTGATCAGAGGGCCTGGAGCTGCTCATAGTGCATCGTCTAGGCTATAAAGGGGGAGCCCTAGGGGACATGGTGTCTTCAATCCCTTCCTCTGGCCCCTTCTCTTCTTCTTCTCAGATCCATCTTCGGTGGCAATGGCAACGATGAAGTGCGACGCTTCCCTCTAGGTGATCCTATCTTGGTGCACTGGGCGGTTGCTTCTTCGAGGGTGGAAGGACTCCACGAGGCAGCCACCACAACTACATGAGGTGGCGGGAGATACTCTATGATGCTCTGTGGATTCTACTTCATGTAGTGTGGGTGGCTACCGACCTTTCTGGCCTTCATCCACGGTGAGGTCGGCCAAACCCCCGGGGGCTCTTGGCCTAGGCTGCCCAGTGGCGTGAGCCCTGTAGAGGGGGTTAGGGGCAGGATCTTGCCGTCTTCCCCTTCGCGGACCTCCCTACGCTTGCACCTAAAGATCCAGGGAGGTCAGCCCTTTGCGACCCTGACAGGTAGCCCTCCACTGTAGGCACTCCCCTCCCTCTCTGAGGAGGAGAGGAGATCATCATGGTGTTGGGGTGCTGACCCTATGCCATATGAAAGCTAGGTTTTGCCATCGTATATTGTAATAGGGTCGTTCCTAATTAATGAAATGAAATTACTTTCATTTGTAATCCCATTGCTCTTGAGTCATGCTCAAAGACTTAGTCCCTCATTAGGATGGGCTGTTATGACGATGGCCTCATTGGCCAAGATCGCCATGCCCATGCTACTAGCGGTAAGTCTATGAGAACCCCTGAGTTTACTGGTTGTTCCATGCCCCGATCATGTCCCCCTAGAGGGGAGATCCTCAACTTCTTGATCAAGCCAGTCGTATAGTTCCCAAGCCTGTCTTTCGATACTCGGGGGCTTATAGCCTCCCTCGATGGGTCACCACAAGTGGCTCAGAATTCGACACTCAGACATCGCTCATCGAGACAGTTAGGACGCTTCTAGGCATCCTGGCTATAGCCATGTGGGCTCATCTCCTCGAGCATCCCTCGCACTTTAGGTGCTTTGGGTGGCCTTGAAGCCTAGTGGGCTGACCTTAGAATGCTCAGCAATGCCCCTTCTAGGCCCCCCCTAGATCATCATGTGGTGGGGTGACATGATCTAATGAAGGATTGGGAGATAGGTAGGTACCTACAAAGAAAACAGGAATGGACACAAGAGAAGGGGAAGATGACATAGCTGGTAACAAGGCGGTCGAGGCCATTCCGTTAGCAGCCTTGCCGATCCTTCGCCCAGTCCGCTTGCTCCATCCATCCTATCCTCGCCTCACTCGAGGGGCCCTCTATAGCAGTCCTCCTTTAGAAGGGTCAGGAGATTGTTATCTTGGTCGATCCTCTGGTGCAGCTGGGCTACCGCTTGGGTGGCTTGGGTTAAAGGATACTATTATAGAGATAAGCGAAGCAAGAGGGTCGGGAGGATGGGACTTATCTTGGTTTTTGTTGTTGGAGAGGTAGGCCAGTGAAGGAGGTCAGCAGGTGGGCAATGGCTTAGGAGACAACGCTTCTGGGTGGATGGCTCGGTGTTTGGCTATAGCAGAACCGACCAATTTATAAGAGCACAAGTACAATGGTAGCCCGCAAGCGGGCGCACTATCATACTTGAGCCCATATAAACCCAGTAGTCCATCGAGTACCACGAAGGGTCTTAATTAACCATCAATATACAACCAAGATCGTACATGATTCAACATATATGTCGCACATTACATAAAGTTCACAAATACAGTTCATCCATCATAGTACGAATTAAGGTTATTACAAACTGAGTTTAAGTAAAAGAGTAGCGGAAGCAAATTAAAAGTTTGAAAACCAACATCTGCAACATTGTTTAAACATAGTTCTAGCCCATGATCACACTTCCATAAAAGCATATAAGAAGGATTAATAAGAGATGTCTGCCTAGGTTTCACTCCTCGTCCACGGTGGGATAGAAGTAGTTCTTATAACAGCCATGATAAACTGTACCATCTGCAGCAATGGGAATAAAACCCTGAGTACTGAGAAGGTACTCAGCTAGACTTACCCATCATAAACCAAAAACAAAGTGACTCCAAGGATTATGCAAGGCTTTATAAGTGGAGCTAGCTTGACAACATTTTGCATAAAAAGCTTACCAATTCAAGTATACAGTTACAATTCGATCATCAAGTTAATTATAGCTATTCATCTCTAGATTAGCAACTAGCCTATGCCAAACATGTGGTATATCCTTTAGTAGCATACAATAATAACCATAGCCGGTATAAATATTCCATGTTCATCATAACCATCGTTCCAGTAATACAATTAGTACGATGTTGGGACTAGCTAAGTTTCTCACTATCCTGGGAGAGACAGTGATTCGAATCGATTTCAACTAGCTGGGAATTTATTCCTAACACAAACCCTTATAGACTAGGATCAACGGTCACCTTTGGTATAGCTCAGGTCCACATTTCGTGGGTTCGCCCAGCACCGCACAATTAGGGACAACCAGCTGCCAGGATGTTCAGGCCTTGCCTGCCCTTGGGCTCATGTCTGGCTCCCTGCACATCCTTACTACCATCTAGAGTGCCACTTTTATAGAATGGGGCCCGGCCTAAGTTGACCTACTCGGCTTCGCTATCAGAACGAGTTATCCTAGCCAGCTAAGTGAGAGGCATGCGTTCAACCTTATCAGAAGCGCCAACAATGGTACGGTCCTTAATCAGCACCGACGAAATCACATGAGTCAACCTACACATAGACTCTGCTTAGTCTCCATTTATATTACCCTATGGTTCTTTTCCTATGATAGCAAATATAGCCAACCGTGCTTCGGTATTCACCTATATCTCGCAGGTGATAGGAAATCACCCAACTTCTACCGGTCTAAGCATGGCTAAGTATATATTCGATCCTAGACCTACACAGGGTTAAAGGTATATGTAATAGGACAAGGTAGTTCTATGCATCTAGTGTTTCCAATCAACTCTTATAACCTAATGCATCAAACATAAAGGACTCAAGTGAAGTTTTATAAAACATAGGAGACTTAGAATGCTCCTGGGCTTGCATTTGAGGAAAGAGGTTGGCCGGTGATCCAAGCACTCAGGGAGGTCCTCAAGAGTTTGCTCCTCGTCTCCTGGAGCTACGACCTGAGGCATCTCCTGCTAATCCTCCTCTTTTTCTTCATTGAACTCCAAAAGGGTTATCCCTTCGGACGATCCTATATGCATGAGCATGAAATAAGATATCACTGAATGCATATATAATGACATGTATAATATGATATGATGTGATGAATGCATCATTATAAGTGTTTTCAACGGCCTTGTATTAATATGATAACAAGTTATATTTACTTTTACTGAGTAGGTGCATATCTCTTCTTTAGTAACTTAAACAAACACGTATGTAAATCATTTTCTGGACTACAAGATATCAGCCACTTGTTTTGACCATAACTAGAGTTATTCACATCAAAATAATATCGTTGTGGACATTCTGGAAAGATTACAAAATTGGCTACAACTTGCTTTTAATCATCTTAATGTGATTCAATAGTTATCTAAGTCAAACAATTCAATCATTCAGATCTATCTAGAGAGCAAGCATTTCTGAGAGCAGACTTCTAACAGCCATAATTCTTAAACCATAAGTCCTATGACTATGAAAATTTAACACAAGGTAGATCAGTATTTTATATACAACTTTGTTATTAACTATCTTTACAGAAAAGATTAATTATCATCATGAAATCATCACCACAACAGAAACTATACATGCAGCCATCTAGTTGAATTATAAAGCGATAATTAACTAGTTGCATACAACCAATTACTTCTAAGCTTAACTAATAACATAACCAGATCATATGCATCGCAAGCACCACAAAAAACATCATGGTTAAACATAACTAATTTATTTATATTCATTTATTAATTTCCTTAGATAATAAGGTGATTTAAAGGATAAATATTTCTAGTGCTTAATAAATTTTGAAACAATTACAAGTAGACTACAAATGACCTTAATAGTCTACTATACAAAGTTCATGCCATTCGGATAAGTATAACTACTTGTACAAAAATGACAAGTTACATAGGCTTATTTTAGCAAAAATAGTTTAGCATAGTGAAAAGTGCCAAACAATAGATTTAATATTTTTCTTACTTTCCTCCTAGCATAAGAATGCTGTGTAAAAATTTTGTATGCTCATATGTTATATATTTTTACCCCTAATTAATTTCACTAGAAACTAGCAATTAATTAGGATTAAATATGAAGACTATATTATAGGTATGCTTACTGTAGGTTTAATATTTTTCCTAGCTAGAGCATGTCAACATAAGACCATCAAAGTTGGAATCACAATTTTATCAACTTCCTAGCTCAAGTTATGTATTTTACAAGATATAAACTACTTTAAAAGCACTTATCTTGCTCAATTTAATTCTCCTAGAAAAAATACCTAAACAGTATATTTCATATTTTTATAAAATATTACACTTCAAGATGAAACCAACAAAATTTGTTTCACCTAATTTGGACACTCCTAGCTCTAGATATGTATTTTTGAAGTTTGCATGTAAATCTAGAAAAATAAATCAAGAATATCACATTTCAATTTGACTTCACGGCTAAGTGCACCCGATCCATGCACCCAGAGATGCTGACGACTGGACCTCACGGTTAGCTTGGCCTGACATGTCAGTCACACAAAACAGAGCACAGGCGGTTGACCAGCCATAGCTCGTCGCCGGTGAGGTCACTGGCGGTGATGCCACCACCGATAGCTTCGCCTCGATGTCCCACATTGATGGGTGCGCTTGGTTGGTCTAAAGACTCGCTAAAGTAGGCTTGACGGTGGCCATGGCGGATGGCAGAGCTGCTGCAGTGGTGCTCCGATGAGCTTTCATGATGGCGAGCTCAGACAAGACTCGCTACATCTACGACAGTGACCTAGCGAAGCTACAAGGCACAGGTTAGGGTTCGAGGTGGCGCCAGCGAGCTTGGGCCATGTGCATGGTGCTAGGGCAGCGAGAGCACGGTGGTGGAAGGCCGTGTTCCACTCCAACGAGGCCTGCATTGGCCTTAAGGTCCTACCGTGAGCTAGACCTAACTTCATCCTAACCCTAACATGCGAAAGGAGAAAGGGAGAGCGAACGACCACGGCCATGGTGAGCTCGAACCTACAGCGGTAATGGCGGCCACGCACGGTGCGCACTGTGTTTCGGTAGGGACACAACGGTAGAGGTTAAATGGGTCATGGCTTGAGCATCTATGGCCAATAGGGAGGGCGAAACCAGAGAGAGATGGGAGGGGCTCTGGTTGAGGCCGACCATAGTGAGCTCAAAGCTCGGCGGTGGAAATGTATCATAGGCCTTTACCTTGACTCGAACGAAGGTGAGAGTAGGTTAGGGAGGTGGGGAAGGTGATGGTAGAGTTGCTGGCAAGAGCTATGGGATGGTGCTATAGTGGCGATAAGCTTGCATGGCAGTAGTGCGGTTGTGGCGATGGCGGTGCGGCTCTACTCGATGAGCAGCGAGAGCAAGTGAGGTAGGGCGAGAGGGAGCGAATGGAGGCGAGCAGCAGAGGCACACGCCTTTTCTCCCTGCGCTGGCCTAACCGACTGGGCTAACAGCTAGCATATGGCCACCACATGGCGGCCATGGCCTATGGCCAGTTAGCCACTGACACCGCGTGCGTCCCCACGATCAGTGTCGTGAACGAAGCTTTGATAGCAGCTGCTCGTGGTGATATTACTCCAAATCCGTTCATCCATTGCAAAAACTTTATTAACCAAAGTTGTAGAACTACATGTAATCTACAAATTTTCTTTAGGAAGGATCCCCTAATTTGCAATGGTTAGCTAGTTACAATGCTCCCAAGTGAGGTACATTGAAACTATAAACAACATTATGACATAGAAAATTTTGCAAGTCTCAAAACAACATTTCCTTACTACTTTGGAGCTATTTTTGAACATGTTAGGCACTGAATTAGGTTTTAACCCAAAAGTAAAAGTTGTTACCCTAGTCAAGTAGTACAACTTTTATTTAGGTCACATAGCCATGCAAACACTCTAAGCTACTATTCAACTTTGGTCAAATTGGTACCATGAAAATGGCATTTCAAATGAAGCCAACGCTTAGAAGCAAAATTAGGTCTATGTCATGAATACAAACATTGTTCCATTGACCATCCTAGATGTGTCTAAGATGTTTTCATAACCTCCCAACCATCTCATACATTGGTCATACATGATTGCAAGCATAAGCATATATATAAAATCAACATTTCATGTGATAATGTATAAGAATGAGATGAAATTTCATATGCTCATGTTCATGAATGCTTGGATGATGCTTGTGCTCATGAAATACATATGCCAAATGCAATGCTTAACACTAGGGTGTTATAGCCCCTCCCCCTTATAGGAATCTTGCCCTGAGATTTGAAAGACCTACCATTCCTCATAAAAGGCAGGATAAACCTCACGTAAATAATCCTCCCATTCCCACATGGCATCTTGTTCACTATGGTTATTCCACACCACCTTGTAGAACTTAATGACCTTACTCTGTGTTACTCTTTCCATTTCTTCTAGCACTCGAATTGGTTTCTCTTCATAAGTTAAATCCAATTGGAGTTTAATGTTGGTGGGTGCAATGGCTTCCTCAGGTATGTGAAGACATCTTTTCAACTAAGAAACATGGAAGACATCGAATATCGTACTCATCTTTGGAGGAAGTTGTAACTTGTAGTCAACATTTCCTTTCTATTTAATAATCTTGTATGGCCCTACATATCTAGGCGCAAGCTTTCTTTTTACTCCAAATCTCTGCACTCCTTTCGTGGGTGACACTTTTAAGTATACATAATCTCCCACTTCAAAAGTTAGTGGTCTTGTTCTTTCATCAGCATAACTCTTTTGTCTTGACTGAGCTACTTCATATTCTATTGGATAATGCATACCTGCTCTTTAGCTTCGGTGACAAAGTCAATGCCAAAATATCTTCTTTCTTTGGGCTCAATCCAATTCAAGGGAGTTCTACATTTTTGACCGTACAAGGCTTCAAAAGGAGCCATCTTGATGCTTGCTTGATAACTATTGTTGTAGGAGAACTCGGCTAAAGGTAGTCACTTTTCCCATGAACCCTTAGAAGATATAACGATAGGCTCTCAACATATCTTCTAAGATTTGGTTCACTCACTCGGTCTATCCCAAAGTTTATGGATGATATGCTGAACTTCTGATTAGTTTAGTTCCCAAAGCCTAGTGCAAGTGTTCCAAAAAATGAGCTATAAACTGTGGTCCCCGATCTAAGATTATGGTCCTTGGTACTCCATATAGTCTCATAATCTGAGAAACGTACAACTCAGCGTACTTCTCAACTAGATACCTTGTGTTAACCAGTACAAAATGTGCTGACTTGGTGAGGCGATCTACAATGACCCATATGGAATCATGACCTTGTTGTGTTGGCAGCAGGTCTGTAATAAAGTCCATACTTATTTCCTCCTATTTTCAGCCTGAAATAGGCAACGACTAAAGTAATCCAGCAAATTTCAAATGAATGGCCTTGACTCTACTGCAATTATCACACTTAGTGACATAGGCGGCGATCTCTTTCTTCATCTTGGTCCACCAAAAATGGGTTTTCAAATCTTGATACATTTTGCTACTACCCAGATGGATAGACAACTTGGATAAATGAGCTTCATCTAAAATTTACTTTCTAAGCTCATGGTCTTTTGGTACCACAAGTCGGTCCTCAAACCATAGCACACCTGTTTCATCCTACCTAAAATGCTTGGTTTCTTGTTCTTTCATCTTTCGCTTGATGTGAAATACACCTACATCTGTCTTCTGCAGTTCTATGATTTTGCTCTCTAGTGAGCAACTGACAGTGATATTGTGCAGCACAACACGATGTAACAAATTAAATCCATCTTCCAACAAGGCTTCCAAAGTGTTGCAATGAGATTTCTGACTAAGTACATCTGCTACAACATTGGCTTTCCCTGGATGGTAGTGCACTTCCAAATTATAGTCCTTAATTAGCTCTAACCATCTTCGCTGCCTCATGTTCAGCTCAGGTTGAGTGAAGATATATTTTAGACTTTCGTGGTCAGTATATATGTTATATATGTTTCCCAACAAGTAATGTCTCCATATCTTCAACACATGAACAACTACTGTGAGCTCTAAATCATGCATAGGATAATTGACTTCATGCTCTCTCAACTGCCGAGAAGCATAGGCAATAACTCGACCTTCTTGCCTGAGCACACACCCCAAACCTATACCCAATGCATCATAGAACACTTCAAAAGGCTTTTCAATGTTGGGTTGTGCTAAAATCGGAGTTGTAGTTAACAAGGTCCTTATTGTGTGAAAAGCGGCTTCACACTCTGATGTCCAACTGAACTTTTCATCCTTCTGAAGTAGTCTGGTCATAGGCTTAGCTATCTTGGAGAAATTAGGAATAAAATGACAATAGTAGCCTGCTAACCATAGAAAACTCTGAACTTCATGAATCCGAAGTCAGGGGCCTTCTAATCCATGACCTCTTGTACTTTAGATGGGTCTATAGAAATTCCATCTTTAGATAAGATGTGACCCAAGAAAGGTACTTTGCTCAACCAGAATTCATACTTGCTGAACTTGGCATATAACTTATGTTCCCTCAATCTGGATAGAACAACTCTCAGATGCTCTGCATGGTCTGCCTTCATTCTCTAAATAAATCAAGATATCATTGATAAACACAACCATGAACTTATCGAGCTTCGGGCATGAATACTGAATTCATCAAGAACATGAAGTAGGCAGGAGCATTGGTCAGTCCAAAAGATATGACCAAATACTCATACAAGCCGTACCTAGTGGAGAAAGCTATTTTAGGTATATTCTCTAGTCTGATCTTAATCTGATGATAGCCTGACCTCAAGTTAATCTTAGAGAATACCTTTGCTTTGACAACTGATTGAACAAGATATCGATACGTGGCAAGGCATACTTGTTCTTAATGGTCACAACATTAAGCAGCCTATAATCCACACACATTCTCAAGGACTTGTCCTTCTTCTTTACAAATAAAGCTAGGACATCCCCATGGAGACGAACTAGGTTGAATGGCATCTTATAGGGTCTTCTTGAGATAGGTGCCGTATCTGGCACTAACTCAATTCTTAAACTCCACATCGCTATCAGGCGGTAAACCCAACAACTCATGTGGAATACATCAGGAAACTCACAAACCACTTGAATATCACAAAGGGTAGTATCTTGGATAGCACAAGACAACTTTTGGAGATCAAAACTTTGGGTAAGTGGTACTAGAAAAGCATTACCTCCCTTTGGTTCTCTCAACATAATTGTTCCTAGTGCTAGTGTCAATGAGAACTCCATGGTCACTCATCCATTTCATGCCTAAGATCACATCTATGGCTAATCTGGGCAATTCTATCAGATCCACTATGTACTCCCTCTCTTGTATAGAGATGAGCACATCTCTAACTATCTGATTTGTAGAGATAGTAGCCCCAGCTGAACTTATACTATAACCACCCTTGTTTACCTCAATTATTTTCTGATCATACTTGGATGCAAATGCTTGGCTCATAAATGAATAAGAAGCTCTAGAATCAAATAAAATAGTGGCAAGATGTTTGTTAACAAAAAACATACCGGCGGTGACAACCTCTCCTACATGAACTTCTTCAACAGCTATGTAATGCATGTATCTAGGACGTGCTTTAGGATTTGACTATTTCTGATTACCCTGGTTTTGATTGCTATTCTTCTGGGGATGGGGGCACTCCTTGGCCCAATGGCCCAACTGGTTATAGTTGAAGTATGGCTGATTGCTCCTTGGTCCTAAGCTTCATTGCCCTCCATTTCCCTTAGGTAGGGCAATGGTGAACGCCCTATGAAATGTCTTCTAGGGGTGATTGGCCTGAGGTTTTGGCAGAGGAGGCCTAAACTTAGGTTCTGGTGAATGAAACTATGGCCTAGCCACCACTGGAGCTCTAGACTAGGAAGATCCTAAGGCACCTGCCTTAGCTGCTCTTTTGTGGCCCTTCGCTACTGTGTGCAAATTGTTCTGGTTCTCCTGGGTCAAGGCATCGATGATGAACTCATTGTATGTGGTACACCTCAAGTTGGCCATGGTCTTCATCAGCTTGGTACCAAGGCCTCTCTTAAAGCTTTCTATCATCTTTTCCTCTGTATCAATGAACCCTGGGGCATAACAGGACAAATTGTTGAAGGCATGCATGTACTCCATAAGGGTCTTGGTCCCTTGTGTGAGTCACATGAACTCAGCTGCTTTCATGCGCATTAGCCCCAGGGGAATGTGATGTCCCCTAAAAGCTGACTTGAACTGCTCTCATATGACTTGTGAGTTGGCAGGTAGAGAGGACAGGAAATGGGTCCACCATATCTCGGTCGGTCCCTGTAGTTGATGGGACACATCTTATGCCTTCTGATGCTTAGTAACCCTAAAAAGATAGAACTTTTGCAAGATTGTGTTTAGCCATTCATCCACCTAGAGCATTTCTTCGACCACCTTGAAGATAGGAGGCTTGGTATCTTGGAAATCCTTGAAAGAGCTATATTGATTTGGCTTAGACCCTTGATGTTGCTGACAGGTGTGAGTAGTGTTCTGCACAATGAGGCGCAATGTTTCCTCCATTATTCTCTGACTACCCAAGAACTATGCGAATAATTCATTCACAAATGGTGATGGCGGTGGTGGTAAGTCATCGTCGTTGCCACCTTGGCTGGTGCCTGCAACAACGCGAGTGCGAGTCATCTATAAAGTTGCAACACTAAGTGATTATTGGATGATGTCAGGAGACTACAGATGAATTGTGTAATCATGCAAAATTGAAATTACTGGAGAGAACCTTAAATTCATACAATAAAATAGAGGCATAATAATTCATTCTTGCACAATATGTCATCACCAATTTGATCACTTATCATGCTCAGCAGCGCTGTTGACATGCATGTCATAATCCACCAGTAAAATGAAACTGGAATTTCATTAAAGTTCAACCCATAGTGAAACGACATGCAAAGTGTCAATACTACACTAAAGTCAAATCACGAATACTGAATTTCAAGCTACCAGTCCATTACATGAATAATAGGGATACATCTAGTGCTTTAACTAGTCACTAGGTGATTCTAATCTTCCGCTGTGCTCGCTATCGAGGTCAGAGATAGCCTTCATCCTCATCCTCTAGCTCCACTCTTCTTCCTCCCAACCATCATCTTCGACCAACATCTCTAGATCTTCCTCTTCCTATGTCATGGTCAGGGCCATCAGGAGCATAGGGGGTGATGAGTGTAGCCTACTTGGGTGACACAGTCTTGCTCATAGCAGTAGGCTTGCCTCGAAGCAACCCTCGATGGTGATGACCCCCTTTGAGCTAGGCATCTTGAGCTTTAGGTAGGTGTAGTTAGGGATGGCCATGAACTTGGCCTAGCATGGTCGACCAAGGAGGGCGTGGTAGATGCTGGGGAAGTCAACCACCTCAAAGGTGAGTGGCTCCTTGCGGAAGTTGTTCGGCTAGCCTGAAGGTGACATTGAGCCTAGATGCACCCAAGGGGCATGGCTTCCTTCCATGGCATGATCACATAGAATGGCGCCTTGCTAGGGCATAGGTTGCTATGGGGGATAGCCATCTTGTCGAGGGTGCTGGCATAGAGTATGTTGAGGCTACTGCCCCCATCCATCAGCACCTTGGTGAGGCACGTGGTGCCCACGATCGGGCTAACCCCAAGCAGGGTAGCGCCTCTGATGAGGGACACGATCGGGATGGTCTTCCTGGTTGAAGGTGATGGCCGTCTGGGAACCATCGAAGCCACATCAGAGTGGCGAGGGTGTGAATAGTGTTCACCTCTTGTTCGGTGATGTAGCACTACCAGCGGGATTCATAGGCATGGGAGCCCCCGAAGATCATGATGCAGCGCTCGTCCTCATAGAACTCAATGTCTTCCTCCTGGGCATCTCTTGTTAGGTCACCAATCTTCAGGGCATGCTTCTAGGCCTTGCCCTCTTGGCCAAAGGTGCCATGGATGTAGCCCTTCATGGTGGTGCAGTCCTTGAGGAGGTGCTTTGTCTGCCCCCTGTGGAATGGACAGGGGGCCTCGAGTGCCTTTTTGAAGTGTTTTGGGCATGCAGCTCGCCCATGAGGTTGAGGTCTAGCGGGGTGGTCTACCATGTCCACCATCTCCTCCCTATGGTGCTTCTAGTCCTTGTTCCTCTTGTCACGATGTCGCTGAGATGAGGCAGGGTCATTGCCACCATTGCCTCCACTAAGGTGACCGGCAGCCTTGGCTTTGCCGCTGAAGTTGGCCTAGACCGCCTCCTCACCGGTGGCGTACTAGGTGGTGACATCCAGGAGCTCTCACATTGTGCACGGGGTCTCACTGGCCAAGCGCATGGATGAGCAGATCATAGGTCGTGCCGCAGATGAAGCCATTGATGACGTCGACGTCGGTGATGTTGGGGAGCTCATTGCTCTTCTTGGAGAAATGCTAGATGTACTCCTAGAGGGTCTTATTGGACCTTTGCCTAGTAGTTGCGGTGGTCCCATGAGTTCCCTAGGCCGAAGTGTACGTACCTTGGAAGTGGCCGATGAAGACCGAACGGAGATTGCCCCAGCAGTGGAGGCTACCATACTCGAGCTACTTGAGCCAAGCTTTGGTCAAGCTTGATAGAAGTAGGGGTAGGTACTAGATGTCAAAGTCATCGTCGGACCCCCCAGCCTTCATGACAAGGCAGTAGTCCTCTAACCAATGATCTAGGTTGGTCTTGCCATCGTACTTAGAGATAGTGCATCGATGGCCAGAAACGCCTAGGGTAGGGAGCCACTCGGATTGCTACCCTAAATGCTAGGGGGCTAAAGTAATCTAAGGTGACACCCCCATCCCGTTCCTCAGGGGTATGGGACTATGCCTAAGCATGGCGCTTGGTTTTGATGGTGTCATGGACAGTCACGGTCGTCGCTGATCTGGTGGTGTGTGGGGGGACGCCGAGGAGAAAGGTCATGCCTTCACTCCTACCTGAGGCTTGGCGCCCCAAGTTCAGCAGCTGGTCAGAGAAGTTGCTAAAGGTGCCACCGTCGCTCCCCTCTACCTATGGGGCATGTGCATCGAAGTGGTCCCCGTTGGGAGTGGCCATCATCTAGGGATGGCCAGGAGAGCGTGGCATGGCATCAGGATGCTGAGCTCTCGGCCTGCTTCTCGAGGGCGATGCGGAGGAGCCGCCTCACCTCATTTAGCCGCTCGTTGGTCTTTGGGTGCGGCGTGTCAGAGATGTGTTTGAGGCAGCGGGCGGCCGCCATGTTGTACATCGCATGGGGAAAGTAGAGGCCATTGGGAGCCCCCATGCGGGCGTCATCGTTATCGCTGAGAGGGTATGTGGCTCATTGCCATGCAAGGTCCTGCCTTTGGCGCTCGAACTGTACCTCAGCGGCCTCTAGGTCCACCTACTAAGCCCACAAGTGATCCTCCTTCTTTTGGAGGTAGGCCGCACAGCTACGGGGACTTTGGTCTGGAGGTGTGAGCTCGGGTGCCTCCTCGGCAAGAACCTCATCGTCGATGTGGTAGCACATGCAGGGCGATTCATAGCAGTTGATGTCATCAGAGTTGTACTCCGAGTCATTTCCCAAAAGGATCTCGAGGAAGGTGCACAACGATGGGACATCGGTCCCTAGTGCACCAGAGAGGATGGCACTCCTTGGGTGCCTCATGACTAATGAGGTGCTCTAGCTCCATTTGGAAGGATGCCACCATGTTCTGGATCCCAAAAGGTAGGTCTAGGAGGTAGTACCCGAAGTAGTCAGGTGGTGGGAGCACCTCACCGGTGGTGATCTAGTGGTGGACATTGGCCAGCATGTAGAACATCTAGCAGAGGTTTGACATGGTGGGGTTTGGGCCCAAACCACGCTGGATCTATCGGGCCAGGACCTTGAGATCTGCTCGAAGAAGTCCTGGTGGAGGGGCGATGTTGGGCGCTCGTTGCCCACTGGTGTAGCCCCTTGGAGTGGATGAAGCTCACCATAGCAGTCAACGACGTAGGCTAGGCTCCCAAAGTTGAGGACCTGGTCCAGAGCGAGTGCGCCAGCCATGATGGAGAACTCGCTAGGAAAGCGGACACTACCATCTAGGGTGGTGATGCTTGCTTTGGTGATGAGATGGGTGGCTCCAACCACTGTAGAGCCTGAATCACACTTGACGCTGCCCCCTATGTGGTGTGCCAGCTGTTGTGGGGTCAAAACTGCAACAAGCATTGTTGTTCGAGTTGGTGTCAGAGTATGTGTCTCTGGTGGCTCGGGTGGACTAAAGAACACAAGAATCATAGAGAGGATACAATGGTTTATCATGGTTCAGGCCAATCAATGCCCTACTATCCAGCAGCTGAAGATCCTTATACTCAAAAGCACCCAAAATCGGGGGTTACAATAGGGTTGTAGAGAGATTTGGTAGGGGATTTGCTCAGCGCAAATTCTAAGGTTTCCTCACCATCAGGTGGTGTCTTCCCCTCATTCGGAGAGGGGGAAGATGATGGGATGCAGTGGAGGAGCTCTTGGTTCCCCTCTCTAGGTTGCCTTGCTCTCGGTGCGGAGCGGAGGCCAAAGTATGGAATGGAATGGAATGATCTATCTTCTGATGATCGTCCCCCCTCTAGGTCTGAGCTTATCCCTTATATACTGAGATAGGTTAGGTACATGGCGGTTTGGGGGAACTAGTCTATGATCTACATGCATTGGACTCTAGGAAGTCCTTGCAGTGACATGTTGTGGACCATGGTGGTGTCATGGAACCAAAGAAGCCTTGGGCATCATCTGTCTGCTATGCTCAGACACTCTGCATGTTAGGCTATGTCGGCTTGGACTGGCCTCCCCTAGGTGGACCTTCTAAAGTCTTCTTGGTGGTGAAAGAGGTCGGCTCCTAGGGGCTGACATGTGGGCCTAGGGACCTCCAAGCCCTAGAGGCCGTGGGAAAGCTTTGTCTTCTTGTGTCACGCCCCGTGCTTGTCCTTGTCGAGAAAGTGGCTGACAATGCCATGCCCAAGGGACAGCGCTAGGGAGCCCCGAGCCTCGACAGCTCAGGGCATGTCTTCGTGCGCCTAGGGCCTTAGCTAGGCATCATTGATAGGGTAGGAGCCAAGGGCCGGGCATAAGTGTCAGTCATAGATTGGGAGCCTCAGGGCTCGGGCAAGCCACCGAGCCCCAAGCGGAGGTCATGATGGAGTTAGGCTCGGCCAGGTTTCTTGTCAGAGGGTGCGCGTGAGCGTACCCAATGGGTATAGCCCTTGGGTCCCTAGGCAATCCTAGAGGGGTGGGTCGAGGGGTCTTCATCGCTCAGGAACCATTAGACCCGAGGCTTAACATACCCATATGTTAGGATCTCATCACCGACCTTGAGCAACGGCCTAGATTTTATCTTTAAGGTGGTGGAGAACCAACATTTGAAGGAGTGACTACCAGGTGGGTCCCATAGGCTAGCCGGCCTGTAGGTGGAGCCAGCTAGCCCCACATGTCAGCCTCTTAGGCTGAGTCTTGGTGGTTTGGCTTCTGTAGTGTTTCAGAGTCTTCCTAAGTCGGTTCTATCACGGATAAGCGTGATTTTCTTTAATGAATAGGTCCTCCTTGATGGTTTTATGATTAAATCCTCCTGCAAACATGAAATCACCAAAACTCATGGAACTCATTAGTTTAAACCCCTATACCTATGTTTGGTGATGGGATTAAGTATATATGTAGGATATGATGATAGTTTATGATTGATGTTAATGACCGTCAACAAGCTCCCCCAAGCTTAACCTTTGCTTGTCCCTGAGCAAAGCTAAACTCTGCAATAGGATCAAGAGTTGCTACAATGTTTCATGCATCAAAAGTACACATGAGTTCAATAAAAAATTCTCCTCCTAGATTAGAATAAGCTAATCTGACTTTCAAACTCACCCATATTACCTTCAACCATGGGGCTTCTTAGCCTTCACTTGGGTCTTGAGCAATTGAAAGACAAAACGATCAAGTCAATCCCTATGTCTCAAGTTCATTGTTCCACCATTGTTCTAGAGTTTTTATAAGTTTTCAAAATAAAACTCAGAGATTCTATTGTATGACACTCTCAAGTCTCTCAATATATGTAGTATTTATGGGTCCTCACCAAGGCAATAAAGATGTTGTGCCTTTTTTTCTTCCTACTACTAAGGCTCATGTGGAGTTCATAGGTAGGAAGAAAGCTAGAGCATACTAGCAATGCATATATTATAAAGTCAAACCTCGGATCCAAAGAGAAATGAGTTAAACAATCAAATCAAGATGTGCATGTGTGTGGATATATGTGGTGAATATATATAGTGACTAACCTAATTCTACTTTGCTCCTTGAAAACATATCTCGCATTTGAAACTTGGAAATATTTTTACAAGAGAACAGGGGCTATGTTTATTCATCTTTCTTTCTCTTTTTTTTCAGGTGGGCATCTAAGTACCTATTATTTTCAATATCTCAAACCCTTTTGTGTCTTTTTTTCTCTTTTTTTCTTTTCTCTTCTTCTTTTTGAATAACTTTTGCATAGCTTTAGTCAATCTCGGACCCATGCCTCTTTTCTGCAATAAAACTTTAGGGAGATAGCAACAAGAACTTGGAGCATTTATTTGTATGGAATCCTAACAAGCATGTTTTTGTGTTCACCCCCAGTGTAGGAGTAGAACATTTTTTGGTGGATCTATTTACACCAAAATTTGGGACGAAGAACTGCAGGAACTCGAAGCTTCTAAGATTGTGTCATCAAGTAATCAATTGCATAAGGATCGATATCAGCTGATTTAGGTGCGGCACTGGAATCAGCTCTCTTCGAATGACATCAGCAGATAATGACAATGAGCTACGGTTGGCGTCAGGAAATACATGTCGGACTCTACAAAAAAGGAAAGATTAGGGTCCAAGTTATCTTAAGTTAGGAATGTTTTCTTTTATACCAAAGATTGTAATGAGTCATACTTAAGTAGGATTCATGCTTAGGTTAGGGGTATAATATTGGATCCCGGCTATTGTAAGGAGGACATTCAATCAATCAATACAAATTACTTTTTTTGGCTTTACAGCCAACCCTTAGGAGTAGGAGTAGTGTAGATTTCAGTGAGTTCTTCAACAAGTAGGGCTACATCGGTCCGGCCGACCTCCAGCTTGTCTATAAGTGCCATCATGGCTTATACTTCCATTTGTAAGGCTGCATCGGTTAAGTTTGACCTCCACTGCGAACTCTAGTATAATCTAGTTATAGATTCTTATCTAGTTCAAGTACAAGCTGCATCGGTTAAGTTTGACCTCCACTTGCTCGAATTAGATTAAGGTCAAGTTATCAGCTCTACCTAAGAGTGGCATCCTTTGGGTAGATTCATTAAGTTACCAATCTTGCTGATGTTCTTATTGCCATTAGTTTTAGCAACATCAACCTGCCCGGTCGAGATCGATCTAGATCGGCTTCATATCCTTTTAGTCCATCATTTGCTTTGTTACAATACGATGTTTCTTACTTTGAGTGACGGGTCACATTTCATCGACTGTTCTACTTCGATCTTGATCATGCATAGTACGCGGTTAAGGCATGTATGATCTTGAGGAGGTTTGCTAGGCTAGTTAAATCTGGTCTATAGTTCGCTATTATGGTTGTAACGATCTGGTCGATCCCCACTGATGGCACTTTAGATCGGAGGATGCTAGTTGGTGTAACACATCAGGGTGTTAGCCTTGTATAACTTGACTTGCATAACATGAGCATGAGCATCAAGCATTCATAAACAAGCATTTACAATTGAAACATTGGGTTGAAACATCTTCAACATTTGCTTGTTATCGCATGTTTCCTTGAACATATGCAACTTTTCTCATTATTTCATGTCTCCATGTGTATATGCATATGATCATGAGTGTACACATGTACTTGGTGGATGTAAGTCACAAACATGTAGCAACACCTAGGTTAGCAAATAGGACATTGTTCATGGTCACCTTTCATGAACCAACACTTAAGATTTCATGTGATTACACTAAATAGCACTATGTGTGACTAATACATGAAATGATTGTATGACCATGCAATTAGATTAAACATGTTTAGAGTATCTTTATGAACAACTTTGGTATTCATGGCTAGGGCTAAATGAGTCACTAAGTCATAGTTCTTGTTCAAGTCATCATTTCAATGTGACATGTTTGACCAAGTTTGAACTAGGTGCTAGGGACCTTGCATGGAGGAGGTCACTAAAGCAAAGTTGTAGTGTTTGGCAAGGGGAACAACTTTTATTTTTGGGTCATTGACTGATTTAGCTCCTAACATGCTTGAATTTGGATCACAAGAATCAGAAAAAAAATCCACATTTCAACACTTAACAAAATTTTCTAAGTCTTGGTTCACTGACCGACTGATAGGCTGACATTGGGGATGATATAACTTGGCTTTGGTTGTGAATTAGAGCATGATCCTTTAAGAACAATTGAAGATGGTATGGAGGGCTATGACTTTGATGTAGATTATGTGCGCTAATTCGTCACGGATACAAAGATAGAGCCTCACAAAAACGCGATGTCAGACATTACCATCGCGGACTGAATTGAACGGAGGCATCGATTCAGTGGCTGACCACCGGCAGGCTTTGTGCGCCACATGGAACCAGTGGCTGGCCGCGTGTCGCCGGTGCCCTACCCAGCGCGGCAGAGCTAGGCCAGAGCGCGCCTTCAACTCCCCAGCGCCTGCCCGCACTGAGCCGCGCCCTCAGTTCTAACTTTCTGGCTTTCTCCTTCCCCACCCACAGCAGCGCCGCTCTCTACCATTGCAGCCAAGCACCTCGCCGTCGCCAGCTCGCCCTCGCCACTTCTCCATCACCGCAGTAGCTCCACCGCCACCTCGGCAACCCGCTGCATCTACTAGTGCCCACTGATAGCGCTCGGTAAGCCACCACACCGCACAAGAGCTCGTCATTGCTCCGCTGCCACACTCTGTCACCGTGGTCCGGCCGACTCCGACCACCGCGTGCCACGTTAGAGCACGTAATAGGTCCACCATAGCTCGTAGATGCTCGTCCGAGCTTGTGTTTGTGTCACCGTAGTAACCACCGGCATACCGCCATCGTTCCGCCCCACCGTTCCGCCATGCTCGCCGCCGTCGTCGTTAACGCCGACGAGGAGGCTAGCCATGTAGACCAATCGACGTGTTAGGTCACGGGGATCACGTAGTGATGATGTCACCGTCGGCGAGCTTTGGCCGCACCAGCAGCGTACAGCGCCGCCACTCTGCTTCTGAGTTAATGACGCGTGGGGTCCTCTATCAGCGGGTCCCACCGGTCAGCGACAACAGTGTTGAGGGATAGTTCATTTGATTCCAGATTTTGTACTGTTTTGTAATATTTGTATCTCTAGTTTTGTAGCTTCAAAAATTGTGAAATAAATTTGGTAGTGTTCCTTAGAAAGTGTAGTATTTAGGAAAATATATTATTGACACTTACAGTAGAAATTTTGGAAGATTTAAATGGAAGTTTGAAATGTGTTTTTGAATGCATGCAAAATTGTTTATTTTATATCTAGAGTTTTTGCGCTCCAAAAATTATGAAATTTTTGTGGTAAGCTATTCTTGTCATTTATGAGCTCTGGTAAAAATTTCAGGGTCAGTGCATGAGTAGATTTGTAGTTATAAATTTTCCTTTAATAATTAGGAGATCCTTGTATGAATTTTCATAAATTCTTTAGAAATCCAATATTCATGAAATTTGTTGGAGGTTATCCTAGTACCATAAGGATGATAATAAAAATAGGAAATCTGTTGCTTGACACTTTTCACTAGGGTTTTCTATTTATGCTATTTTAAGCCTTTATGCTTTGTCTTTTTTTTGTATAGAGTGTTTTACTGAATAAAATGGCATGAAACTTTTACAGTAGTCTTTTGGTAGCATTAATAAGGCACTGTAAATTTTTGAGAATTTATGAAGTACATTTGGTATATGTTTATTATTTAACATATGTATCTAAATCAAATAATAAAGGCATTTAAAGAAATAGTTTGGGCTTCACCATTATAATTTCTTGAGTGTATTTGATATGCTTAAACTGTTGGTAGGCTTTGTGTTGTCAAACTTTGAATGATTACATGAAGTAGAAGTATTATTACTTTATAGTGCGAATTGGAAGGATTTCAGACAGATTCTGGAGTTTGATGAGTTGCATGATAAAAATGATGTTTGCTGTAAAAATGGTTAATAACAAAGTTGTAGATAACTTCATCATATGTCTTGTGTTAAAATTTCAGGACCATAGGTCAAACGGTTTAGGAGTTACAGCTGTTCAAAGTTAGCTTTTCCAAATTTGCTTGCTCTCTGGAATTTCTGGACAGCACTGACATGATTGTCTGTTTTGCCTACGATAAGTTGTGAATTAGCTTTTGTTAATTAAATAAGAGTTGTAGGTGATTTTATAAACTTTCCAGAAAGTCTAGGATCAATGCATTTGGATAAATAGAACTCCAGTTATGAGTAAAACAAGTAGCTGCTGTTTGTGAAATAGTAGATGCATTGTTGAAGTAGTTAATTACATAATCAAGAAGAGATATGCACCTACTCAGTAAACGCGATGCACTTGTTGTTACTTAAACCACATGCTGTTAAGAATATTTGCAAGAATGCATTCTTCATGTATCATCACACCACACTTGTTAACATATATGCATTCGCAATATCTCATGCCATATTCATGCATCTAGGATCGGAGGAAGAAATAACGTTGCTGGAATTTGACGAAGTAGAGGAAGGGGACCAGCAGGAGAATCCTCAAGTCGTAGCTCCCGAAGGCGAGGAGCAGAATCCTGAAGAGCTTCCGGAGTGTCCTGACCACCGCCCCACTTCCTTTCTGCGAGGCAAGCCCCGGAGCATTCTAAGTCTCCCAGTATTTTACAAATGATTACTTAAGTACTTATGATTGATGCATTAGGTTATAAGGGTTGAATAGAACCACTTGATGCATATAAATTCCTTGTCCAGATATTACACCTTTAACCGGTATAGATCTAGGATCGAACATATGCTTAGCCATGCTTAGACCGATAGAAGTCGGGTGATGTCCTGTCACCTGCGAGATATAGGTGGATACTGGAGCACGGTTGGCTATATTTGCTATCGTAGAACAGAACCATGGGGTAAAAGAAAATCGAGACCGGGTGGAGTCTATGCGTAGGATGACTCATGTGATTCCGTCTGAGCCAATTAAGGACCGTACCGTTGTTGGCGCTTCTGACAAGATTGAATGCATGCCTATCACTTAGCTGGCCGGATAACTCGTTCCGACCGTGAAGCCAAGTAGCTCAACTCAGGTCGGGACCCGTTCTGTTGTGCGCTCCTTGCGGGGAGGGCGATCAGACTGAGCCCAAGGGCAGGCTAGGCCTGAACGTCCTGGCATCTGGTGTCCCAGATTGTGCAGCGCGGTACGGACCTACGAAATGGGACCTGAGTTGTACCAAAGGTGACCTAAGGCTGCCTTCGCGCGGTATGCCTGGGTTTGTGTTAGGAATAAATTCCCAGCTGGTTGAAATCGATTCGAATCGCCGTCTCTCCTGAATAGTGAGAAACTTGGCTAGTCCCAACATCGTAGTAACTGTGTTATGGAACATGATGGTTTGAATGAATATGGAAGTACGATGCCTGCTATGGTTACTATTGTATGCTTTTAAATTGATATACCACATGTTTGGCACAGGATAGTTGCTAATCTAGAGATGGAAAGTTATAATTAACTTGATAAAGGAATCATAATTGTACAACTAAGTCAATTGCTTTTATGCAAAATATTGTCAAGCTATCTCCACTTATACAGCCTTGCATAATCCTTGGAGTCAATTTATTTCTGGTTTATGACGGGTAAGTCTAGTTGAGTACCTTCTCGTACTCAGGGTTTTATTTCCCATTGTTGCAGATGGCACTAGGTATCATGGTTATTGCAAGAGTTGCTTCTATCCTGCCATGGATGAGGAGTAAGCCTTGGGCAGGCTTCTTTATTAATCCCTATCTTTGCTTTTGTGGACCGTGATCCTACTTGGCACTGTATCAAACTATGTTGGAAACTTTATTTTCGAACTTAATTGCTTCTGCTTTATCTATCAAACTCGGTTTGTAATAACTTTTATTTGTACTCTGATGACGAAAATGTATCTATGAACTTTATGTAATATGTGGCATGTATGTTGAATCATGTACGATCTTGGTTGTTGTAAATCGTTTATCGAGACCCGTTGTGGTACTCGACGGACTACCGGGTTTATATGGGTTCAAGTATGACAGTGTGACTGCTTGCGGGCTGCCATTGTACTTGTACTCTTATAAATTGGTCGGTTCTGCGACAGCTGGCATCAGAGCAAGATTCAACGTTAATTGTCACATGTGTATTTAAAACAAAAGTTTTTGTTTTCCAAAAACCCTTCTCTAGGAACTAATAGTTATATTAATAGGTATTTGAAATCTAAAGTGTGCCAATGATCACTTTCCTTATGCCCAAATTAAAGACTATTAGGTGGCTATTTAAGTACTAACATGGTGGTTTTTACTTCGTCGTCCATACGGCGTGCTATTGTATGGATGCCATTCACTTGAATGGTAATGTATGGATCAAATGCCTCTACGCCAAGGTAAGATGATGAGAGTATGACCGCAAGATGTGAGCGTGCGGTCGGGGAGAGTTAGCTTTGGTATGACTATGTATGCATGCTTGCATGTGTATATGGTACGTATTTAATTGTGGGTTTAAATTGTTATCGGGTAGCTTGATACGGAAGTATATGTATGGGTATACATATATGGAAGTATTTAAATTACATTATGCATATTTCATTATGGGTTTGGGCTGAAATGAAATTTTATGCAGGTACACTAACAACGAAACGTGTAGCTCGACTAGTTATGCGATATATGAGAGAATGTGTGTATGCCACCGTGTCTACCGTTAGAAACAAATTTTTCCTAAGTTTGTGAGGATGTACGGAACGAGCATGCATCATGATAATTACCATTCACATAATTAAATTGTTCCTCCCCTTATAAAATTCTTACTCGGTTATGTAACTCTTATCCATTATGGCCTTGTCTCACAAAGTGTACATGTTGATGGTATAGATGGCAACACCCGTCGGATGTGAGAATTTCCTAAATGTTTTTGGAACACCTACCCTCTTGTGGAGAGTTCTGCACTTTGTGGGGTACCATGAACTGCACCTTTATCATTGGATCGAAGAGTACTTGGAAGGACAGCCATGGTACGAGGTGTGGCTCACTATACCAGCCCGCACACAACCGCCCTTCTGGCAGGAGTGGAAGGCAGAATCAGAAGGGAAGACTCCTTGGGAGGCTGCCCAAGTAGTGGCCTTCGAGGTGTTAAGTCAAATCTGTCAGCAACATGGAGATGCACTCATCGGCAGTGCCGCTAGTATGTTTCCTTGGGTGGATCCATCCACCACAAATTGGGAACACCAGAGCCAAAATGCTTTGATCAGAGATCAGGATGAGTGTGTAGATAGCTCTAGTCCTTCCATGAGTGCAATGTTTGTCGTGATGAAGATGTTTTGTGCACGCCAAGACACTAAGGATTTCTGGCAGGAATCATACACCACCTACATGGACAAACTCATGAGAGCTGAAGCCGCGCAAAACAAGCTTAAGAAGTGTGTGCGCAAGCAAAAGAAAGCCCCAAGTAAAGCTCGAAGGGAATCTGACCAAGCTTATGTAGCTTTGGGCGCTCTTCATGCCCAAATGGAGCAAGTGGATCAACAGAGAGCAACAGCTCAAGAAGCTAGAGCTAATGATCAAGCAGTACTTGCAGGACTACAGGAGCAATTGGAGGCCGCCCGTGCAGAGGTGTCCAGAGCTAGACATTAGCGTGATACAGTAGAAAACCGTGTCGCTAACATAAGGATAGAGCAAGATAGGCACCGTGACATGAGCCATGCTCAGGATCATGCTGAAAGGGGCCTACGTCAACAGCTTGCACAAGCTCAACTTCAAGTAATGAACCTTCAGCATGAAGTGCACTATTTGAACAACCAGCTGAACCCTATCCTTGACGGGGAAGAGGATGGTCCAAATATGGAAGAGGATGATGATGAGGAGCCTGAGGAAGGAGATGATCCTATCTCTGACCTCGATAGTGATCATGACAAGGATTAGGTCACGTAGTACTTAGTATAAGTACTTAATGTATCATCATTGGTTATGTAATGGACCTGTAGTTTGGATTGGTGTTGGTGATTTGAACTATCATGTAATATGGTTATTTGCATGACTATCGTAGGTTTGGTTAAAACTCTAATTCCAGTTGATCTGTCTGAGCTCATGATTTGGATATTAACGTGCTATGAGTCCGATGAGCGATCAAATTGGTGATGTCATGTTGCGAGAATGAATTGTTATGCCTCTATTTTTATTCTGAATTTGAGAATTTTCTCCAGTAATTTCAGTTTAGCATGATTATGATTCATCTGCAATCTTGTGGCATCAACCAATAATCGCTTATTGTTGCAACTTCGTAGATGACGCGTACCCGTGCAGGAGCTGGTAGCAGCCATGATGGCAATAATGATGACTTACCACCACCACCGCCGCCGTTCGCTCAAGAGTTCTTTGCCCAGTTCTTGGGGAGCCAAAGGACAATGGAAGAAGCTTTGCGCCTCATCGCGCAAAACACCGCTCGTGGCCACCCACATCAACCAGGGGCCGAGCCAAATCAGCACAGTACATTCAAGGAATTTCTGGATATGAAGCCTCCTATTTTCAAGGTGGCTAAGGAACCACTACAGGCTGACGAGTGGCTCAACACCATTGAGCAGAAATTTTATCTGCTAAGGGTCACCGAGCATCTGAAAGCTGAGTATGCTTCTCATCAGCTGCAAGGACCAGCATGGATCTGGTGGACACATTTCCTGTCATCTTTGCCTGCTAATGTGTGAGTGACCTAGGAACAGTTCAAGCTGGCTTTTAGGGGACATCATATTCCCCCAGGCCTAATGCGCATGAAAGCGGCTGAATTTATGAGGCTCACTCAAGGAATGAAGACCCTCACAGAATATATGCACGCATTCAACAACCTATCCAGATATGCTCCAGGTTTTGTGGATACTGAGGAGAAAAAGATAGAGAGCTTCAAGCGGGGTCTGGGTACCAAACTGATGAAGACCATGGCCAATTCTAGGTGTGCCACATACAATGAATTTATTAGTGATGCTTTGACCCAAGAAAACCACAATAACATGCATGCCATTGCTAAGGGTCGCAAGAAGGCATATGAGGCAGGTGCCTTCGGATCTTCACATTCAAAAGCGCCTATCACAGCTAGGCCACAATTCCATCCACCTACACCCAAGTTTAGGCCTCCACCACCTAAAGCTCAGAACGTTAGACCTCAGAAACCATTCCGTAAGGCATTCACTATTGCCTTACCAAAAGGGACTGGCAGTTAGGGGAGCTCCATAGGACCTAGGAATAATCAGCCATGTTTCAACTGCAATCAAATGGGTCATTGGGCCAAGGAATGCCCCCACCCCAAGAAGAATGGCAACCCAAATCAAAACAATCAGAGGCAGGCTAATGCAAGGGCACATCTGGGATACGTGCATTATACCGCTATTGAGGAAGTGCCCGATGGAGAAGTTGTCACGGCTGGTATGTTTCTCGTCAACAAGCATCCCGCTGTTGTTTTATTTGATTCAGGAGCTTCTCATTCGTTTATGAGTCAAGCATTTGCATCTAGACATGATCAAGAAATAATTGAAGTAAGCAAAGGGGGTTATAATATAAGTTTAGTAGGGGGTACTATTACTACCAAAAAGATAATAAAAAATGTGCTCATCTCTATACAAGGGAGGGAGTACACAACGGATTTGATAATATTGCCCGGGTTATCGATAATGTAATCTTAGGCATGAATTGGATGAAGGATCATGGTGTTCTTATTGACACTAGCACCCGTACTATTATGTTGAGAGAACCCATGGGAGGGAATGCTTTTCTAGTACCACTCTCCCACAATTTCAAACTCCAACATTTAGCTTGTGCTATCCAAACCACCACACTTTGTGATATCCCAGTGGTTTGTGAGTTTCCGGATGTATTTCCAGAGGAATTACCAGGCTTACCACCTGATAGGGAGGCGGAATTTAAGATTGAGTTAGTGCTAGGTACGGCACCCATATCAAGAAGGCCCTATAGAATGCCACCCAATGAGTTAGCAGAACTTAAGGTTCAATTACAAGATCTATTGGACAAGGGTCTTATCCAACCTAGCTCATCTCCATGGGGATGTCCAGCCTTATTTGTGAAAAAGAAGGACAAGTCACTAAGAATGTGTGTAGATTACAGACCACTCAATGCTGTGACCATCAAGAACAAATATCCGTTGCCCCGCATCGACATCTTGTTCGATCAGCTAGCGAAGGCAAAGGTATTCTCCAAAATTGACTTGAGATTAGGCTACCATCAGATAAAGATCAGACCGGAGGACATACCTAAAATTGCTTTCTCTACTAGGTACGGCTTATATGAGTATTTGGTTATGTCTTTTGGACTAACAAATGCTCCAGCCTACTTCACGTACCTGATGAATTCGGTATTCATGCTCGAGCTCGACAAGTTCGTGGTCATGTTTATCGATGATATATTAATTTAAATGAGTTAGATCATGAAGAGCATCTGAGGATTGTTTTATCCAGACTAAGGGAGCATAAGCTATATGCGAAATTTAGCAAGTGTGAATTTTGGTTGAGCAAAGTACCTTTCTTAGGTCACATCTTATCAAGAGATGGAATCTCTGTAGACCCATCAAAAGTACAAGAGGTCATGGATTGGAAAGCCCCAACTCCGGTTCATGAAGTTCGGAGTTTTCTAGGGTTAGCAGGGTATTATTGTCGTTTCATTCCAGTTTTCTCAAAGATAGCTAAGCCTATGACCAGACTACTTCAGAAAGATGAGAAGTACAAATGGACACCAGAATGTGAAGTAGCTTTTCACACTCTCAGAACTTTGTTGACTACAGCACCTATGCTAGCACAACCAGACATTGAAAAGCCTTTTGACGTATTTTGTGATGCATCGGGAATAGGTTTGGGGTGTGTGCTTATGTAAGAGGGAAGAGTTATTGCATATGCTTCTCGGCAATTGAGAAAGCATGAAGTCAACTACCCTACACATGATTTAGAACTTGCAGCAGTTGTTCATGCATTAAAGATTTGGAGACATTATTTGTTAGGCAATGTATCATATATATACTGACCACAAAAGTCTCAAGTATATCTTTACCCAACCAGAGCTGAACATGAGACAATGAAGATGGTTAGAATTGATTAAGGACTACAATTTAGAAGTGCATTACCATCTGGGAAAAGCTAATGTAGTAGCAGATGCACGCAGTCGAAAGTCTCATTGCAACACCATAGAAGCATTATTGGAAGATGGATTCAACTTGTTACACCCGGCGGTACTACACAATATCACGATTAGTTGTTCACTTGAGAGCAAAATCGTAGAGCTGCAGCAGACAGATATAGGAATAAGTCACATTAAGAGAAAAATGCAAGAGCAAGAGACCAAGCATTTCAGATTGGATGAAAGAGGTGTGTTATGGTTTGAGGACTGGCTTGTGGTACCAAAAGATCGTGAGCTGAGGAATCAAATTTTAGATGAAGCTCACTCGTCCAAATTGTCTATCCATCCGGGTAGTAGTAAGATGTACCAAGATTTGAAAACCTATTTTTGGTGGACTAAGATGAAGAAAGAGATCGCAGCCTATGTTGCTAGGTGCGATAACTGCAGTAGAGTAAAAGCTGTTCATATGAAATCTGCCGGATTACTTCAACCATTGCCTATTGTAGGTTGGAAATGGGAGGAAATCAGCATGGACTTTATCATAGGCCTTCCAATGACACCATAAGGTCACGATTCAATATGGGTTATTGTTGATAGTCTCACCAAGTCAACACATTTTATACCCATGAACACAAGGTATATAGTTGGGAAATACGCTGAGATATATGTTTCTCAGATCATGAGACTACATGGAGTACCTAGGACCATAATCTCAGATCGAGGACCACAGTTCATAGCTCGTTTCTGGGAACACTTACACCAAGCTTTGGGAACCAAGCTAATCAGAAGTTTGGTGTACCATCCGCAAACTTCAAGACAGACGAAGCGAGTGAACCAAATCCTAGAAGATTTGCTTAGAGCTTGTGTTATATCTTCAAAAGGTTCATGGGAGAAATGGTTACCTTTAGCTGAGTTCTCCTATAACAACAGTTATCAAGCAAGTATCAAGATGGCTCCATTTGAAGCCTTGTACGGCTGAAAATGTAGAACTCCGTTGAATTGGATTGAGCCCAATGAAAGGAGATACTTTGGTATTGACTTTGTCAATGAAGCTGAAGAGCAAGTACGTATCATCCAATAGCATATGAAGGCAGCTTAATCGAGACAAAAGAGTTATGCTGATAAAAGAAGGAGACCACTCACTTTTGAAGTAGGTGACTATGTATACCTAAAAGTATCACCCATGAAAGGGGTGAAGAGATTTGGGATGAAAAAGAAGCTTTCACCAAGATATGTAGGGCCATACAAGATTTTGGAATGGAAAGGAAATGTTGCGTATAAGTTACAACTTCCACAGGAGATGAGTGCAATATTTGATGTCTTCCATGTTTCTCAGTTGAAGAAATGTCTTTGAGTACCTAAAGAAGCTATTGCACCCACCAACGTACAACTTCAATCAGATTTGACCTATGAAGAAAAGCCAATTCGAGTATTAGAGGAGATGGAAAGAGTAACAAGGAGTAAGATTATTAAGTTCTATAAGGTGGTGTGGAACAATCATAGTGAACAAGATGCTACGTGGGAAAGAGAAGATTATTTACGAGATGTTTATCCCGCCTTTTTCCAAGAATGGTAGGTCTTGCAAATCTTGGGACGAGATTTTTATAAGGGGGAGGGGCTATAACACCTCGGGTGTTAGCCTTGTATAACTTGACTTGCATAACATGAGCATGAGCATCAAGCATTCATAAACAAGCATTTACAATTGAAACATTGGGTTGAAACATCTGCAACATTTGCTTGTTATCGCATGTTTCCATGAACATATGCAACTTTTCTCATTATTTCATGTCTCCATGTGTATATGCATATGATCATGAGTGTACACATGTACTTGGTGGATGTAAGTCACACAAACATGTTGCAACACCTAGGTTAGCAAATAGGACATTGTTCATGGTCACCTTTCATGAACCAACACTTAAGATTTCATGTGATTACACTAAATAGCACTATGTGTGACTAATACATGAAATGATTGTATGACCTTGCAATTAGCTTAAACATGTTTAGAGTATCTTTATGAACAACTTTGGTATTCATGGCTAGGGCTAAATGAGTCACTAAGTCATAGTTCTTGTTCAAGTCATCATTTCAATGTGACATGTTTGACCAAGTTTGAACTAGGTGCTAGAGACCTTGCATGGAGGAGGTCACTAAAGCAAAGTTGTAGTGTTTGGCAAGGGGAATAACTTTTATTTTTGGGTCATTGACTGATTTAGCTCCTAACATGCTTGAATTTGGATCACAAGAATCAGAAAAAATCCACATTTCAACACAACAAAATTTTCTAAGTCTTGGTTCACTGACTGACTGACAGGCTGACATTGGGGATGATATAACTTGGCTTTGGTTGTGAATTAGAGCATGATCCTTTAAGAACAATTGAAGCTGGTATGGAGGGCTACGACTTTGATGTAGATTATGTGCGCTAATTCATCACGGATACAAAGATAGAGCCTCACAAAAATGCGCTGTCAGACATTACCATCGCGGACTGAATCGAACGGAGGCAGCGATTCAGTGGCCGACCACTGGTAGGCTTCGCGCGCTACGTGGAACCAGCGGCTGGCCGCGTGTCGCCGGTGCCCTGCCCAGCGTGGTAGAGCCAGGCCAAAGCGCGCCTTCAACTCCCCAGCGCCCGCCCACACTGAGCTGCGCCCTCAGTTCCAACTTCCTGGCTTTCTCCTTCCCCGCCCACAGCAGTGCCGCTCTTTGCCATTACAGCCGAGCACCTCGCCGTCGCAAGCTCGCCCTCGCCACTTCTCCATCACCGTAGTAGCTCCACCGCCACCTCGGCAACCCGCTGCATCTACCAGTGCCCTCTGATGGCGCTTGGTAAGCCACCACACCGCACAAGAGCTCATCGTTGCTCCACCGCCACACTCCGTCACCGTGGTCCGGCCGACTCCGACCACCGCGTGTCACGTTAGAGCACGCAATAGGTCCACCATAGCTCATAGATGCTCGTCCGAGCTTATGTTTGCGTCGCCGTAGTAACCACCGGCATACCGCCGTCATTCCGCCCCGCCATTCCGCCATGCTCGCCGCCATCGTCGTTAACACCGACGTGGAGGCCAGCCAAGTAGACCAATCGATGCATTAGGTCACGGGGATCACGTAGTGATGATGTCACCGCCGGCGAACTCACCGTCGGCGAGCTTTGGCCACGCCAGCTGCGTACAGCGCCGCCACTCTGCTTCTGAGTCAATGATGCGTGGGGTCCTCTGTCAGCGGGTCCCACCGGTCAGCGACAGCAGTGTTGAGGGATAGTTCATTTGATTCCAGATTTTGTACGGTTTTGTAATATTTGTATCTCCAGTTTTGTAGCTTCAAAAATTGTGAAATAAATTTGGTAGTGTTCCTTAGGAAGTGTAGTATTTAGGAAAAATATAGTATTGACACTTACAGTAGAAATTTTGGAGGATTTAAATGGAAGTTTGAAATGTGTTTTTGAATGCAAGCAAATTTGTTTATTTTATATCTAGAGTTCCTATGCTCCAAAAATTATGAATTTTTTGTGGTAAACTATTTTTGTCATGTATGAGCTCTGGTAAAAATTTCAGGGTCAGTGCATGAGTAGATTTGTAGTTATAAAGTTTCCTTTAATAATTAGGAGATCCTTGTATGAATTTTCATAAATTCTTTAAGAATCCAATATTCATGAAATTTGTTGGAGGTTATCCTAGTACCATAAGGATGATAAGAAAAATAGGAAATCTATTGCTTGACACTTTTCACAAGGGTTTTCTATTTATGCTATTTTAAGCCTTTATGCTTTGTCTTTTTTTGTATAGAGTGTTTTACTAAATAAAATGGCATGAAACTTTTACAGTAGTCTTTTGGTAGCATTAATAAGGCACTGTAAATTTTTGAGAATTTATGAAGTACATTTGGTATATGTTTATTATTTAACCTATGTATCTAAATCAAATAATAAAGGCATTTAAAGAAATAGTTTGGGCTTCACCATTATAATTTCTTGAGTGTATTTGGTATGCTTAAACTGTTGGTAGGCTTTGTGTTGTCAAACTTTGAATGATTACATGAAGTAGAAGTATTATTACTTTATAGTGCGAATTGGAAGGATTCCGGACAGATTCTGGAGTTTAATGAGTTGCATGATAAAAATGATGTTTGCTGTAAAAATGGTTAATAACAAAGTTGTAGATAACTTCATCATATGTCTTGTGTTAAAATTTCAGGACCATAGGTCAAACGGTTTAGGAGTTACAACTGTTTAAAGTTAGCTTTTCCGAATTTGCTTGCTCTCTGGAATTTCTGGAAAGCACTAACATGATTGTCTGTTTTGCCTAAGATAAGTTGTGAATTAGCTTTTGTGAATTAAATAAGAGTTGTAGGTGATTTTATAATCTTTCCAGAAAGTCTAGGATCACTGCATTTGGATAATTAGAACTCCAGTTATGAGTAAAACAAGTAGCTGCTGTTTGTGAAATAGTAGATGCATTGTTGAAGTAGTTAATTACATAATCAAGAAGAGATATGCACCTACTTAGTAAACGCGATGCACTTGTTGTTACTTAAACCCATGCTATTAAGAATATTTGCAAGAATGCATTCTTCTTGTATCATCACACCACACTTGTTAACATATATGCATTCGCAATATCTCATGCCATATTCATGCATCTAGGATCGGAGGAAGAAATAACGTTGCTGGAATTCGACGAAGTAGAGGAAGGGGACCAGTAGGAGAATCCTCAAGTCGCAGCTCCCGAAGGCAAGGAGCAGAATCCTGAAGAGCTTCTGGAGTGTCCTGACCACCGCCCCACTTCCTCTCTGCGAGGCAAGCCCCAGAGCATTCTAAGTCTCCAAGTATTTTATAAATGATTACTTAAGTACTTATGATTGATGCATTAGGTTATAAGGGTTGAATGGAACCACTTGATGCATATAAATTCCTTGTCCAGAAATTACACCTTTAACCGGTATAGGTCCAGGATCAAACATATGCTTAGCCATGCTAAGACTGGTAGAAGTCGGGTGATGTCCTGTCACCTGCGAGATATAGGTGGATACCGGAGCACGGTTGGCTATATTTACTATCGTGGAACAGAACCATGGGGTAAAAGAAAATCGAGGCCGGGTGGAGTCTATGCGTAGGATGACTCATGTGATTCTATCTGAGCCGATTAAGGACCGTACCGTTGTTGGCGCTTCTAACAAGATTGAACGCATGCCTATCACTTAGCTAGTCGGATAACTCATTCCGACCGCGAAGCCAAGTAGCTCAACTCAGGCTGGGACCCGTTCTGTTGTGCGCTCCTTGCGGGGGGGGGGGGGGGCAATCAAACTGAGCCCAAGGGTAGGCTAGGCCTGAACGTTCTGGCATCTGGTGTCCCATATTGTGCGGCGCGGTACAGACCCGCGAAATGTGGACTTGAGTTGTACCAAAGGTGACCTAAGGCTGCCTTCGCGCGATATGCCTGGGTTTGTGTTAGGAATAAATTTCCAGCTGGTTGAAATCGATTTGAATCGCTGTCTCTCCCGGATAGTGAGAAACTTGGCTAGTCCCAACATCATAGTAACTGTGTTATGGAACATGATGGTTCGAATGAATATGGAAGTACGATACCTGCTATAGTTACTATTGTATGCTTTTAAATTGATATACCACATGTTTGGCACAGGATAGTTGCTAATCTAGAGATGGATAGTTATAATTAACTTGATAAAGGAATCGTAATTGTACAACTAAGTCAATTGCTTTTATGCAAAATGTTGTCAAGCTATCTCCACTTATACAACCTTGCATAATCGTTGGAGTCGATTTATTTCTGGTTTATGATGGGTAAGTCTAGCTGAGTACCTTCTCGTACTCAGGGTTTTATTTCCCATTATTGCAGATGGCACTGTGTATCATGGTTATTGCAAGAGTTGCTTCTATCCCACCGTGGATGAGGAGTAAGCCTTGGGCAGGCTTCTTTATTAATCCCTATCTTTGCTTTTGTGGACCCTGATCCTACTTGGCACTGTATCAAACTATGTTGGAAACTTTATTTTCGAACTTAATTGCTTCCGCTTTTTCTATCAAACTCGGTTTGTAATAACTTTTATTCGTACTCTGATGATGAAAATGTATCTGTGAACTTTATGTAATATGTGGCATGTATGTTGAATCATGTACGATCTTGATTGTTGTAAATCGTTTATCGAGACCCGTCGTGGTACTCGACGGACTACCGGGTTTATATGGGTTCAAGTATGACAGTGCGACCGCTTGCGGGCTGCCATTGTACTTGTACTCTTATAAATTGGTCGGTTCTATGATAGTTGGTAGATTTTTTTTGATCAGGTGTGACCTTGACTGTTTGCTTTGCCTACATCGGCTAAATAGCCGATCGCCTATGCTTTAATGCCTACAGTGTGTCTCCATGATTCTGTTAAATGAGAATATATTTGTTTACTTTAAAGGTTTGATTTGTTGTCTGTATCATAGATGCCATCGATCTGGTCAAACCCCACTATTAGGGATAACAGGTTAGGTCTGATGAGTTCATAGATTTGTCCATGTTAAATAATCGATTGTTCACATGTTGTAGTCCCTTTTCCACCTGAATCAGCTATTTCAACCGATTCGCTTGAGTTTTCACACATATAGCATGTCTTTTAGAAAACCTATCATTGTATAGATGGTTTTACGGATTCTTTGATTTTAGTTTGTTATTATCATCATAGCTGCCATCGATCCGGTCGAACCTCATTGTTGATGGTAACATATTAGATTTAGAGCGTTTGTAGATCCATTTGTACCAGACAGGCGATTTGTTCGCATGTTATATACTTTCTTGTTAGATTCATTGGCTCAATGATTTATATTGGTAATACCCACCTAGCTGATGATTTTACTTATATCTGTGTGGATTGTACTTATCAACATAAAATCAATCGCGACCCATGAGCTTTATAGTCTATAACAGCCGATTTCTTTGTGTATCGGCAATTTAGTCGATTTTCCCCTCTGGTTGCTCCAGAAGCAGCACACTTCAAACTATCTGGGAAAAATCGGCATGTTCCACCTTAAATTACTTATAAACTTTCTTTCCTTATCAATTGTAGGTCAAATTGACTGACACGCCTCGGGAGGAATTCGTAGGGTCGACTGGTCCTACTATTGAAGCCAAGCGGAACTCCGGGCTCATCCTAAGTAGATCCTTCCGGCTTGCTGTGTGCCAGGCGCATCGACACGTTTTTGCGCCGACACACATTCTAGCATGCTGAGTGGGACCTGAACCCACAATCATCATGGTGACCTACAACAACAGTGACATTCTTATGGTGCCTTATGAAGACCTACCTGATGAGGATAAAGATGTCATCAGCAAAGCTATTGAAGAATTTTAGAACAAGTGTTTGTTGTGGTACACCAAGACACGTGACAATAAAGTTGTTCAGAAATATCCACTTCCAAGAGTTTTGATGCATGGGCAAACAGATGCAGACGAAGCTGAGGATAGGCATTTCTTCGTAGAGGCTGTAAACAAATTTGTTCATGATGCCATATTGAACCATAATATAGTTTTCTTGAACACATTCCACAACACCATGAAGGAGGTGTTTCATGGATATCCAATTGATCAGGTTGGACCGGTTTACTACAATATTCCACATCCATCGACTTAGGGGACTAATCAAGCCGGTACTAGCCATCAGGAAGTAGCACTAGCTTGTAATGATAATGTCTAGGCAGTTCAGAGCTCATCTGAGCAAGTTCAGGGTGCTACTACTAATCAGGTGGAGTATAATCCTGGATCATCAGTGCAGCATATGCAACAGCCGACGGGGCAAGTTTAGAATCAAATGGTCAATTTTGGCACATTAGGCCAAATACCGTCATCGACTCAAAAAATAGCGCCATCAGTCCAAAGGATTCATAGAGATACAGATCCCAGCATCTATAAGTAAAGACTTCAAGCAGCAAACCAACAAAGGACCTAGCAGATAGAGATTCCATAAGGATATCATTATGGAATAGATTACAATACCCTTCACATGATTCCAAATCTAGGGTATCAAGGTACCCAAAATTTTAATCCACAGATGGGTCAGTAATTGCAGAGAAATTCAAATTCAAATGCTGATGAGTTGTTGCTTAGAGTGACTAAGATGATGAACAATCAGTTTAGTTTGAAGCCAAAAGGGCAGACCTTCTCATACAAACGCCTATATCCAGAGTGGTATGATTTGGTTGCCCTTCCTACAAATTATAGGCTCCTAGAGTTTGCTAAGTTCACTGGCCAAGATAGCACAAGCACAGTAGAACATGTCAGTCAGTTTCTTACATAGTTGGGTGAAGCATCCATTGAAGAGGCCCATCGGGTTCGTTTCTTCTCCTTATCCCTGTCAAGACCAGCCTTCACTTGGTTTTCATTGCTGCCAGTTAACTCCATTGCCAATTGGGCTGACCTAGAAAGGAAGTTTCATACATATTTTTACACTGGGATAGGAGAAAAGAAAATTACCGATTTGGCGACTATAAGGCTGAGGACTAATGAATCGGGCACCGAATTTCTTCAGAGGTTCCGAGAGACCCAAAATCTATGCTTCTCATTGAACTTGACTAATGATCAACTAGCCGCTTTGGCCATTCAAGGAATATTACCAATGTGGAGAGATAAGCTACTAGGGCAAGAGTTTGACAACTTAGGTTAATTGGCTCAACGAGTGGCAGCGCTCAATAGCCAATTCCAGAATATGCGCAGAGATACCCGATTCTAGAAAAGTGCCGCAATTGTTGAAGCCTATAATCCATATTCAGTCGATGACGGCTATGAGGATGATGAAGAAGAAGAGATTGCTATGACCGAATGGAATTAGGGTAAGAAGACTATAATAGTACCAAATCCTTGGGGAAAAGGAGTTGAAGAAAGCTATGATTTTGATGTCACAAAATTGGACAAGCTCTTTGATTTCTTACTTGAGAAGGGACAGATCAAGTTGCCCAACAATCATGTTATGTTGCCTCCTAATTAGTTGAAGAATAAGAAGTTCTACAAATTTCACAACGCTACTTCTTATTCTACTAATGAGTGCAGAGTTTTCCTGGCAACATATACAGAGGGCTATTCAACAAGGGAGGCTTAAATTTGATACACCTCGAAAGATGAAGTTGATGATAATCCTTTCCCAAGAGATTAGAACATGGTTGACGCTAGGTTGCACAAAGGGAAGACTAAAGTCCTAACATCAACTAGGGCCAAAGAAGCCAGAACCATCGACCCAAAGATGCAAATATCAGCTGATGAATATAGAGAGATCAAAAGGCATCGTGATGAATAGAAGAGCTGATATGAGTAGGGAGAGATGTCAAGGGATGGGGCGACAAGGCCACATGTTACATCTCGAGTTTTGTTGAATAAATGACAGTGGTAGAAGGAAAAGGATTATCAGTGTTGGTTATAAGAGAAAGAATATCAGCAGTCAAAAAGAGAAAGAGAGGTATGAAAGAAAGCAAGCTGAATCACATTGGAATTGTCCTTTCTTCAGACATTGTTGAAATGAAGGTTTGAAATTGCCTACTAGAAATAATTGCCCAGAGTATAGTGAGCAATATTGGGAGTTTAGGCAATCTCAAGCCAACCGCCGGTCTATCAATGCTCGACATGAGTATCATCATAATAATATGGATCGGTACTTAAAAAATAAAAGTGTTCATGATCGGCTTGGGAAGCGAGTTGTTGATCAAAACTGGGCTAATTATGAAGAAGAAAGTAATGAGGAAGAGTATGTTTGGTAGGAAGGGCAATGGTGTCTAGGAGGTTTGACAAGAAGCCAAAAAAGAAGAGTGCAATACCTAAGGAATAGAGAGCTAGAACATGCTCAAACATCTGATAGACCTCAGGTGTGGCGTGCTAAACAAATAGCCTATAGGGGTCAACCATCGGCTAATATTCAAATGGCTTTTCTATTGCCGTCAGAATTTAGAGCTCTAGCAAACCAAGAAGTTTATACAGATTTTGATGAATTGGAGTATGAGAAAATAGTTGCCAAGTTGACAGTTGTACATCAAGCTATATTCGATAAGCTAGCCAAGCATCGGCACTTGAAGGCTTTATATGTGAAAGGTTTTGTCAATGGGAAGCCGATGAGCAAAATGTTGGTGGATGGAGGTGCTTTTGTCAATCTTATGCCTTATACTACTTTTTCGCAAGCTTGGCAAGGGGCTAGAAGATTTGATTGAAACTGACATGATGCTTAAGGATTTTGGGGGTAATGCATCTAAGACCAGGGGGCAATGAGCGTCGAATTGACAATCAGAAGTAAAACTTTGCTCACCACATTCTTCGTCATTGATGGAAAAGGGTTATACAGTTTACTCCTTGGTCATGATTGGATTCATGCAAATTGTTGTGTACCATCGACCATGCATCAATGCTTGATTCAGTGGCATGGAGACGATGTTGAGCTGGTTCATGCTGATGATTTTGTATGTATCGCAACAACTGATCCAATGTATTAAGAACTAGAGGACTTCGAGTTTTTTTCTAACAAGCTATGGGAAGGAGGCTTCATTAAGATCAATGATGAAAGCCAATAGCCAATCTAAGCAATTGGCTCTGAGAGTTTATTTTAATGGATGATCCAATAGGTGGCATGAGTGGTAAGCCAGGGCATGGCTTCACTGTCAGCTGGTGGATTAAATGAGATAAACATTGGTCCTAGAGATAGGCCTAGGCCGATGTATGTGAGCGCTAAATTGGATCCTAAGTACAAGCCAGAGTTGATAGATTTATTAAAGGAAATTTAAAGATTGTTTTGCTTAATGAGATGCTTGGCCTAGATTGGTTAATTGTTTAATCTTTGATCTGAAGAGTTCTGGTGCAACCTATCAAGAAGCGATCGATGAAAAATGTTATCCTAGCTATCGGATCAACACTTGACCACCAATTTATTTAGTCATCGGCTCGAATAGCCAGGTACCAGGAGGGTATCGCCTTTAGCTCAAAATTAACCCAAAAAAGGGGAAAAGCCAATACGAGATGTATCAGCCTATAGAGCAAAAACAAACACAGAAACAATCATGATGTATACAAAGACATTGTAGAAGTATGCTGAGATACGATCATGGACAAAATAGAGACTCTATTGATTAGTTTGCCCTAAATACAAACTAATCAAAAACATTGTCTATCACATCCTGAGCGGATATGATGTCCACTGATGGCCTCCACTGCATCGACGAAATCCTCAATCAACTCCTCGTGCTCCTCGGGGACGTCGCCCATCGAGAAACCGGTCTCCATGGTATTGAGCTTGTACCTGATCTAGACCTACACCATGGCCAGCACCACCTGATGCGCCATGACGAACACCATGAAGGGCAATCTCCTAGATATGGGCTGGGACATCATGGAGGCGGGCATTGATGAGGGGGGGCCGGGCATTGATGGCTGCCATAGTCACGTTCAGCCGCTAGTTGTAGGGACTCCAACTACACCAGTCAGGATCGGCGATCACAGAAATAAAAGAACTATCAAGATAAAGATAGTAGAAATCAAAGTAAAGATGTTCTTGGAGTCTATCTTACCCACCACCATGGCATCGGATTCGGCTAGCCACGCCCGAGTGGCGCTGGCCTCTTCCTCGGTGGCGTGAAGGGCTGCTTGAGAGACCCCAAGGTGGATGTCAAGCTGACCATTTTCCTGAGTTGCCTCAAAATAAAGGTCTTGAGGTACCCTCCACTCTCGAAGGAAACACCAGGGCATCAGTCGCTGTTGTAGGAATCGGAGGAGTCCGACTGATGAGTTTGGTGTGGAGGCAAGATCAGATACAGGCATTGGAGGGCTCAGCCAGCCCTAGGGGGAAGAGGACGAAGGCTTTCATTCAAGATGAACCTATAAACACATTAGAAAAAGTTCAGTTGCCATGAGCAGAAGATATTGATCTCACCTCATACGACTGAAGGCACTGGCTCACCGATAGGTCCTCCTTCAGAACCTCCTTCGCCGTGCGCTTGCTTCGGTTGTCCTCGCCGGCCATGGGATTGATTGGATCTACAAAAGAAGGAAGGAAACTGCTATAGGGTTTGCGAAGGCAGAGAAGAGCAAAGGAACAGGAGCAGTTGCAAGTACAGATGTGTTCGAGGCCAAAGACCTCGGTTGGTATTTGTAGCCACGAAGCGAGATGGTGGACTGTCTCGGGATGTGCAAAAGGCAACCGCAATTAATAGAAGGTGAAGCGCCACTGCACTAATGTCAAAGAGAATGCGGCATTGATAACTGAGGATAAAAGATTGAGGGGTTTTCTTAATAAAGGTCGTGTTTTTAGACTTAATCGGATTAAGGTTAGAAGTTCAGGGATCGGCTATTTTCAAATTGGCTCTTTAGCCGAGACAAAAATACAAGAAGGCGATAGAAAATATAGTTATCACTGGTTCTACACAAATACATGTTGATATGCAGATTACAAGTTTAGGACATCATGTATTGCTTTCAATGCTTTTAGTCAGATGGCATTGACTTCTGTGATTTATTGCTTGTCTTCTTCGGCTGATCTAGGAATATCCTCAAGACTACTGCAGATGGCCCTTCCTTCTCTGACCTTGGTCAATAGTTCATGTTTCTTCTACTTAATGGCATTGGGTATTTAGGCTAGATTGGACTTGTGGTGATCAATGGTAGCCTTCATGTTCTCCAACTCCTTCTCAAGTTCTGCTCGCTTGATCTCTAATTGGTTCAGCTCTAGCTCGATCCTAAGGGGGAAGTTCTTCAAATTGTCGATCAGTTGTGCCAGCTCTTTGGCCTCTTGTCTGTTAGAGTTCTTCTTGGCCAATAAAGCTTCACGATTAGACAAGTTCCTCTAAGCCTTTTTCACCTTTAGGGCTTGATCTTCAATGATGGATAGAGGTGACAAGACTTTGATAAGATTTGGAGATAAATTATCCTTAATGGCTAAGAAGACCCTTTGCATTGAATTTGCAACTTGGACCAAATCGGCTAAATTCTTCTCAAGCATTGGCAATATATCCTTTAGCTGATTTCTGGTCTCTTCTGATAAAGCTTCTTTAGAAGAGGTGGCTGATGAGCTAATTTTGTCTTCATCTAGATACTTTTCAAGGTTGAAAGAGTAGCTCATAGCTGGAAGATTAAATACCTATATATAAGGAAATCTTATTAGGAGGATTAATTTAGTTGATAATAAGATAAACGATGAAGTAAATACAATACCTTTTCTAAGATAGCTTCTATCTGAGAGGAAAAAATAGGCTGATGATGCACCAATGGTATCTGGTTGGATTAGCTCTAAACTTTCAACATTGGTATCTACAAACATCAAGGAAGATTATTCAATTCATATTTGTTGCAAGAGGGTAAGATAGATATATAATGTTCCTACCATCAATTGTTTGTTGGGCTGGAGATTCAACAGTCTAGATGACGACGCCAATAGGATCATTTTCAATAAGTAGACTGTCAGACTCCTGCTCCTGTGTGGGTGTTTCCTCAGAGAGTATCTGACGTGATAAATAGTCAGGTGAAGGGTGAAATTGAATAAGAATCAAGAACTTTAAGGAGATACCTTGGCAGCATCAGGGATTGAAGTGGAAGGGTTCTCATCTTCTGTAGTCTTAGAAGTATCGGTTGGTTTAGCCTGAAATCAGCTCCTCTTGGGGATCGGTCGATGAAGGTTTAGTTGATGCTGAATTAAATGCTTGGGACAATAGTTCCGCACCCAGAGCCGATTGAGATGCAATGGTTGATAACTATGAAGAAAGAGAATTACAAGTTGAATATCATTTTGAGGAAAAGATGAATTGTTTACCTGGGTAGCTGATGGTCTCATTTTGTGAAGTCTTTTCCCAATAATAGGTTTTTTGGGTTGTCCCTTGGGCTGCCTTGCGCTTTGAGGATTGATACGTTACAATGGTAGAGGCAGCTTGAGTTTTCATCAGTTTCTTCAGTGTGGGTGTAGTCGATCCCATTCTTGAGGCTAGACATGGTGGATGATACTCTATAAGACGAAAACTTGGGGGATCGAATTCGGTGTCCTAAAAAGGTCTGTTAGAACAGTTGGTAGGAGAATTCATCGAATAATTTTTTCTAAAAAAATGGTAAGTTACCTCTCTGTCAGAAGCAAACTCTCCATCTAGAGCTATGCATCTAGGATGGACCAACCCACAAAAGAGATGGGAGTGCCATTCTTACCACCAGGAGTCAAAAAGGTTGGAAGAGAAGTTGACTCTTGTCTAGTCATGCAAGCAAAAAGAAGGAAGATCTTATCCTAGTTGGAAGACTCTAGAGGCTTTCATTACTTCACTGATACCTTCCCTTGGCTTCAGTGTGTTCTAGAAGAACAGTTGAGGAGGCAGTTGACCAAGACCAAACTGACGAGCTACGAAAGAGGGGTTGTAAAACTCATAGGTTGGACGGTTGCCTAGAAGGAAGGAACCTATAGACATTTTGCCATTACCATGACAAAATTTGGCTCTAAGAACACAAGGTTTGATGAAGGAATTGAAGATTGCAGCCGCCATTTCGTCTGAGCAGCCTGATTCAAATCAAAATTTGAATGGGAAGACCAACTCATTGTTCTCATCCTCATCATAAGGTAGCCAAGTTAGGATGTCTGTATGAAACCCTATATAAAACTTTTTGAAGAGATGACCAACATCGATAGCAATTGTTATGGCCGATGCAGCTTCACCATAGTTCATACACTAATAGGTTCTTCCTTCCTTGCCTCTGTATTCCTCATCAAAGTTGGAGGAGGGAAAGCTCAAATTCTAGAGATTTGGCCTTACAATCTTATGCATATACAAGTTTAACCATATTTGTATTAGCCACCAGGGGCCGCTGATGGTGTGCACTACTTCATTCTTCAGCAGCTAAGCAGCCACCTGATGCATCAAATGGTAGGCTGATCCCAACAGATATTTGCCAAGGGGAATCTCAATGCCTTCTACCAGATGCTCTGCCATGAATTTATGATTATAAGTTGGACCACAAGATGACCCGCAGAAGATGAATCTTTCTAGCTACATATTTAGAAAAGCCACATATTCTCTTTCGCTAACAGTTGATCCATCTCCAATATGGTTCAGAATGTAGCTTCCCATCCTGTGCAATCTGATATTTTGGCTAATTTCTTGGAACCAACACTTAAGTAATCATAAGGCTGCATTGATCTAGTTATTCTAAGGCCAGTCAATATATAAACATCGGCCAAAGTGATGGTCATTGGGCCGTGACCAAAAACGAAAGCATTCGGGGTGTTAGACCAAAATAAGATGCAAAAATCAAGAGTGAATCATTCCTCTCCATTCCAGATAACGAGAGTGTCATGCATTGATTCAAATAATAAATCTCCCAATCTCCAGCTTTTTTCCAAATAACCTACGAAACCAGTCTCTCCATCCCCTAGGCATTTTGGGCCAGTTTCTGAAGGGAGTTTTGGTGTTCTAGGAGGACAAATCCACTATAGATTGTTTGAAGTGGATTTGGTTGATTTCTTGATGGATAAAATCAGATGGATCAGGGTCACCCATAGGCCCAAGAAAATAGACATTAGGAGCAACAACCGATGGAATCAAGATTTCATTCCTCATTTCCTAGAAATCAGATAAAATAAATTTGAGAAGAAAGGAAATGTAGAGTAGCGGCCAGTACTTGGAGAAAGGAAACTTGAAAGCATACCTCAGGGACATGGTCGCTGGTCACCATTACAGCCAAAATAGATTTGAATCTGAGGAAGATCTCTTGAATAAAAGCTTGATAGGGCAGAGGATTTTCTAGGGTTGAGGCTTTAGCGATGGTGGCGTCAGGCTGTTAAGATTTGCTCGAGAAAGAAGGGGAAAGCAAATGGGTCGAGTGAGCTGGAAATGATATTGTTGGGATATTATATAAGACTCAGACCTAGAAGTCAGGAGTCATGCATATATCTCGGAATAAAATGGTTGCGACGTGGTAAACAGGTAAATAGGAATTTTAGAATAAAATCATTTTTATCCCAAAATTAGGGGGCATGTGTTTACACCAAAATTTGGGAAGAAGAACGCGGGAACTCGAAGCTTCCAAGATTTGTCATCAAGGAATCGATTGCATAAGGATCGATATCAGCTGATTCAGATGCGGCACTGAAATCATCTCTCTTTGAATGACATCAGCAGATAACGACAATGAGCTATGGTTTGCATCGGGACATACATGTCGGACTCTACAAATAGGGAAAGATTAGGGTCCAAGTTATCTTAAGTTAGGAATGTTTTCTTTTATACCAAAGATTGTAATGAGTCGTACTTGAGTAGGATTCATGCTTAGGTTTTGGGTATAAATATTGGACCCCGGCTATTGTAAGGAGGACATCCAATCAATCAATACAAATTACTTTTTTTTGGCTTTACGCTAACCCTTAGGAGTAGGAGTAGTGTAGATTTTGGTGAGTTCTTCAACAAGCAGGGCTGCATCATTCTGGTCGACCTTCAGCTTGTCTATAAGCACTGTCATGGCTTATACTTCGTTTGTAAGGCTGCATCGGTTAAGTTTGACCTCCACTGCGAACTCTAGTATAAGCTAGTTATCGATTCTTATCTAGTTCAAGTATGGCTGCATCGGTTAAGTTCGATCTCCATTGCTCGAATTAGATTAAGGTCAAGTTATCGGCTCTACCTAGGAGTGGCATCCTTTGGGTAGATTCATTAAGTTATTGATCTTGCTGATGTTCTTATTGCCATTAGTTTCAGCAACATCAACCTGCCTAGTCAAGATCGATCTAGATCAGCTTCATATCCTTTTAGTCCATCATTTGCTTTGTTACAATATGATGTTTCTTACTTTGAGCGATGGGTCATGTTTCATCGGCTATTCGACTTTGATCTTTATCATACATAGTACGTGGTTAAGGCATGCATGATCTTGAGGAGGTTTGTTGGCTAGTTAAATCTGGTCTATAGTTTGCTATTATGGATGTAATGATCCGGTCGATCCCCACTGATGGCATTTTAGATCAGAGGATGCTAGTTGGTAGATTTGTTTTCGATTAGGCGTGACATTGGCTGTTTGCTATGCCTACATCTGCTAAATAGCTGATCATCTATCGTTAACGCCTATAGTGTGTCTCCATGATTCTGTTAAATGTGAATAGATCTGTCTACTTTAAAGGTTTGATTTGTTGTCTTTATCACGACTGCCATCGATCCTGGTTGAACCCCACTGGTAGGGATAACAGGTTAGGTCTAATGAGTTCATAGATTTGTCCATGTTAAATAGTCGATTATTCACATGTTGTAGTCCCTTTTCCACCTAAATCGGCTATTTCAGCCGATTCGCTTGAGCTTTCACACATATAGCATGTCTTTCAGAAAACCTGTCACTGTATAGATGGTTTTATGGATTCTTTAGTTTTAGTTTGTTGTTATCATCATAGCTGCCATTGATCTAGTCGAACCTCACTGTTGATGGTAACAGATTAGATTCAGAGTGTTTGTAGATCCATTTGTACCAGACAGTCGATTTGTTCGCATGTTATATACTTTCTCGTTAGATTCATTGGCTCAATGCTTTATATTGGTAGTACCCACATAGCTGATGATTTTACTTATATCTACGTGCATTGTACTTATCAACATAAAATCAATCACGACCCATGAGCTTTATAGTCCGTAACAGCCGATGTCTTCGCGTATTGGCTATTTAGTTGATTTTCCTCGTCTGGCTGCTCCTGAAGCGGCACACTTGGAACTGTCTAGGCAAAACCGCATGTTCCACCTTAAATTATTGATAAACTTTCTCTCCTTATCAATTGTAGGTCAAATTGACTAGCATGCCTCGGGAGGAATTCACATGGTCGACGGGTCCTGCAATTGAAGCCAAGCGGATCTCTAGGCTCATCCTAAGCAGATCCTTTAGGCTTGCTGTGTGCTAGGCAGTATTGACACGTTTTTGCAGCCGACAGGATCTAAGTGGAAAGCATGTTTTTGCGCCTACTCCCAGTGTAGGAGTAGGCATATTTGGGCGGTGTTTACATGATCTTGATTTTAAGAGCATGACAAATCTCTCATAAGGGTCAACAAAGCTTGACAAAACTCAATGCAAAAGCAAGCAACATATATGTGGTAGTTTTCCTAACCTAAATAACATGTATGGCTCTGGTAGGAACTCAAGCTTTGTCATATAGGAACTCATCATGTAACATTTTTGTGTTTTATAAAAGAGTAAATCTCTAGAACTTTAGTATCACTTGGAAGAAGATAAACAACAGCTCAGACCTTCTAATAATATATTCATCAATTACCTAGACTTAGATCAAGCATATGCTATCCACTGAGTTTCAAGTTCAGAGTAAACCTTTATATCAAAACAATTTTATCCATTTAAGAGTAAATCTTTATATCATGGCTGAAAACTAGGTACTTAAAAGGAATTACAACAGAGCAACTATTCATGATTTCCATTTAAGAGATCATCTAGAGAGTTCCTTTTATTTATTCAGCTCTTAAAAACTTAAAGCAAACTAGATACACACTCTTTTTATTTTACTACTACAGGGATAACTATTTATTTTGTTTTCATTCATCATTTTTAACTAATTAAAAGAAACTAAAAACTAAAATAACTGAAAAAGAATACTTACCTGGATACACGGGGATGCTTCTCCCCAAGCTGGCTTTTGGCCAGGGTTCGGTGTTTTAAGTCCTTCGAACGGGACTTCTCCTCATGAAGTTCATTGATTGAGTACCTCAGTTCGCTCCGAATACGAGGATTACTATGGTGGCGCCTCTAATGGTGATGCCACCTTCTTCTGCCAAACCTGTCTTGGTTTTGAAGTTGATTTTGGTTTGACAGGTTCAGAACTTTCACTTGTAAAAAATTGGAGAATTGACAATCTCCCCCACACTTTGCTTGAAGTTTGTCCTACTAATAAATACAAGGTAGAGATCAAGTGCATGAGCTCTATTGGTGGGAAAGCACCAATAGAACCAAAACTTTACTTATTCTTCTCAAACCTTAGGCACATTGAACAAGATGCAGTTGATGTTATGTGCTTTAGTTCAATTACAACATTGGTGATAAGATTCGAAGATTGAGCATGAATGTACCATTTGAGTACATTTGCAAAAAGGGTTGAGTTTAACCTATGGAAGGATTATCCATAATGTATCAATCTTTACATTGATTATTACTATCATCTTCCAAAGATAAGGTGTGCAACTTTTGAGCTTATTTAGTTAAGACTATGAGCTCAAGAAAAGTGGTTGCTAAGAACAAGCTTAAAGAACAAGACATGTTGAGTTAGTCAGGTTTGATCGAGTAAGTTGTTACTCAAACATGCTTGTTTCTTATTTATGTGCATACTAGAAGCAAGGAAAAGCTTTTTAAATAATGGCCATTTACCTTAGGATGTTACCATGTGGCGAAGAGTAGATGAATCATGATGGTCCTTCCTTTTTGCTTGAAGTTTTCCTTGTTCGATTAGCCTCGTATCTTGAGCTATTCATGAGCTTCTTTCCTCCTAGATTGCACCCTTTCTTTCTCATCCTTTTGTCATGTCATCTTTTTGCTCTTCGATCTTGACATCTTGTTGGACCTTCCACCTCACTCATTGTTTTATGCCTTTATTTGTTTCCACAAATTATCTCATGTTGGTGAAGTCTTATTAGGTCCATTGATTAGGGCCTCTCCTTGCATTTAGCTTTTCTTTGCATCATCTAATCCAGGAGATGAGGATAGTTACTGGTCCTCCTCCATCAACCTTTCTCGATTTTCATTGATTCATGGTTGACGAGGTGATGTTCATTGGAGCTGCAGACTCGAGTTCCTCCATGATGGTTTTTGTCTTCAAGTGGCATGGTGGAGAGTAGTTCTTAGCAATATGCCAGCTATCTTGATGGTCGAGGGAGGAACCTTCATTGGTTCTTGTGTGAAAGCTTCATCTCCAATGAACTTGGGATGTCATTTTGCGACCATGGTCGTTCACAACCTCACGCAACACCATTTGCAATCCTCTATCCACTTCCTATGAGTGAGTGCTTTTATTGTAGATCTTGTTTTATAGCACTCGTCTTCTTCCTCTTTGTTCCATAGCTGCAGTGGTGGTTGGGCTTGCAGATTCATGCCAAACCATGAACATGCATGGCATATATTCATTCATCCAGTTCTTTCATCCATGATGAATGAGCTATGCCTTCTTTGTGCAAAGTTATTGGAGTTCATTATGTGCTTTACTTCAACTCTGATTTGAATTCATCTCGTGGCTTACCCAAAATTGAATTCAGTGTTTCCTGCATGGGTTAAGTCCACAGATACAACCAATTCTATACAAGCATGTTTTGATCCAATAATCATGTTCAATTAATACTCCAAATCAAAACATACTAGTGTATAAAGGTAGCATGAGTGAATAAAGAGATTCATTCAAAAAAAGTAAGAACATGTGTGACAAATCGAAGGATCATGATTCAATTATTAAGTTTTCATGATTATGTTTTTTAGCAAGTGGAGCATAGCCTCAAGGTAGAGACAGCCAAGATGACTAGTGACATGGCATAAGATTTTTTAGAGAAGTCATCCCCCACACTTGAATTTTTGCAACGCAAAATCAAGTTTGAATGATAGAATCCTCCCATGAATGTGATTCAATGTTGCATGATGATTGCTTGGGCATACCTTGTGTTTTCATCCTTTTGCTTCCAACCTAAAATGATTAGTGACAAAAAATACCCAAAGGAATGATTTCACAATTATATCTTTATGCTCATTTTACAAAGGCATTACAACAAAAAGGTGAAAGCTCAGGTTATCTCCTAGAAGAGCTTGTTTTAGGACAAAAGCTCATCCTTGGGAAACCTTCAGATTGTGCCTCATGTTGGTGAAGTGGTTTCCCCTCCAACACCAATCTTCGTGTACCTATCTCAAGATTCATGCCAACAACATAACAAGATTTGCAATATTTATGATATACAAACACATCTACAACCACCCTTTCCAAAATTTTATGCACAGGAAGTATGAGGGGGTCGAAGATCTCATGTGTGGCAATGTTGGAGAGACCAATTGATTCAGGATATTTCTCATGTGCGCATGGATTTGATGAGGTGTTCAATAAGTAGCTCCCATGCTCATTGATGTTATCTTCCATTTCAAGCTCCAAGGGCGATTCTTTATGGATGTCCAAAATTTCCCTTGGACTGGTGAATCTTGGGTTGATCTTGTTCAAGGCCTCCTCCAAACTTGGATGAGTTATGTTTATTATAGAGATTGACTTAAGCTCACCCTTTGGATCTAAATCTAGTTTGGGTTCTACCCTTAATGATTTAGCCTCGTCCATCCATTCTTTACTAGCAACGGCATATGAGTCCTTAATATCCTCTAGCCATTATCGTTGCTCTTCTAGGTCATCCTTGTGGCCTTCATGATTCCTATGCTTTGGGTGTCTTAGTGGATTTCTAGGATCATCATGAGACTAGGAGAAAGAGCATAAGAAGGATCATCGAGGTCAATGATGGGTTTGAATAAAACATCTAATGTGGGTATAGAAGGGGAGAAGATAGGATTGGCTTTTGAATGACTCGGCTCTCCTTCTATGACATCACTTGCTATTCCATCCTTAGGTTTTTCTAGATGTTCCCCATAGGAATTTGATTTATGATGCTTTCAAAGAGATCCCTTCTTGAGAGGATTTGAAGTATGTTCCCTTGAATGTCTCTTTTGTAGATGAGAATTTAAGCTTTTCCCAAAATCAGCATAAAAAAGATCATCCTTAATTTCAAAAGAGATTTCCAAAGGTTGAATTTCTTCTTGCTTTGGAGGATTTAGATTTTGGGTATTGATGGTTCAGGATTGATAGGTAAATCTTGGAGTTGGACTGGTTAAGATTTGGCTATCAAAACTTCCTCTTCTTGAACGAAAAATGACTTCTTCTCTTCCTCGGGGAGTTCATCATGAATGCTAGTGCTGGGAGTGATTCCAATAATTTTATCAAGGATAGTCTTTGCTTCACTAACAGTCAAACAAAGGAAAGCTTCTCTAGAGGCTATATCAAGGGATTACGCAGAATCCTTGCTAAGACCCATATAAAAATGCTGAAGAAGCATTGGGTCTAAAATAGCAAGGTCTGGGCCAGTGGTAATAAGGTTATTAATACGTTCCCACGATGTGCCAAGAGATTCTTTTTCTAGTTGTCTAAAAATTAGAACCTCTTTTTGAACGCTAACCACTCTAGAGATGGGAAAGAAAGATAAACAAAATTTAGAGCATAATGCTTCTCAATCTCCTTTCATACTTCCTACGGTTTGATTGTACCAATGTTAGCTCTTCCCGTCAAAGAAACGGAAATAACTTCCATCTTAAGGTCTCATCAAACATGACAGTGATATGCAAGCATGCACATGTCTGTTCAAACTCTCATAGCTATGAGTATGGGTTTTCATTACCTTTTCCCAAGAAGGATTGTTCCCGAATCAATTTAATTAAACACGGGCGCAGCTCATAACCAGGTGTTAGGATAGGCTCTGCAGATTTTGGTGGCTCTAGGCATGCGCTCGTAGGTTAAGCATATTGATATATAGGTGTTGATGAGGACATCACACCCATGCATATGACCATGTTTGGCACATGGTATGGAGGGGTAGGAGGTCAGCAAGGGTGTCCAAGTCAAGAAGGAGGCCCGAGGCTAATTTGGTTCGAGTCCTCGAGGTGGAGGCCCAAAGCAACTCAAGTTCGAGTCTACCTCGGCCTCGAGGACCAGTCTGCCTTAAACTGGTCACCCAGGATGCATCTGGACTCCGTTTTCAATGATCCATATATGGTTGGAAATATAATTTGATAAGGAAGACAATCCAAGTGGTCTCACATCAAAAGCCCTTCAGAATCAACGGGAATCATCGAAACAAGTCAGCGTCCAGAATCTGCCAGGGTGCTGCGACACCGTCTTTTGGTCCATTGGACCGTGTATCGTGTTTGGGCCCATTAGGGGGCACGTCTAGGGAAAGAGATGACCCTAAGACCTTTATAATCATACGCCACCACTGTCATTAGGTTTTGGGGTTTTGCTTAGATTATTCTGTCAAGAACAGTTTCACCGTTCATCGGTTTGTGAGACCCCAACTTCGTGAGATTAATCATTCATCTGCAATTTGATTATGTTCTTTCTTGCTCTTGCTTGTGTTCTTCCTTGTGTAGGCAGGGATTAGCCTTCTTGGCAAGGTCAACCTGGTTCATGACTCGGTTGATAACCAGAGGAGCTATGGTGGTAAGATTGCAGGGTTCGATCTTTCGATCTGAAGCCAGATCGGTGTGTCATTCTCCGCCACAACGATAGTTACCTCTACCTGATGGAAGATCGGGATCCCCATTTCCATTAAGTGGTAATCAGAGCTAAGGTATACCATTAGGTTCATATTTATACCCTAGTTTTGAGTGTTTCGCATTCATCCCATAGTCGAGTGCCATATTTTTTTCCTGTCCTAGAACCTTCCGCGCCATAGCCTTTGCATATTTCAGTTTCAGAGTCCGTTGTGTTGAGTTTGTGTCCTGGTCGAGGCCTTGTTGCTGGTTAGGTCATGTTAGAGTCTAGTTCGTGTATTTTCCCCCATCGTTTCCATCAAATCTTTGCTTCCGTGACCAATTTTGCGCACATTATTCCCGTTTTGCCCTCTAATTCGGAGCCAAACATGGTCATATGCATGGGTGTCATGTCCTCATCATTTTCGCATACGAACTCCGATTTCGACGTTCCATATATCAAAATCGATCAAAAAAAATTTTGGATCCATCCATCCCCTGCCTTGCTGGGGTCAGAAATTTTTATTTTGGTCAAAAACTGGTCACAAGATCCTCTTTTCGTGGTCACAAGTTTTTTGTCGTTTTTGAGCACGTCTTCTAAAATTTCCACAGGCCACACCTTTCACTTGTTTAGGCTCATATTTTTTGTGGTTACTTCTTTTGTGCTCCTAAGTGAATAAAAAATATCAAAAAATAAAAAGAAAAAGTCGAAATTTCCCCAAAAAACATCGATAGCCCAAAAAATAGAAAAAAGAGAGGGGCAAAGGAGGAACAATATCTAGAGGAGCACATAGAGAAGGCCAAAGTGAGCTGTGTTAGCGTGTGCTGTCTAGTTCCTTGTTTTTGTTGCTATCCACCATTCTTGTTTTTCACACACCTGTCACCTTGTTATCCACCATACTTGTTTGTTACACACCTGGTACTTCGAACATTTTAGACCAGCAACGAGAACAAGCACTTTGGACTATAATTCGGCATTACTTTTTGTTACTGACTTATGTGCCAGATATACATATTATTCTTTGTGTGCCTTCCAAGCTCCACAAACTCTTCAGATCAGTATAGAAAAAGGGCCTTGCAATCTCGGTACCACTGCCTCAGGTATCATGAACCAGCCACCGGTTGTACCACCCACTGCTTGCATTGGTAAGAACTTTGTAAGAGCTTGGTAAGACACTTCCACTTGCTATGAAAAGTGACACCACTGCAACCACGTAGTCATTTGATAGGGATAATACTTTTGTGTTGTCTTTTGCTGTCTTCTAACAATGACAGGTTGTTCGTATCCACCGACTTATGATGGTATAGGTGCTGATGAGTACATGTAGTGGGAAATTGCCATAGATAACATATTTGCTACTCGCTTTATGTGTCCAAGGAGGAAGGTAAAAAATGTAGCTAGTGTTTTGTGACATTCTACTTTATCTTGGTGGGAGTCTTTAGATCCTTCTGATAAACCTCAAACTTGGAATGATATGAAACTCCTTATGCGAGAAACCTTTGTTAATCCACCTCATGTTTTGACTTCATATGCTGAGGTGCATCATTTAGAGGAAGAGTCTGTTGTTATTCCACTTGCTATGACTAACCTTCTGTAGGATAATGTCCATAAGCGAGAGGATGACATGGAAGAAAATGAGGAGCTCACAATCTCATATGCAAATTTAGAACCATCACTTCACAATGCACCTATTACTCCTGCTGAGAACACAGGTAATGCCCATGGTGCTACACTCACAGAAGGTGAGAATTGTTTTAATGTACTAATTTTTTCCACAAACCATGCTATCAGAGCAATTGTTAGTGGAACCCTCTCTTGATTTGTTTCTGTCCCATGATAATTTGCTTGATGTTCCTTGTGATAAAGATGAATTGGTTGATGATGCTTCAGTTTTACATGTTTTCGAACCAGTCACTTATGCTAAAAATACACATGTTATTCATATTGCTACTAAAACTAATGAGCTCAAACTATTGTCTTCTTTACATACTTTGGGTTACATTGAATTTGATGTTTTGTGTAACCTAGATTGTTTGGAGGAGAGCCTTTTTAAATATGCTGATTTGCCTTGTTTTCTAAACACACATATCATGTTATTGGCAAATATAACAACAAGGGACAATATATGATACATCGAGTATACATTCGTAGTAATATAAATTCTCCTTTTGTTGTACAAGATTATGATCGTTTAGAGGGCAGCCATAATAATACAAATATTTTCTCATGTTCCTCAAAGAAACAAGTTCACTTCCAAGAAGGGGAGCATTGTTGGTTGCTACCAATGTCTGCTAGACCATCTATTCCTACATTGTCTTTGGTTAGTTCTAATCTTTTGCAGGATAGTGTTGACATACATCGTGTGCATTCGAATCATAGAGTCTACATGCTTGCTGAATTTTTTATGCGAGATGACATGCTAGAAACTTGGAAACATGGTCACGTTCCTTCTCACAATTATTTCAGTTCCCTTTGTCTTCGCAACCCCGTTCTCCTTTATGTTGTGCAGGATCAGTTTCAAGCACAATCGACGCCGAGGACGGCTTTTCGTCAAGAAGGGGAGGATGATGAGGACATGACACCCATGCATATGACCATGTTTGGTGCATGGTATGGAGGGGTAGGAGGTCAGCAAGGGTGTCCAAGTCAAGAAGGAGGCCCGAGGCTAATTCAGTTCGAGTCTTCGAGGTGGAGGCCCAAAGCAACTCAGGTTTGTGTCTACCTCGGACTCCAGGACTAGTCTGCCTTAAACTGGTCACCCAAGATGTATCTGGACTCCGTTTTCGACGATCCACATATGGTTGGAAATCTAATTTGATAAGGAAGACAATCCAAGTGGTCTCACATCAAAAGCCCTTCAGAATCAATGGGAATCATCGAAATAAGTCAGCGTCTAGAATCTACCAAGGTGCTGCAACACCGTCTTTTGGTCCGTTGGACCGTGTATCGTGTTTGGGCCCATTAGGGGGCGCGTCTAGGGAAAGCGATGACCCTAAGACCTTTATAATCATACGCCACCACCATCATTAGGTTTTGGGGTTTTGCTTAGATTATTCTATCAAGAACAGTTTCATCGTTCATCGGTTTGTGAGACCCCAACTTCGTGAGATTAATCATTCATCTGCAATTTGGTTTTGTTCTTTCTTGCTCTTGCTTGTGTTCTTCATTGCACAGGTAGGGATTAGCTTTCTTGGTGAGGTCAACCTAGTTTGTGACTCAGTTGATAACCAGAGGAGCTGTGGTGCTAAGATTGTAGGGTTTGATCTTTCGATCTGAAGCCGGATCGGTGTGTCATTCTCTGCCATAACGATAGTTACCTCTACCTGACAGAAGATCGGGATCCCCGTTTCCATTAGGTGTGTTATCCATGCAATACAAAATTAAAACAAAAGACACAAAGTTAATCTAGGTCGTAGTTAACTCAGCAACCATTTCCCCAGCAATGACGCCAGAAAGCTTGTTGGTATATTTTAGACGCACACAGATAAATCTATAAGCGCATGGATACCACTATAGCTTTCACCCAGAAGTTTTCCAAGTATTGTATCTATAGGGAAACATGTGAGATTGACTATGGTCTAACTTAATTAGGGATAGAAATAAGGTTAAGGATAAATAGGAGCGTAGAGAGGACTACTAAGGTTTTCTAATCCTGACATGGGTAAGCTATGTCTTCTACTATTCAACTGGGGACATTACTAAGGAAATACACCAACAGAGGATACTTTCCTTCGCAACTACGTCCTATGTGGTCTACAAACAGGAGGTTGACTACAAAGGACTCAACGAGGCTATATAGTCACCCTCGTGATCTACCACCGGCCCAAAATGTAGGGTGCATCCACAAGTAACTAGAGTCTAAGCACCACGCTTACACCATAATTACTACTTTACTCTTCCCAAATAAAGAATAAAGCACTCAAACGAGTTGTGAACCTAATGAACAATATAAACACGATACTTACTTGAATCAGAAGTTGGTTACCAGACAAATCTCAGAAGCAAGCCCAAGTAGAACTTGATTCCACCAAGGTACAAGCCGTAGAGAGAGCACCGATAGGCCAACACTTCCTCCAAACTCTTCCCTCACTCAATATCTCACTATTTCTATTTACAATGGCTAGATCCTAACTTGGAGAACTAATCTTCTCTTGGTTGCTGATGTTTGATCCTGAGATGAGGATGTGAATTATGATTTCAGGATGCCTTGTTGGAGGAGGTATAGGGGGGTATATATAAGGGGCAATGTCAAATCTGGACCCTTGGATCAAACCCACCTTGAGCAATGGCGTAGATTTGATCATTAAGGCGGTGGAGAACCAACATTCAAAGGAGGGACTGCAAGGTCGGCCCCATAGGCCGACCAGCCCCATATGTCAGTCTCTTAGGCTGAGTCACGATGGTTTAGCTTCTGTAGTGTTCTGGAGTCTTCCTAAGTCGATTTCATCACGGACAACTATGATTTCCTTTGACGAATAGGTCCTCCTTGACGGTTTTTTGATTAAATCCTCCTATAAACATGAAATCACCAAAACTTGTGGAACTCATTAGTTTAAACCCATATACCTATGTTTGGTGATGGAATTAAGTATATATGCAGGATATGTTGATGGTTTATGATTGATGTTAATGATTGTCAACGGTAAACAACCAACTCATGTGGCTGGCTATGAGAAAGAGCAAGACCATACTCCATAGTGCCTTTAATATACCACAAAATGTGTTTGACAAGAGCAAAGTGAGACTCCTAGGGGTCATGCATATTCAAGCGAACTTGTTGAATAGCATGAGCAATATTAGGCCATGTGAGAGTCAAGTATTGTAAAGCACCAGCAAGACCATGATATAGTGTAGGATCGACTACTGGTGGTCCATCTTGGGCGGATAGTTTAGAATGAACCTCAAGCGGAGTTTGGCAAGGATTGCATGATGACATGTTTGCCTTGGCCAAATTTCAGCAGTATATTTAGCTTGAGAAAGAACGAGACTTGTGGATGACCGTTGAGCAGAAACTCCCAAGAAGTAATGAAGATTACCGAGATCAGTCATGGCAAATTCTTGCTATACAGAGCCAATAATATGTTGAAGAAGATGTTGTGATGAAGCCATCAATATGATGTCATCCACATACAATAGAGGGTAGGCCACATCTGCCCCATGAGTGTAGACGAACAGCGAGTTGTCACATTGAAAAGCCCAGAAACCAACTGAGGTGATGAATGCTTGGAAGCGGCTGTACCAAGCCCACGAGGCCTGTTTGAGGCCATAGAGAGCATTGTTGAGCTTGCACACATTATTAGGACGCGTTGGGTCAACAAACCCAGGAGGTTATTGGAAGTAGACAGTTTCATTGAGAGTGCCATGTAAAAATGCATTTTTAACATCCAACTGATGAATAGGCCAATCACGGGAGATGGTGAGACAATACCATATGAATAGTTGCGGGCTTCACTACCAGGCTGAAGGTTTCATCATAGTCAATACTGTGCTACTGAGAAAATCCATGGATGACCCAACGAGCCTTGTACCGGGATAAAGATCCATCAGCATTGTGCTTGTGGCGATAAAGCCAATTGCCTGGAACAATATTAGCATGTGGTGGTGGCGGTACAAGGTCCTAGGTTTGATTTGCAAGAAGAGCACCATATTCTTCCTCTATAGCATGCTTCCAAGTTTGATCTGAGAGTGCACCTCGATATGTTTTTGGGAGTGGGCTGATATCTATAGAAGCTGTGGACAAAACCATAGACAAGTTGAAAATTTGTCACGGTTGACTGATGCTGGACCTACCCCTGTTTGCATGGCATGCTGATTAGTAATGGGAGGAACAGGGACAATGGGTGCTTGAGAGGAGCGTAGAGCAACCGGTATGATAGTCAAGGTGGAGCTAGATGGCACTGCCACTTCTAAGGGAGCTGCAACTACGTGGGCGCTGGAGCTGCTGTTGTTGTGGATCTGAAGGGCGCTATTAGTGCAGCAAGCGGTTGGTGACATCGCATGTACACTTGTGTAACCGGTGGCTGATATGGAGCACCGGTCATAGAGGGCAGCGCCTGAGTGCTACCAGGGTGCCCAAACTGTAGTCCTATGCCTGGTCTAGGGTGGCGTCCCATACTAGCTATAGGAGCCTACACCTTGCCATGGTGCAGTGGATGCCGCACCTAGCTCCGGCAATTGTTGAGGTTTAGTGCCAGTGGTGGACGTCGCTGTCAGTGCCGTAGGATGAGAAGCCGTGCCGTTAGGAGATGCAGCAGTACTGGCACCCAGCGTGGTCATTGAAAGGCTAGTGGAACCTGATGCCGAGGCAATTTAATGGCACAACATGGCTTCCATACTAAAGATATTCATATGCCGAAGGCAAAGATGATAACTAGTTGTTTTTTTGATGCAAGGACAACCCTTCGCGGCATGGCTTCCACACTGAAGACAAAGATTCAGCTGCCCTCATTCCTCAAGGCCCAGTCGCTTTAGGTTATAACCAGTTCTAAATGGGCTAAGCCATGCCGTGCCCTTCAGGTTATCATCATGTTGGACGTCGATATTAGAACTGGTTATCATCATGTTGTCATGTCGATATTAGAAATGGTTATCATCATGTTATCATGCCACTAAATGGGCTAAGCTTGGTGATGTAGGGACAACCCTTCATGGCATGGCTTCCATACTAAAGACAAAGACTCCGTTGCCCTCATTCCTAGAGGCCCAGTCACTTCTTGCCCTGGAAGAGTCTGAGCTCCTGACGTCCTCTTCGGTTGCTGCCTTCACTACACCTAGGAGTGCCCCTACACCTCCTCATGCTACTATGTCGGTGCCTGCGGTGTTCACTTCAACCCCAGCACCACCGGTGTAACACCCTAGGTGTTAAGCATGGATTTGGCATTGGCATTGCATGAGCACAAGCATCATTGATCATTCATGAGCATAAGCATCATAATTTCTATCTCTATGTTTGCTTATATCACATGTGTTGTCACTAAATGCTTTACATATGATAGGGTTTACATGCATGTAACCAATGTATAAAATGTTTGTGGGACCTTAGGAGTACCTTAAACATGCAAATAATGTCTACCAGCTCTACTTATAAAGCCTTGCATACTCCTTGGTGTCTTAGCATTTTAGTTGAAGACGGGTAAGTCTAGCTGAGTACCTTCTTGTTCTCAGAGTTTTATTCCCATTGTTGTAGATAATATTATGTACCACGGTTACAGCAAGCACGGCCGTGCTCTTATAGTGGATGAGGAATAGGACCATGGGCAATGGTCACTCTTTTATATCATCTCACCCTTGTGCTTTTGTTGGAGATGACTGTGGAAACTGGTTATGTATCTAAATTACTGTTGATGTCGTTCTGAACTATGTTGCTTCCGCTACTTTAAACTAATGTTGTAATAACTATGTTGGAACTCCGATGTATGACAAACTATTTGTGAACTCATTGTAACATGTGGCTTGTATGTTGAATCATGTATGATCTTAGCTTCTATGTTGGTTGATTCGAGATCCTTCGTGATACTCGACGGACTACCAGATTTATATGGGCTCAAGTGTGATGGTTTGACTACCTTGGTGGTTGCTATTGTACTTGTGCTCTTATAAATTAGACGGTTCTATTACATCTAGTATTAGAGCATGATTCAACACTAAACTTGTCATATGTGTAATTAAAACAAAGGTTTTTGTTTTATAAACGTAATTTCTACAACTATAGTAATGAGTTTAGAGTGTTGAAGATTGAACTTAAAACTATAGTGTGCCAGTGGTCATCTCCATTATGACCAGTTAAGGACTATTAGGTGGCTATTTAAGTACTAACATGGGGGTTTTACTTTCATCGTCCATACGGCGTGCTATTGTATGGGTGCCACTCACTTGAGTAGTAATGTATGGATCAATTGCCTCTACGCCAGGTAACAAGGTAAGTTGATGAGTGGCATGACCGCAAGAAGTGAGCATGCAGTCGGGGAGAGCTAGCTGTGATACGATTGTATACGCATGCTTGCATGTGTGTATGGTGCGTATTTAATTGTGGGTAGTGTATTAATCATCGGGTAGCTTTGATACAAAAGTATATATATGGGATATATATATATATATGGAAGTATTTTGTTTACTACTTTCATATATATCTTGCTATCCTTGATATTCAACTTAGAGCCCAGATTTACCTTTTTGTACATATAACTGTTGGGTTGGGCTAAAATGAATCTTCTGCAGGTACACTAACAATGAAATGTGTAGCTCGTTTAGTTACGATTATATCAAGAGAACGTATGTATGCCACTGCGTATGTCGTTAGGATTTATTTTTCTAAGTTTGTGAGGACGTACGGAACGAGCATACACCATGATACATCATTCATTCATATCATTGCATTGTTCCTCCCCTTGCAAGATCTTATTGTTAAGTAACTCTTTTCTATAATCATGTGTCTCACTTAATTGTAACATTTTGCTATAGATGACAGCCTGAGGAGCCCCTATTGCAAGCGACACCTTTTTGGCACTATTTGGGACTCCCACCTTACTTTGGAGGGTATTGCACTCTATTGGGTATGCTGAACTGCCTCGCTATTTTTGGAACGAAGTGGTAACTGAGGGACAGCGGTGGTACGACGTGTGGGTTGATGTCACCGCCCATGTGGACAACCCTCAGTGGCAAAGATGGAGTATCGAGTCAGATGGATAGACCCCTTAGGAGGGTGCCCAAGTGGCCGCTTTTGAAGTTCTGTCAGGAATTCGATGATGAGCTTGTCAATGGGCCCGTTGGATCTTTCCCTCGAGTGGATGCATCACAGACCACTTGGACCCAGCCAGGCGGTAATGCTTTGGTAAGAGACCGGGATGAAAGAGCAGGAAGAAGTAATGTTGCTATGAGTGCCATGTATGATGTTATGAAGATGTTTTACTCTCGCCATGATAGCTATATCAGTTGTATGTAAGAGCTCCAAAGAGCACAGGCTACATAGCGTAGGATACGAGGATGTGTGCACAGGCACTGAAGGGCAGTTAGAGCAGCTCAAAATGAGATAGGTAATTATATGACAGCCTTGGAAGACTGCCGGGGGCAGTTTGTCCATGCTGTTGCTGAAAGAGATGCAGCTAGGGCTAAGTTATAGGACGTCCATGCTAAGAGGGATGAGGTCATTCGCCTTGCTAAAACTAGGGAGGTAGCTAGGATTAGGACTATGTTTCAGGCTACTAGGCAGGCAACGGAGTTTGATCACAAAGGGCAGGAACTCATACGCTAGATTGAGGAGCTTTAGCTAGATATTCATCCTCTCAACAACATGGTGAACCCAATTCTTCCTCCAGCTCCAGCGGTGGAAGAAGATCCCAATGTGTTGATTGCTGAGCATGATGGCATGGAGGTGGACGCCGAGGAGGAGCCCGAAGATGAAGAGGTTGAGTCTTTTGAGGACGATCACGGTGATGGTGTGTCTGACATCGACAGCGACCACCCTGTGGAGTAGCTTAGCTATAATATCTAGCTAGATGCGTTTGCTCTTTATCTTCGATCCTTGTGTAATGAACTCGTAATGTAGGTCTTGATTTCATGATGTACCCCTTTTCGATGTTATTGGAACCATGCATGTAATACATGTGGTGATGATGATCTCCCACCACCACCGCACCCCATGCCAACAGAAATGATGGCACAACTCCTAGAGACCCAATAGTCTATGGGGGAAGTACTACGTGGGCTTGCACGGAACACCGGTCATGGACGGGGATGAGACCAACACTAGGGACACGAACCAAATCAGTACAGTGAGTTCAAGGACTTTTTAGACACTAAACCCCCTATCTTTAAGGAAGTAGAGGAGCCATTGCAAGCCGATGAATGGCTCAATACCATTGAGCAGAAGTTTCGTCTCTTGAGAGTTACAGAGCATATGAAGGCTGTGTATGCCTCACATTAGTTGCGTGGTCCAGCAGGTATTTGGTGGACTCATTACCTATCTACCCTCCCTACTAATGCTCAAGTTACATTGAATGAGTTCAAGGCTGCTTTCGGGGGGCATCATATTCCCCCAGGTCTTGTGAGCATGAAACATATAGAGTTTATGAGGCTTACTTAGGCCACCAAAAGTCTCACTGAGTACTTGCATGCCTTCAACAACCTCTCAAGTATGCGCCTGAGTTTGTGAATACCGATGCTAAGAAGATTGCAAGCTACAAGAGAGGACTAGGTCCAAAGTTGATGAAGACTCTAGCAAATAACGAGAGTGAGACTTACAACGAATTCATGAGTGATGCGCTCACACAAGAGAATCATAATAATATTTATGATGCATCCAAGAGCCACAAGAGGGACTTTGAAGCCGGTGCATCTCAGCAGAGTGCTCCAGCGGTGGCAAGAACCCAATACCGCCCACCTGCTCCAAAATACCAGCCACCTCAGAAGAAGGCCTAGCCAAGCCAAGCAAATAAAGGGTATCGTTGGGCATACTCTATTTCTCTACCATCTAAGGGTGGTGCAGGACAAGGCAACTCGAAGGAACCACCTAACAATCAACCTTGCTTCAATTGCAACAAGACTGGTCATTGGGTGAGGGAGTGCCCTTACCCTAAGAAGAACAATCAGAGGCCAGCAACTACAAATGCACACCCGGGGTATGTGCATTACACCACCATGGAAGAGATTCCCTCTGGCGAGGTTGTCATAGCTGGTATGTTTCTTGTGAACAATCACCCTGTAGTTGTTCTATTTGATTCTAGAGCTTCATATTCATTCATGAGTCCCACATTTGCCTCTCAGTATGATCAGAAGGTAGTTACTATAGAAAAAGGGGGCTATTGTATAAGTGCGGCTGGGAGCCAAATCTCCACCAATCAAATAGTTAGAGAAGTACGTATCTTGATAAGTAATAGGGAGTACACTGTCGATCTAGTGGTATTGCCGGGCTTAGGGATAGATGTAATTTTGGGATTGAAGTGGATGAGTGGTCATGGAGTTCTTATTGATACCTCCACTAGAGTAATTGTGTTAAGAGAACCCAAGACTAACGAGGCATTTCTGGTGCCCCTTCCTAGAGAGATTGACCTTCATAATACAACTAATGCCATCTAGCTTCCGACAATTACTGATATTCCTATAGTATGTGAGTTTTTCGGATGCCTTTCCTGATGAGCTGCCAAGGTTACTACCTAATAGAGAGGTAGAGTTCAAGATAGAGTTGCTACCTGGTACAGCGCCCATCTCCCGAAGACCTTACAGAATGCTGCCAAATGAGTTGGCAGAACTGAAGATACAACTACAAGAACTGTTAGAGAAGGGTCTCATTCGCCCTAGTTCGTCACCATGGGGTTGTCCAGCCATATTTGTGAAAAAGAAGGATAAGTCTTTGCGGATGTGTGTGGATTATCGACCACTCAATTTTGTGACTATCAATAACAAATACCCCTTGCCTCGTATTGATATCTTATTTGATTAATTGGCAAAGGCAAAGGTTTTCTCTAAAATTGATTTGAGATCAGGGTATCACCAAATCAAGATTAGATCCGGAAGACATACCTAAGATGGTTTTTTCCACTAGGTATGATCTGTATGAGTATTTAGTCATGTCCTTTGGATTGACCAATGCTCCTGCCTATTTCATGTATTTGATGAACTCAGGTGTTCATGCCCAAACTTGACAAGTTCATGGTTGTGTTTATCGATGATATCTTGATTTATTCAGAGACTGCCGAAGAGCATGAGGAGCACTTGAGAGTGGTGTTGTCGAGACTAAGAGAGCATAAGTTGTATGCAAAGTTTAGTAAATGTGAGTTTTGGTTGAAAAAGGTACCTTTCCTAGGTCACGTATTATCTAAAGATGGAATTTTTGTGGATCCATACAAAGTGCAAGAAGTGTTGGATTGGAAAGCTCCCACCTCCGTTCATGAGGTTTGGAGTTTTTTGGGCTTAACAAGATATTATCGTTAGTTTATCCTAGATTTCTCCAAGATAGCCAAGCCTATGACGAGGCTACTTCAAAAGGATGAAAAGTTTATATGGACACCAGAGTGTGAAGCAGCTTTTCACACTTTGCAGACTTTGCTAACTACTACTCCTGTTTTAGCACAACTTGACATTGAGAAACCGTTTGATGTATTTTGTGATGCATTAGATACCGGTTTAGGGTGTGTTCTAATGGAGGAAGGCCGAGTCATTGCTTATGCCTTGCGTCAATTGAGAAAGCATGAAGTCAATTATCCAACTCATGATTTAGAGCAAGCAGCAGTTGTCCACGCTCTAAAAATTTGGAGACATTACCTGCTTGGTAATGTTTGCCATATCTACACTGATCACAAAAGTACATTTTCACTCAACCTGAGTTGAACATGAGGTAGCGCAGATGGTTGGAATTGATCAAGGATTATAACTTGGAAGCGCATTATCATCCGGGAAAGGCCAATGTGGTTGCCGATGCCTTTATCCGGAAGTATCATTGTAATTCTTTGTTGGAAGATGGTTTCAACTTATTGGATCCGGCAGTCTTACACAATATCACTGTTAGTTGCTCTCTTGAGGCAAAAATCATTGAGCTCCAAAAGACTGATGTTGGTATATTCCATCTAAAGAAGAAGATGAAAGAAGAAGAAAGTAAGCATTTTTTATTGGATGAGAATGGTGTTCTATGGTTTAAAGATCGGCTAGTAGTGCCGAAAGATAGAGAGCTTAGGAACCAGATCTTGGATGAAGCTCATTCTTCCAAGCTATCCATTCACCCAGGTAGCAGCAAGATGTACCAAGACTTGAAAACTCAATTTTGGTGGACAAAAATGAAGAAAGAAATTACGGCATACGTTGCTAGATGTGATAACTGTTGCCGAGTTAAGGCCATTCATATGAAACCAGCAGGGTTACTTTAGCCACTGTCTATCCCAAGTTGGAAATGGGAGGACATTAGTATGGATTTTATTGTCGGACTTCCAAACACTCAAAAGGGTCATGATTCTATATGGGTAATTGTTGACCATCTTACCAAGTCTACATATTTTATTCATGTCAATGTCAAGTGTCGACCTCATCAATATGAAAAGTTATACATTGATCAAATTGTAAGGTTGCATGGAGTACCTAAGAGTATTGTATTAGATCAAGGGTCCTAGTTTGTTAATCATTTTTTGGAACACCTGCACAAGTACTTAGGTACCACATTGATTCATAGCTCTGCTTATCACCCCCAGGCAGCAGGTCAAACTGAGCGTGTGAATCTGATCTTGGAAGATATGTTGAGAGCATGTGTGATTTCTTCCAAGGGTTCATGGGATGATTGGTTACCTTTGGCTGAATTGTCCTACAATAATAGCTATCAAGAGAGCATCAAGATGGCTCCATTTGAAGCTTTATATGGTCACAAGTGTAGGACCCCTCTTAATTGGGTTGAGCCTGGTGAAAGGAGATATTATGGTATTGACTTTGTCAAAGAAGATGAAGAATGAGTTCAAATCATTCAACAACATATAGAAGCTGCTCAATCAAGACAAAAGAGTTATGCAGATAAAAGGAGAAGTCCTATTGTGTTCCAAATTGGAGATTATGTGTATCTAAAGGTGTCCCCAATGAAGAAGGTACAAAGGTTTGGAGTGAGACAAAAACTTGCTCCTAGGTATATCGGTCCATATTAGATCATTGTAGAAAAAGGACTAGTAGCCTACAAACTCCAGTTACCTCCAGAAATGATAGCTATATTCAATGTTTTCCATGTCTCCCAACTCAAGAAATGTCTTCGTGTGCCTGAAGAAGCTATTGAACCCGCTAGTGTCAAGATCTAGTCGGATTTGACCTATGAAGAAAGACCTATTCGAGTGCTTGAAGAAAAGGAAAGAGTGACCTATAGGAAAGTGATTAAATTCTACAAGGTGGTATGGAATAACCATAGTGAGCAAGATGCTATGTGGGAGCTAGAGGATTATCTTCATGATTTCTATCCGGGTTTCTACAAGAGATGGTTGGTAGTACAAATCTCGGGACGAGATTTCTTTAAGGGGGGAAGGGTTGTAACACCTATTAAGCATGCATTTGGCATTGGCATTGCATGAGCACAAGCATCATTGATGTTTCATGAGCATAAGCATCTTAATTTCTATCTCTATGTTTGCTTATATCACATGTGTTGTCACTAAATGCTTTACATATGATAGGGTTTATATGTAACCAATGTATAAAATGTTTGTCGGACCTTAGGAATACCTTAAACATGCTTAGAATGTCATACAGAACAACTTTGGTATTCATGACTTGGACCCATTTGGCCTCTAAGTCATTGTTATAGTGTAGGCTTTCATTTTTAAGTTGCACGTTTGACCTAAGTTGAACTATAGCATAGAGTGTTTGCATGGCAGTGCACCCTTAAGCAAAGTTGTAGTACTTGACTAGAGTAACAACTTTTATTTTTTGGTTAAGACCTAATTCAGTGCATAGCATGCTCAAAATGAGCTTACAAGTAGCAAGAAATGTTGTTTTGGACTTGCTAAATTTTTTCTAAGTCTTTATGATGCTTACAATTTCGATGTACCTCACTTGGGAGCATTGTAACTGGCTAACCATTGAGAATTTAGGGGTTCCTTCTTAAAGCAAGTTTGTAGATTACATGTAGCTCTACAATTTCTATTCAGGGAATTTTTGCTAACTCTAACTGGTTTGGGAGTTAAAGTGTGTCAAAGTTGCTCGGTCAGTCAGCTTCATCATCGGACTGAATTGGCTGAGGGCTCCTTTAGTGGCCGACCAAGGGTAGGCCAGGCATGCTGTGTGGTGGCCGTATGCTGACGCTGGTCGGGCTGATTAGGCCAGCGTGGAAATATAAGCCGCACGCCTCTACTGCTCTCTCCATTTCACTCTCGCGCCTCGCCCTTCTCTCTACCACGCCTAAGGAAAGCGCAGCACCGCACCGCCGCACCATCATCGTCACTTTGCCATGCCTGCTCGCTGCCATTGCTGCACCATTCCCCAATCAATCGTGCCAACAGTTCCGCCATTGTCACCTCTTCCACCCCGACCTACTTGCCCCTCTTACCGAGCAAGGGTAAGAGTGCATTTTGCTTCGCCACCACCGTGCCATCACTGGAGCGCCGCTGCGCTCACGGCTCACCATGGCCTAGCCATTCCATTACCCCATAGGTATCCATCTCCTTTGGTCTAGCACCCCGCTAGTGTCTAGTAGCTTAGGCTGAGTCGAGGGCTGACGCTACTACGTGTTGGTGCCGGAACGGTTCGCTGCTCCGCGTGCGGCCTCCATTGCCGCCATGGCACCTGAGCTCATCGTGTCGAGCTGGTCCATCGCCTCCCTCCTCTTTTGTGAGCCTTAGGTTAGGTAAGCCTTGACCTAGCATATGGCATGATGGAGACCCGCCTCTCACCGTTGTCTTGCCAGAATGGTAGGAGCACTGCCGTGCTCCGTGCGCCGCCGTAGGGGCATGCACGTGGTCAGAGCTCACCGCTGCCTCATCGGAACCCTAACCACCCTAGATAGCTTCACTAGGAGTCCATGAAGCCATAGTGTACCTCAATAGAGCACGAGGTGGCCGGAGAACGCCGGCATACCGACTGCGCTGCCTCCGTCGTCCGCCATCACCGCCGGTGAGGGTGCTCCAGTGCTCCACCGGTCCAACGAAGGGTACTACTAGGTGCGGGGGATCACGGGGAGCACGTAGGTGTCATCGTCGTCACCGGTGATCTCGCCACTGATGAGATATCGCTGGCCAGAGCACCTCCCTGCTTTGGAGTCACTGACGTCTAGGTCCCACTGACCAGCGGGCCCCATCTGTTAGTCTGTGTAGTAGTTGATTTTCTGAATTATTTTCATAGATTTGAATGCTTGTTTCAAAAATTCATATCTCAAGTTTGGAGTGTCCAATTTTGGTGAAATAAATTTTGTTGGATTCCTCATGAAGTGTAGTATTTTATAAAAATATGAAATGCACTATTTATGGTATTTTTCAAGGTGAATATAATGTAGCTAGATAAATACTTTTTAAATGGTTGCTATCTTGAAAAATGCATAACTTGAGCTTGGTATGTGCAAAAATTGTGATTACAATTTTGTTGAGTTTGTATTGACATGATTTAGCTAGGAAAAATACTAAACTGACAGTAAACTTAATTGGAGCAGGGTCCTTCTATTTATCTTTTAATAAAGGTGTTTTCTGAGGAAATTCATAAGGATAAAAATAAGTAACATATTACCATGCAAATTTTTGTACAATGCTATGGTACTAGTATGAAGCTAAAAAATATAAAATCTATTGTCTGACACTTTTCAATAGGGTTAATTATTTTCACTAAAATAAACATTGCTAGCTTGTTATTTTTGTAGAGGATGCTATACATGTTTAAATGGATATGAAATTTATACATTAGTCTATTGGGAGCACTTGGAAGCTACTATAATTTTCTGAGAATTTATTGAGCACATTTGGAACTTCTTCATCTATCTTGTGTAAAAAATTTAGGGCTATAGGACAAACGGTTAAGGAGTTATAGCTGTTTGAAATTGGTCTCCCGAAATGCTTGTTCTCTAGAATTTCTGGACAGAGCTAGAAATATTGCCTGTTTTGGTTAGGATAGAGTTTGAATTAGCTTTTGTTGATTAAATAATAGTTGTAGGAAATTTTATAAGATTTCTAGAAAGTCTAAGATCATAGTATTTGGATAGGTATAACTACAGTTATGATTTAAACTTGTAACTGTTGTGTGTAGATCAGAAATTGTCTTATGATGAATATTGGAAATAGATAGAGAAGAGTTATACACCTACTCAGTAAACAAGAAATTAACACTATTATCATTTAAGTAACTTAACATCATTATCACAGTATCATGTACATTCCCATGTCACATCATCCATTCATGGAACTTACTTAAGCATATGCATACAATAGGTGTAGCCGAGGAGATCACGTTGGTGGAACTCGAAGCCGATCCACAAGAGGAGAGCCAAGAGGTGCAGCACCAGGAGATTCCCTAGAGAAGGAGAGCCTGAAGCTAATCATCTTCCCGAAGTGCCCAGATCACCAGCCCGCCACATTCGTGAAAGGCAAGTCCCGGAGCATTATAAGTCTTCCTATTTTATTAATGTCACCTAAGTTACTTGTATTGATGCATTACGTGATAGGAGTTGTTTGGGAACACTTGTTGCATATTACCTTTCCTTGTCTAGAAATATCTACTCTGAATCCTATTTAAGTCCAGGAACGCTCCTTATGCTTAGCTATGCTTAGACCGGTAGAAGTCGGGTGATTTCCTGTCACCTGCGAGCTATAGGCGATAACTTGATCACAGTTGGCTATATTGTGCTATCGTGAAACATAACTTGGTGTTGCTGATCAATTGAAGACCGGGTGGAGTCTTATGTTGGTGGTGATCATAGTGATTCCGTCTTTGTCGTTTAAGGACTGGTCGCTGGAGGTCATCATGTCATGTTGAACGCATGCCTCTCACATAGTTGGCCGATAAGTCGTTCCGACCGCGAAGCCGAGTAGCTCAATTTAGACCGGGACCCGATAAGTGAAAGTGCGCACTCTGGAGGCAGTAAGGATATGCGTGGAGCCAATGGCGTGAGCCCAAGGGCAGGGTTAGAGTCTTGAGCTTCCTAGCAGATTGGTGGTATCTCTGAGGGTGCGACGCTGATTGGACCCATGATTTGGACCTAAATTGTACCAAAGGTAACCCAAGGTGGCCCCTTATCAGGTTGTCCTGGGTGTGTGTTAGGAATATTTCCCCAGTTGGGTAGGAATCGATTCAAATCACCGTCTCTCCTGGATAGTAAGAACTTTACAGGAGTACGCTTCATCGTAGTAATTGAATTGAAGTGTTGGTTATGAGATTATGAAAGAGCTCACCTTGATATGGTTATTATTGTATTGACTTAATGGTACCAACATGTTTGGCATAGGATAGTTGCTAATCTAGTATGAGATAGGATTAATAACGGGTGATTCACAGTTTAAAAGATATTGGATAACTAATGCTTTCTATGCAAATAATGTCTACCAGCTCTACTTATAAAGCCTTGCGTACTCCTTGGTGTCTTAGCATTTTAGTTGATGACGGGTAAGTCTAGCTGAGTACCTTCTTATACTCAGGGTTTTATTCCCATTGTTGTAGATAATATTATGTACCACGGCTACTGCAAGCACTGCCTTGCTCCTGCAGTGGATGAGGAATAGGACCATGGGCAATGGTCACTCTTTTATATCATCTCACCCTTGTGCTTTTGTTGGAGATGACTATGGAAACTGGCTATGTATCTAAATTACTGTTGATGTCGTTCTGAACTATGTTGCTTCCGCTACTGTTAAACTGATGTTGTAATAACTATGTTGGAACTCCGATATATAACAAACTATTTGTGAACTCGTTGTAACATGTGGCTTGTATGTTGAATCATATATGATCTTGGCTTGTATGTTGGTTGATTTGAGATCCTTCGTGATACTCGACGGACTACCGGATTTATATGGGCTCAAGTGTGATGGTTTGACTACCTTGGTGATTGCTATTGTACTTGTGCTCTTATAAATTGAACGGTTCTGTTATAGCCGGCACCGCGTCCTCCGTCGTGTCCTTGGGGGCGCAGGCAAGGGCAAAGGAAGGGGCTACAACAACAACTGGCGTGCTCCCCACCCATGGTCCAACCCGTGGAGTGGCCAATTACATATGTGACCTATGCCTGGCCAAGGAATTTTGGGCGCTAGGCCAGGGCTCTGGGACATTCCTGCAACAATTGCGTCCACCGCCGGCCCAGGTGCGTATTGCTGCTCCTCCCCAGCCCGGCTACCCCTACGGCACCTAACCTGAAGGGCACAGCATGATAATCAATTCCGCTGCCCTCGTTGCTCAACGTCCAACATGAGACAAAAGACAAGGACTCCAACATTTAGAATTGGTTATCATCATGTTGTCCCTACATCACCTAGCTTAGCCCATTTAATGGCACCTCTTTGCTTCCAATATATCCTTTGTTGCTCCAAAAGTTCTAGGAGGTGTTCTTTAAGGATGTTCTTGAAATTCCACTCTGCTAGGATCAAATTCCTATACTCCCCAAGAAGCTCAAGAAAGTGCATAATTAGCTTGACATTTGCAATTACATCTTTGAGACTTGACCACCCAGCTTGCCAGGTTTTGAGATCATTTCTTAGCAACTTGAACTTTGCTGTTAAGATTTTAGCATATCGGAGTAAAATAGTTGGATAGGTAGGACTACAACTATGACCATTTGCTCTCATCAGACTCTTCCGATGATTCGCATAGATTGTCCTCACATAGTTCATATTCTGGTCCACACTCATGGTTTGGTACTTAGATTCATACAGGTTGTAGCAGTGAACATCAATTACACATTTCTTGAACACACTGACGAATTCAATAATCTTAGTAGAACCATTCTTAGCCTTCCTGACATGAAAACAAAAACATCATCGCGTTGTACCTGCCTGTCGACTGCATTATAACCAGCTTCGTAGTACTTCTTTGGAGCATCTAACTGGACTTCTCCTAATGGCTCATTGAGAAGCTCAATAGCAAGAAGGCTTTTTCTTGAAGCATACCTGTCATCATGGAAAAAAATGAGTATACTACAATTATTTTTTCTGGAGCACCTCATATGATTTTTGGATACTATTTGTGGATATAAGAAAACCACCCAGTACAAGGGACAGACTGCTATATTCTGTCTTGATTCATACTGACTATACAGTTTGAGCTAAGTTTGACTGTGCTTCCTCATAGAAGATGCTAGAACATTTTTTTCGAAAACGCAGGAGAGCTACGCTTCTTTGCATTATAGAGAGAGAAAAAAGATCCCCATACATCAAGCCCACTCATACGGGGATCATGTATGAGGTGGGGTGGGGGGGGGGGGGGGGGGGTGTTCATCACACTGGCACTAGTCAAATGAAAGGATAAAACAACATGACCAGCCAAGACCAAAGCTAACTCAGATTGTGACGCTAAGACCTAGGTTCTGCAACATCTTGGCCCCAGCGAAGCACTCGTCATTCAGCTCACGTAGGATTGAGTTAACTGAAGGAGAAGCACCATCGAACACACACGCATTCCTATGCTTCCAAATAACCCAAGCACCCAACATGATCAGAGAATTCACTCCTTTTTTGTGCTCTTTCAATACTCTTCTAATTGTTTTACACCACCAATCAGCGAACTGCGCTCATGTTGTCGGGGGACTGTCTCAACAAGGTTCAAGGGGGTGAGCACTCTGAACGATACTTGTCTAACCATCACACAAGATGTTAGAAGGTGCTGAATTGTCTCATCTTCTTGATCACAAAGCAGGGCACTTATCTGGATGAGGTAGTCCTCTCTTAGCAAGTCTGTCCGATGTCCAACATCTGTTTCTGATAGCTAACCAAAGAAAAAATTTGCATTTGGCTGGGGCCCAAGATTTCCATAGTCTTGGCCAAGGTTCAAAGGTCACTGATCCATTGAAATAGGCTGTCTTGGAGGAGTAACACCCGCTTGCATCAAATCTCCATATATGTCGATCCTCCTGATCATTTCCAAGATGCCGTTCCAAGACAAGCCACCCTGAATATCCGTTACCCATCTATCATTCACAAATGCCTCAGCCACTGTTCGCGTTTTATGGTTTCTGGGAGCCACACATGCAAAAATCGAAGGTGCAAGATCTTCTATTCTGCAGCCATGTAACCAACGATCAGTCCAAAATAAAGTGTTGTGTCCATTTCCAACCTCTGTGCTGATCGCGATGACAAACATAGCTAATGAGGTGGGGCTTGAGGGAAGTTCCAGATTGATCCATGGGCGCTTAGCTCTAGTTTTTCTGAACCATTGTCATCTCATTTGCCGGGCATACGCCATGACCTGTAAGTTGGTAATTCCTAAACCACCAAGATCCAATGGCCGCATAACCTTTTCCCAAGCTACTAAACAACATCCCCCATTAGCTTGCTCTCTCCCTTTCCAAAGAAATCCTCTTCTGATCTTGTCAACTACTTTAATGAACCATTTAGGAACATTGATTGCGATTAATAAATAAATAGGAATAGCAGAGAGCACAAATCGAACGAAGGTGGCACGACTAGCCGTATTCATGAGAGCAGCCTTCCAACCCGGGTGTTTGTCTGCTATTCTTTCAATCCAAGGCATAAGATCTGCCTTCCGCAGCTTTTTGTTTGACAGAGGCAGCCCCAAGTAAGTACAAGGGAACTCAGCAATAGTGCAAGGTAGTGTATCATGGATTGCTGTTAAAGAATTGTCATCACATCGAATAGGAATAATACTGCTCTTTTGCAGGTTAGTCTGAAAACCAGAGGCATTACCAAAGATGTGGAGGATATCCTTTGTGATCTGCAACTCCTCTTCAGCTGGCCTGATAAATAGTGCAACATGCCAACATCATCTGCATACAACGACAGCCTTTGACCAGGGACACGTCCAGATAAAGGTTGCAGCAACCCCTCATTTCCTGCTTTCACAACCAAGCTATTGAACACATCCATGACAATTATAAACAGCATCGGAGATAAAGGATCCCCTGGCGAAGCCCTTGATGATGCTGAATAATTTCCCCAGGCTCACCATTCAAAGGATTCGGGTGGAGGAAGTGGATAGCAAATTAGATACTAGATTACACCAGATATGCCAAACCCCAAATGCATCAAAACCTCCAACAAAAATGACTAAGGACACTGAGTCAAAAGTTTAGAGATGTCCGGCTTGAGGAAGAGACTAGGCACCTTTTGTCGATGAAGAGTTCTCACTGTCTGCAGAACCAAAATGAAGTTGTTATGAATACACCTTCCTCTAATAAATGCGCTCTAATTTGAAGCTATCATGGAGTCCAGGAAAGGAGTCAAACGGTTTGCAAGGATCTTGGTTATCAATTTTGCAAAGCTATGTACCAAACTTATAGGACGAAAATCCTAGGCCATCACTGTATCAGCCTTTTTCGGAACAGGTAGCGTGTCCCGTGCGTTGCTACGGGATAGCTAACAATTTATACTAAAAACACATAGGATCGCACGATAAGATAACAATACTATAAAAATTAAATATCAACGTTAAAGTTACAGTTAATCAAAAAGTAAAGTTTGTGAAATTAACAGTCACGGAGAGCGCGGCTTCACATGCTTATAAACTCTACTTTATAGACATTTTCGTGATGAGCTTAAGATAATGTTTTATATCTGCAGGAAGAAATCTCCGATATCCATTTCTTTCGTGTGCAAATAAATCCACGAATAAGTTCCGCCGTATCTCCATACCATCCTGTAAACAGGCTCGAGTATAGATGCCAATATTAATGCCTGTCGCATGGGTAATACTGTGTCTCTCGAAAAATCTTTCACAAAAACTTAAAACAAAGTGTTATATTCATCCGTATAAATATGTGTGGTTTTTGGTCTATTCTACGTAGACATACTGTAGAATAAGTCGCTCAGCTAGCAGCACCTATGGTTGACTAAATAAAAAATTAACTGTGATGGTGAGGACAGCGGCGATCTCCACTTGGAGATTCATGGACGTACCTTGAGCAATGCATGAAGATTTTTTGTTCAGCAATAAGTATCATGTGTTTATAATTTTATTTCAGGCTATTCAATTAACTTGAAGTGATGCATACAAGCAAAGATAGGAAGCAATACCTGAACTTGGAATGCCTGATGAGCTGAATATCAAGATGCCCGTGTAAAGAAAATTAGTTAACTAACGCTTAGCACTGCCTATTCTCCCCTGCGACATCACCACCCCGCCCAGCCTTGCCTCGTCTCTGCCCGCGACATCGCCCGGCCTTCTCTCTCCCCATCCGTCCTCACCTCGCTTGAACTGTTGCTACTGCTTCGTTATAGTTTCATAAATCAATGATGAATCATTCGAAGACCAAATAAATAAATGGGAATGCACGGAAGGTAAATAGGCGAGGTAGCTGACTAACCTGGAACCAAGTAAACCACTGAATCATGTTCTTGTGCTCACTTTTTCTGAAGAGGAATGAAACGAGATAAAGCTCATATTAAATATGAGGTTAAAAGCATCTTTACAGAACATTGGCATTGAGATACAGTTTATTACTTTTGTTGATCACTCGTCACTTGCTCTATCATTTGCAAATCGAAACCCTTGATCAACAAACAGCAGGGCACTATTCTACTTGTAGCAAAGTAAAAGACCATAAAGTCACTGAACTGATGAGCTGTGAACCAAGTTCTAATTTGATAACGAGAATACTAATAACGCCGATAAATTTTGCTAAAGTAGCACTGGCCATGTCATCTCTATGCTACAACATATTCATTATGCCCAAATTTGATGGTGTCCTATTTGAGCATCAGTTGACTCCAAAAACACAAACCAAACAAGCATAAGTATGTGTGATTTGAGAATAAAGAGTGCCCTGTCCTCACTAACCTCATTAGCTTTTGGTTGATTTAGGGATCTATATTCTCTCATATGCCCTCTCCCCATCCTCTTGAGCCATCTTAAGTTGATGTGTTTTGTATCATGAAAAGTCAAATGTGCTTTACAACAGATCTCTGCAAGAATAAATTGATTTTAGATCTACATGAAGTCTGGGCAATAAGGGGGAAATCACTTGAGTAAGGTAACTGTCACTTGAATAAACGTGTACCAGATGCGGAACCTCGCTGTCGCTGTGCCGCTGCTGCGGCAAGCGAGAAGAGGGGGGCCGTCCCCAAGAACCCCACTGCTCGGCATCCGTGGGAGGGGATCTGCGTGCAGGACGTGCCAGACTCCCCTGTGGGCTCGCGGAGGGCGGAAAGGGCGCACCAGTGACGGCGGTCGGGGTTCCCAGTGAGGGGGCGGCCAAGTTCTTGGTGGAGAAGGCTGTGGCCGGTGAGGTGGCGTCAATGGACGTAAATCAGCCGAGGATCGACAGCGGCCGAGGAGCGACGGCGCGGAACGATGCCGCTAGGAGATATGAGACGATGCGAGGACGAGCCATGTCTCGGGGAGAAGCGAGGGTGGGGACTGGGGACGGGATTGGTACGGAGATATTGCCTTCCTTTTTTACAGAGCCCGGGCCGTGGCATCCTGCTGCGGTGTTGCGTCGGAGCGAGGATGCAGGAACGCAGCAGACAGGACGATAGACCCACGTTCTCAATGTCGCACCAAAAAGTATCCTACGCTTTGTTCTTTTTAGTTGTAGAAGATTAAAGTAATAAAAGCCGCATTAAGAAGACCAAGCCCCCTTGCATTGCCTCGCTGCTTGAAATCCGCCTTAATCACTGGCCAACAAGCTTTGTAGAACCTACCCGTGTATCCATCCGGACCTCGAGCTCTATCCATAGGCCGGGCTTTTATCGTTTCCCAAACTTCCTCCTCTGTTATCAGATTATCGAGTGCTGATAAATCCATCCCGGCCCTGTGGAAGTACTGTAGGTCCAAGGACATGTATCCAACAGAAGCTGTGCCTAGCAGACTTTCATAAAATTCATATAATACCTCCTGCTTTTCTTCCTGAGATGTGACCACTCGGTCCCCATCAACCAATTTAAGAATGACATTCTTCCATCTACGATATGCGGCCTGCTTATGAAAATAGATGTGTTTGCATCCCCGTCTCTAAGGTGCCTGACCCGTGAGCGTAGTCTCGCTATTGTTCTCTCCAGGGAGGCAAGCCTGAGACAATGCCGCTTTAATTCCCTTCTCAACCAATCCTCATCCGGTGTTAGAAGTCTCATATCTTGGGCCATCTCAAGTCTGTGTAACACTTCCCGGGCTAGTGCTAGTTGTGTTTTTATATGCCCCACACTTTTGGAATTCCAGGATTGCAAAGCACGAGTTAAACGTTTAAGCTTAAATTAAGGAAATGCGCTCAAGTGGACACGCGTTCCGCACCAGTTCCGACCAAGAGTTATTCACTGTTTCTAAAAAACCCGGGAGCCGCGTCCAGAAACTTTCAAAGTGAAACCGTCTCTTACCCTGGATACCATCCTTAAGCCCAAGCACAAGGGGACAATGATCATACATCTCCGTTGCATAACTCTGGAGAACACAATCTGGAAATATGTCTTCCCAATCACCTGTGCACAACACTCTATCCAGTTTAACAAGAGTAGGAGATTCTCCTTCATTGGACCAAGTATAACGCCGACTCAGGAGTGGGATCTCCTTAAGCTCTAGATCATTAACAAAGCGACGAAATCTTCCCATCATCGCCCTATTCACATTGTCACTATTCTTGTCTTCAGAGCTGTAAATCATATTAAAATCTCCCGCCAACATCCAAGGTCCAGAACAATGATTTCTGACATCCCTTAGCTCATCAAGAAAACCTGGTTTCTCAGCATCCAAGTGAGGTCCATAAATTCCAGTAAACCACCATGCTTGCTCTCCATCAGATTGAAGCTCGACAGAGACCAAATGACGGTCCACCCGATAGCACTCAAAAGTGAAAACCCCATTGCGCCATGCAACCAAAGTTCCTCCCCTTGTTTCTTGAGCAGGGAGATAGCAAAAAGAATTAAAATCCTGCCCCAAGAGAGATAGAATATCACGTTCAGAAATGTAGGACAATTTAGTTTCTTGCAGACACACCAAAGCCGGACGACAAGACTGAATAACTTGGTTCACAACATCACGACGCGCTTTGTCGTTGAGGCCACGCACATTCCAAATCAAGACGTTAAAAGGAGCCATTTGTCATAGAAAACAAGAATCGGTCAACAGGAAAAATAAAAATCCTTCAGTTCATGGAGAAGCTGAGGTCTCTGCTCGCTCCCCATCGCTGGGAGGGGCATTCCATCCAAACAGAGCCGCCAGTGCTTTCACATGCTCACGGCTCAAAGGCAGATAAAAAACACGGGCATATTGCTCCAGAGCTGCATCAGAGATCCTCTCCTGATCATCAGCAAACTTCAGCTGCCGGCAAACTGATTCAGCAGATTTGTGGTCAGTAACTGGTGGCAGGTTCGCTATCCGATGGCTCCTCCTTGGCACAAAGTTGGATGGAAGAGTCTGTGTCTTCTTTTTCTGCTTCAGAACCGGGGGGCCTCGTCAGAATGTTATCCACTGGTTTAGCCACTCTAGAAACGAACGTTGTCCTAGGCGAAGCCACTTGATGAATCTCCCTGGCGTCTGCTTCAGCAGAAACACCACCAATAGGATTTCCAGCACCCTCCACGTTGCTCTCATCTAAACGCTGAGCAGGACCTTCAAACGTCGCGGTCATCATCATGGGCGGAGGCGCAATCATGTCTACAACGCCCACCGGACCAAGAGCATTGGCCGCCGGCGGAGTCATGACCGCCTCTAGAACACCCTCAAGAGTAGAATCATACTGCAGGTCTCCATTATCCAGACCTTGACTGACTTCAACTGCAGCAGAGAAGGAAGATGTGTTTGCAGGCGGAGGCACCATCATGTCGACACAGCTCCCCAGCCCAGGAGGGTCAGGCAGCGGAGACACGACAACCGCCTCTACGACACCCACAGAAGCATGGTGCTGCAAGCTCAAGCTGCCTTCAGTCACCATCTTGCATCGGCGAGAATAGGTCCTGATCATCCTTTGAGGGGCTGAGTTAGCATGATCTATAGCCACTTCTGGTGACACCCGCAGAGACATCAAGACAGGGTCCTCAAGTGAAACGTAATCCGGTGATGGAGAAATGCGAGGACCCATCCCGCAGGATCCATCCAAACTCCTGTGAAGATTTGTTATCTCCGGTGTGCATGAGGGTGGGACCCTCAGCATGGGGCATTGACGGCCCAAAGTTGCTGCTTCAACAAACAATGCACCTGTGGCTAGTGATGAAAACGGATCGGATGTGAACGGATATCACTTGATATTACATTTGTTTTCATATTTCTGGTCGGAATTCGGATTCGAATACGGATAGTGTCAGCCATGCCGGATAGGATACGATTGGATGTCAATATCATAAATATGTGATTTGAATATTCGGATATGGATATGGTATCGGATGTTGAATATCCGGACTCGTATACAGACAGATCTAAATCCCTCTAAATGGACTGAGTCTCGAATACGGTCGGAAAATATCCGTTCCGTTTTCATCCCGACCTGTGGGGCCTGCCGATTGGGAGGTGGAAATAAAACCAGCCTCGACGCTGGGTACTCTTCCAACAAGGCGACATCTACCACTTGCAATCTATGAGGCGATTCCTCGTTACTCGGAGATATGACAAGAGCCGCCAAGTCATAAATGAGTCCCATCATCCCAGGATTAGCTAGATCGACCGGAGAAGGAGGTGTTAGGGCAGTCCCAATGGAAAAAACTGATGCGGTTTCCATAGCACAAGAAATCATCTATAGATACTACCTTCCACAGTGGAGGTGTCTTTGTATAATAATTATTTTCTCTTTCTCTCTCACAACTCTATCTTCTTCCTTCAATGGGAGTGTGGCACGAGCCCCCTGAAAACTGGTGGTTTCTCCCCAATGGCGATTTCATGATTTCTTAGTGCATTGGGTCAAGAGAAGACCTGATTTCTTCATGAGGAAACCATTTCTAGGATTTTTGCTCTCTTTCTTCATTAATTACGTTGCCATGTCAGTATTTTACCTATGTGGCAAGTCATTTAATGAGGAATAAAAACCATCGTCAATACACCATTGGGACTGCCCTTATGCTGGGGGGCACATTGGGCACCGCAGCGAGACTCCATCAATTGTAGCAGCAAGCGCAGAAAACGAAGCGCCTTGGGCCCGATCAACACACTCAGAGAACGAGCCGGCACAATCCCAAGGCGGGGACCCATCTCTCGAACTCCGAGGGGAAGAACCCGGCGAGTGGGAGTCTCACCACCGGCGACGAGGTCCACCTTGGCCTTGGCTACTGTCAACCTGAGGCGGAGCAGGAGGAGTCCCTCCAGATTGCAGTGCAGAGCCCGGCCCCGTCACGATTTGGATCACATAGTCCAACATTAGCTTCACCGGCTAGAACATTTTAAGACTTGCAATCTTTTTGGATCGTGCTGTTTTAATCCCATTTAAAGAACACCACTTTCTTAAGTACTCATGTCATTGAGCAGTACAGCTCCACCTGTTTCTCAATGATATCAAGGGAATCTTTATGTAAGATAATCTACTGCTTGCTCTGTTTTTGCTGCCACATAAGGTTGACAATAGGTCAATTTCTTGCTGTCTAATCTACTACTAGCCTTGCACAGAAGCCTGCAAGCAATTGCAGTGTAATTTCCTTGCATGAGCATAGCAACGTCCAATAGGCTGAACAGCAGCCCTTGGACAGAAGACTTGACCGCTACAGCAGTCAAGCTTCGCTGGTTCCAGTTCACACACAAACTGGAACTAACCTTTGTGTATATATATGTTACTATGATCATGAAAAAAAAGCAGTTCAGTTGCTGCACTTATTGTGCGTAAAATGTGCGTGTGTTTGCTCTGTTCTCAACTCCCTCTCTTTTACCTCTCCATCCCAACTCAGTGTGTGCGCGCGCTTGAGCTGTGAGCTGCTGCTCACCAGGACAGGGAGACCGACAGCCAATAACCGGTATCAATGGTTGGGTGATCACCAGTGATGTCGGGAGCATCAGGAGGTCCTTCAGACTCCTTGGACTGGCAGGGATGCTGGCGGAGCAGGAGCAGCAAGTGGTGCAGCAGACTATATGAGCGAGGTGGGCGGTGCCAACTGGCCAGTCCTCACCCGTACCAACTACGGCGAGTGGGCAGTGCAAATGAAGGTGATGCTGAAGACGAGGAAGCTTTGGCGCGCCATCGACGTCGGCATCGAGAATGAGGTGGAAGACTGTGCGGCCATGGAGATGATCCTCAAGGTCATGCTATCAAAGTTTGTGGAGTTGCTGGGGAGCAGAGACTCTGTGAAGCTTGCTTGGGATGCACTCAAGGCCATGCGTGTCAGTTCGGACCACGTGTAGAGGCCAAGGCTTCAGTCCCTGGTCAGCCAGCTCGCGGTGCTCAGCGTCATCATCAGCGAGGTCATCGCCATGTACCTGCGGGTGGTGCCCGCCAAGTATGAGCAGATTGCGCTCTCCATCGAGACGCCGATCGACCTGTTGACACTCCATTAAGGACATGACAGGGCGCTTGAAGGCAGTTGAGGACCACGTGCAGGCGACGACGACCATCAGCGGCAACCTACTGAAAGGAGAAGTGGCCGGCTCGCTTGCACGAGTGACAGTCCGGGGAAAGCTCCTTCGGGTTATCCAGCCATGGCAGTGCGGGGAAGCGCCACGACAAGCCGTTGGCGGTCCTTAACTCATATTTTTGACTGCCAACTCTCAAATAAAATCTATTTATTTAAAGTACCAAACATAGTATTAGGGTTTATAATTAAAAAATTCCACAAGTTTAGGTATTTATGTGTTTCGTAGGACACATGTTTGAATAGCGAGGAAAAACACATTCAAATGCGCAAAGGGACAAAGTGTAATGCCATCATGCGCAAAGCAAAAGAGGGAAGGGCCCACCTACTTGAGGAATTTGGGCCCCAAGCTCATAGGGACGCGGCCTAGGTGTAACCATAGGCCCACTAGACGAAGGCGGTGCCAGGGGCGGCTCAACCAGGTGGTAGCCGCACCCAGGGGGCCGCCCGACCCCCTTAACTGCACCACCTCCTGCGAGCCTGCGCATGGGACCTCCACATCAATGCCCCAATGGTGGTTATGAGTGATTCCCCCGAATATTCCCCTCAGAACCGTCCTTGAGAGACTATAAAAGGAGGAGGAGACCCCCTACTCACACAACACACAAGAAGAGAAGAGCAAGAACACCACTCCAAGGGCTTAGGTGCAGCTAGCTAGAGTTGATAGGGAGAGATGTGAGGGAGAGTACGAGGAAATACTAGGGATTGTCGGTTGTTGGCGGTACTTAACGATCAAATCTGACCGCCAATGAAGATCCAAAACAGGAGAAATAAATAATCTTATAACACATATGCATTTATTATTGACATTAGTTCCACTTGTATTGGAAGAATCATGTTTTGTAGGACATATATTTGTTTACAAGTGGAAAACAAGACAAAAGACGCAACTCTGGAAGCGTAAAGCAGATCTTGCGCAAAGGAATCAAGAGAAAGCCCAATCAACTATCAAATCTGGGCCAAGCACCGAAGTGAAAATGATCTAGGCCCAACTCTTAGCCCACAGCGCGAAGGCGGTGCCACAGGTGGGCTAGCCCTAGTGCGGTCTCCTTGGCCCACCTTGCACAAGCGGTGCATTGATGATACCTAGGGTCGGTTTAGGCTAGTTTCCTAATTTATCTCCTGCCAAACCGACCTCTAGCTAGTATAAAAGAAAGGGTAGACCTCCCCCAACACACACACCTCATTTGGAGCCTCTACACCTCACACCACTCTTGTACTCTTTTTACATTTTAGTAGTATTTGGAGCTAGCAAGAGCTACCTTGGAGAGCTTGGCTCCTTGGAAGAAAGGAATCTTGGTATGAATAACATGAAGAGTTCTTCCATAGTCTGGCTCTCATTTTATCAATATAGTTGTGCTAATGAACTAGAGTATAGTTTTCATGTTATGCTCTAGACATATGAACTAGCATATGGTTTCTATGTTATGAACTTAACTTGTAGAACTTTATGCTTAATCATTCATATAACTTATATGACTAAAATTAGAGCTAAGTTGAGGTTGCGGTTCGTCGTTCCTTTGGGTTTGCCCATGTCCTATGCTTGTCGATCCGTAGGGTCGGAGTCCTGGGGGATATGTGTAGTTTCTTTGTACACAGGGCGTGGTGTTCGGGTGCACAGAAACCTTCGGATGTGACAGGTGCTCCATGGTTGAGGGGTAGGCGACAGGTGGTGATAGCTCTGACCGTCCCTTGTAATCCCCCATGTTCGGGTATTCGTATAGGAGTTCGTAAAGTCTCCCTGGCTTGCTGGCAGACTAGTGCCCGGAGATCTCCCCGTCCATCTTACACTTAGGTCTAGCTCTAACCATGTAATTTGTATGATTATCAACTATTCTTTGCATGGCTATATTAGATCAAGCCTGCTCCACTTAGGAACATTCTTTTATTCTTTGTTTCTCTTTTATCCTTGAGGTTGGCCCAAGTGTGTGTCCACTATCCTGAATATACCATGTTTACCCCTGTCATAGACCTTGGTTCAATTTTCAAGCATGTAATCTTGTTTATATCTATACTAGAATATTTACACCATGCCTTCCTTTGGGAAAAATATGAATAACTGATACCCTGAATACTTCCAGCTGAAATGCTACAACGATATATCCATGAGTTTGCGGATATTTTCTATAATCGTTGAGAACTATCGTGTAGGTGTTTCTTGGTGGCGTCACTAAGGTTTACTAAATCTTAGTGATGGTGCTAAGAAATACCAATAGGCATTTCTAGCGCCGTTACTGAGGATGGATTCTATCTCCACACTTGGTGATTGCGCTAAGAAATGCCAACAAGCATTTCTGACGCCGTTACCGGGGAAGGCATTAGTTAAAAAAGAATCTTGTAGGACATGACCATGATCATATGTATGAATGGTATTCACTATTTATGCAGGATGACTCTGCTTGTTTTTCTCCCATTGTGGATGAAAACAGGATAGTGAATAACCGGTTTTGTCTTGCTGGAAAATTACACCAAGAATCTGGAGCCACTCCTAAGGAAGAACAGGTCTCGTACCACTTCTTCTTCTGCCACTTGTTGAGTATCGGTATTAGGGATACAAGAAGAAGGGATCTGAGGACCGTGGATGACAACTCGCCTAGATAATCAATGACATATTTTAGTCTCGACCGACCCCTGAAGGTACAAGAGCCATCTCGCTCGACCCAGAGGGCGAGGGCCCCATGTCACCTGACCCTGAGGGCACGAACTCTGTCCTTCCGGATCCTAAGGGCACTGGGCCCCGTGTCATCTGACCCTAAGGGTATGGGAGCGCGTGGAGCTAGAGCAAGAGATCGAGCAGTCGTGGAGATAGTGGGCGTGCGTGCACCATGGCCCACGATGTGAACTAGAGGATCATCAAAGATGATGGAACCTAGCCACACTTCGTTCCGGGCAAGACAGAACATTGCTATCCTAGTGGCCTTGCTCCAAGGGCTCCCGAAGCCCACGACACCTGAGGATCGTTGGGCCCATCGCGAGATCCGCATGCTGCTCGAGCGTGCAGTGGATGCAGCAAGCGGAGAGCTCGATGTCTCGGTGACGTGAGCTTGATGCTAGTCAGCACGCGCCCTTAGGATGACATGTTAGGGATGTGTCTGTCCACCAGGTGCCACGTGCTGGCAGGGGAGCGTGCCGCTGGCCCCAGTGCATGAGCGTCTCGGCCTCCACCGTGATGCACGTAACACCCTGGATGCCCATAGGCGTGGACAAAGCAGCAAGAGAGAGGAAGCCGGCCATGGCTACCACCCTCAGTCACTGGTGAATGCTACGACAACGGCGAGGACCGGAGCCTAAGCCTTGACCTGTCGGGGTCTCAGGCCTTCGGCCAACACATCCTCAACGCCACCTTCCCACCACGGTACCGACCTACCGAGCAACATCCCAAAATACTCTAGGCAAACAAACCCTAGACTGTAGGCTCGAGGATTACCGGCTTGCTTGCCAAGCCAGTGGGGCGGATAGTGATAGTTTCATTATCCACAACCTTCCATTGTTCCTAGGTCGATTCGGCACTGAACATAGGTTGGAGCACCTTCCGCCCAACCAGATTCAAAGCTGGGTGGACCTAAAGGAGATTTTCGTGGGAAACTTGCGGGGCACCTACACCGTGCATAGACCAAGTAGTTGACTCGACCTCAGGGTGCAAAACCCTTTGCTTCCTTGATATGTACTCTAGGTACCATCAAATTGCGATGAAAGAGTACAACAAGCTCACGACGTCTTTCATCACCCCGTTTGGGTCGTTCTGCTACGTCACAATGCCGTTCGGTTTGAAACACACAAGGGCTACATATCAGCATTGTATGCTCAAGTGTTTTGGGGACCTCATTGGGCAAACTATTGAGGCCTACGTGGATGACATTGTGGTCAAATCCAAACGGGTTGACCAGCTTATTGCCGACTTAGAGCAGACCTTCGTGAAACTCTGAGTAGACAGCATCAAACTCAACCCTGAGAAATGCGTTTTTGGGGTCCCAAGGGGTATGCTGCTGGGTTTTATCATCTCCGAGCGCGACATCAAAGCCAACCTAGAGAAGATCTCAGCCATCACGAGGATGGGCCTAATTTAGAACATAAAGGGTGGTACAACGAGTTATAGGGTGCCTCGCTGCGCTCAGTCGCTTTATCTCAGTGCCTCGGTGAACGAGATCTCCCCCTCTATCGGCTTCTGTAGAAAGCTGACCATTTCGAATGGATGCCCGAGGCCCAGGAGGCACTTGACAAGGTCAAGCAGCTCCTGACTGAAGGCCTCGATCCTGGTCCTCCCAAACTGATGAGGAACCGCTCCTACTCTACATTAGTGGCCACCATGCAAGTGGTCAGTGCCACCCTAGTGGTAGAGTAGGAAGAAGAGGGACACGCCCTCAAAGTACAGCATCCCATGTACTTCGTTAGTGTGGTCTTGTCCGATTCCAAGACTCGCTACCCCCAAATCTAGAAACTCCTGTATGCCATCCTGATCGCTAAGAGGAAGCTAGCGTCACTACTTCGAGTTGCACCCGGTGACTGGTCGTGACATCCTTCCCTCTTAGCGAGGTTGTCCAAAACTAGGATGCCACAGGAAGAATCACGAAAGTGGGACTCAAGCTGATGGGTTAGGGCATTTTATATGCCCCTCGGACGGCCACCAAGTCCCAAGTGCTAGCCGATTTCATTGCAGAATGGACCGAGATCCAAATGCCGCCAGTAGCCAGTTGATCGAGAGTATTGGATGATGTACTTTAACGGATCGCTGATGAAGAAAGGCATCGACATGGGGCAGGTCTTTGTTTCGCCCCTCAGGGTACGCATGAGGTACATGGTTTGCATCCATTTCCCTACATCCAACAATGTGGCTGAGTATGAGGCACTGATCAACAACCTACACATCGTCCGTCAAGTTGGGCATCCGATGGCTTGACGTCCGGGGCGACTCCTAGCTAGTCATCGACCAAGTCATGAAGGAGTCAAGATGTCGCAATGCCAAGATGGTTGTGTATTGCCAAGAAGTCTGCCAGTTGGAGGACAAGTACGATGGCCTCGAACTCAACCACATCCTCAAATGGCTCAACGAGGCGGTCGACACGCTGGCAAAAATGGTGTTTGGTTGAGAGCCGGTGCCGATGGGCATCTTCGCCAGCGATCAGTACAAGCCCTTGGTCTGCTATGAAGAGCCAAAACAGACCAGTGATGGGCTGCCAACCTCAAGCTTAGGGGCTAACCAACCATCGACTCTTTCCAACCCCAAAGTCATGGAGCTTGACGAAGATCTAGCGGCATAGCCTGACCCTCTAGCCGACTGGAGGATGCCTTACCTTGACTACCTCCTCCATGAGGCACTACCGACGAACAAAATGGTGGCTCGATGGCTTACACGTCATGCCAAGTCCTTTGTCATCATTGAGGGCAAGTTCTACAAGTGAAGCCACACCAGGATCCTACAGCAGTGTAACCCCATCGAACAAGGGAAGCAGTTGCTGAGAGATATCCATGGTGGGGTCTACAAGCACCATGCCACACCTAGGACCCTAATAAACAATGCATTCTGATAGGGCTTCTATTGGCCAACCACAGTAGCTGACACTGAATAGATTGTGCGCACCTATGAAGGGTGTCAATACTATGCTCGGTAGACCCACCTACCGGCCCAAGCACTCCAAACGATCCCCATCACATGGCCATTCATGGTGTGGGGGTTTGATATGGTTAGACCTCCCAAGAGAGCATTTAGGGGCTATACACACTTGTTTGTCGCCATAGACAAGTTTACAAAGTGGAGAGAGGCTCGACCGATCTCTGTGATCAAGTCCGAGCAAGCCGTGCTATTCTTCCTTGATATTGTCCATCGCTTTGGAGTCTAGAACTCCATTATCATGGACAACGACACGCAGTTCACCACAAAAAGTTCCTCTAATTCTATGATGAATACCACATCCATGTCGATTGCACTGCCGTGGTGCACCCCTACACGAACGGGCAGGTCGAGCGTGTGAACGGCATGGTCCTATAATGGCTCAAGCCTAGGATGTTCAACTGGTTGAACAAGTTTGGTAGATGATGGGTTGCGGAGCTCCTCGTAGTGCTCTAGAGCTTGAGGACAACCCTAGCTAGGCCACCGGCTACACACTCTTCTTCATGGTCTACGATTTTCGAGGCTATCCTCTAGACCAACCTCGACTATGGAGCACCAAAGGTCAGGGCATACGATGAGCAGGGAGCCGAGGCATCCCTCGAGGATGCCATGGATCAGCTCGATGAAGCATGCGACATTGCCCTCCTCCACTCGGCCAAGTACCAGCAAGTGTTGCGCCTGATACCATAGCCATTGGGTGCAGGGTCGGGCCTTCAATATCGGGGACCTGGTGCTCTGCCTTGTCCAAAGCAACAATAACCACCACAAGCTCCTCTCCGCCATGGGAGGGACCGTATGTCATCACGGAGGTGCTCCGACTGGGCATCCTACAAGGTCAAGACCTTCGATGGCGAGGTCTTCATCAATGCCTAGAACATCGAGCAGCTACGTTGCTTTTACCCCTAATCTATGCATGTACTTATGAAAATTAAGAATGATGTTTCTAAAATGAAAAACACTTTCTCTTATCGATTTCGCTATCGTTTCCTCGATCTTTAGTGACACCCTGACCCCTAGCAACTGGCAAGGGTCAGGCCTTACTCGGGGGCTGATAAGAGTATATCTATCGACCCTCTCCTATGTTAAGATCTAGAAGTAAGGGTTCTAGAAACTAAACGATTGAGTAAAACTGGTCGGATTGCAAGAAACCTACGCCCCAGCTGGCTACGATTTATTTTGTTCACTAGCGTGATCAGAGTTTTTTCGCTCGCACCTTGAGCTCTACAGCCTTAACAATGGAAAGGGTCAGAATGTATTAACCTTTTTATAAAAAGGGAGAAGAGCCAAAAGTCTATTCAGCCATAACAAACGTTAAGAGCTTGTCCACTTATTACAAGTTCGTCCGTCTGGCCTATCTAACTAACTAATTCTTTGGGGGATGATCTCATCCTCTATCTTGGTAGATAAGTCCTGTGCCAAAGGGGCCACTTCCTTCTTGATGTCCTCTAGCTTAGCATCGGAGTAGACGGGCATGAAGCCCTAGCTCATCGTCGCCAGATCGATGTTCTTGTAATGAGAACGGGCGATCGCAAACAATCGGATGAACGCCGAAGCAAAGCCCATCCCTCATGATCTCATGCGCTCGATCCATAATCTGGATGGTGCAAACCATGTATGAGCTCATCTCCTGCTTTGGGGCCAGTTTGAGGTTGTCAAAGACTAGCTAGATGGTGACAGCGCAGGGAATCATGCTCGTCGCTCTCCTTTAGGAGGGAGGCCATCACCTCATTGAGCTCCTTCTCTAGGCCATGGCTCTTCATCACCTCTGCGCCAAGCTTGTCGCCAAGACCTGTCCAAGCCACATACCGACTGTGTTAAAAGGCCTACCATGGATTCTAGGGAGAAAGACAACAAGGGAAACCAGGAGGCTTACCGTCCACATCCACCCAAAGCCTGCGCACCTCATCGCGCCGCGAGGTCACTTCAACCACCAGGTGCTAGACCTCTTCTTGACGTAGCTCATGCTGCCATGTCACCTCGGCCTCTAGGCGGCAGACCTCTTCCTAGCACTGGCCAACCTTCATGGCGAGCCTAGAGGACATGCCCTTGACCTACAACCTTCAGGTCCCTCTCCCCCTCAAGCTTGTCCTCGAAGATGTCGATCCACTACTGGGCATCAGTGCGCTCCTAACGAGCTAAGTCACACTTCGCGTGGAGCCCTTCTATGGCCTGGAGCAAATAGTCCTACTCCTTCCATAGCCGCTCAGCCTCCATGGCGTCCGTACATGCCCTCTCGATCAGGGCCATGAGCTTCTCCCCGGCCTCGCGGGCATCACGTGAGCATCCTTCTCTCGGACTCAGAGGTCGGTCAACTCTCAGGCGGTGGGGGCAAGCTCAGCCACCTCCTAACAGGGTGATAGCGAGCTGTGTAGCCAGCCCCTAACTCCTACCGTGCCTCTTCGGTAAGGAATTGGGACTTCTCCTAGCTATGGACAATAAGGGACTGCGGAGAGGACAAGACATAGAGGCATGGAAAGGGAAAATGTGGGTCAGAAGTACGGTCATATCATACCTGGCCAACTAGGGCGACAATGTTGCACAATGAGCTCAGCACGGTGGCCAGGGCACTGAACCATGGTCCCAACCTCCATGTGGACGCTCCCCCATTCCCTCTCATCCACTGCATAGTCGAGGGTAACCACCCAGACTAGAGACCGAGATGGCTCCATGCCGATCCCAAGTGGTGTTGACCCCTCTTGCGGTAGCAAATCCTCTAGGGTGGACCCTCCAATGGTAGAGGGGGAGGGTGATGCAGGATGTAGAAGCCTACCAAATCGCCACATCTGCTAAGGACACCTCGGGTGCGCCATCTTCTGTCTGCCCCACCGAAGACACAACCACCCGCATGGATGATGGCTCCGGCTGCGCTGCTTTCGCCTGCGATGTCGTGGCCACACCCGACCGCACCATGCCCACCATGGGTGCCTCGGACACGCCCTCCTTCCATCTTCTCCCCATGGATGCAGCCATTGGCTATGCCTCCCCGATCGACGCCGTGGCTGCCCCAGCACCACTCCCGCTCACCTCCGTGCGTGGCGTCAGCTAGCTCCTAGCACATCTGCTGGAGGAGCCTCTTCTTCGATGCAAGCCTCAGGAGAGTCCCATGTCCTCTAATGCTGCAAAGGACATGATGGTCAGTTTATGGCAAAAATTCATTAGAACAAAAGGATGAAAAAACTCTTGACTCACCTCGATGCCATCGGATGGATGATGTTTTGGGGCTGGCCCACCCGACCCTAGCTGCTCCTCATTGGCACATTGCCGCTTTGAGTCCTCCCCCTGCTTGGAGGGTCTAGATGGAGTGGAGCGGCCAGTTTTTGCTAGCTTCGAGGGTGCGTCCTCCCCCTCCTGCCCCAGGGCATGCCATGGGAAAGGCCCCGCCTATGGCAGAGACAGATCCTCATCCCCACCGCCCAACTCATCCCATTGAACGGGCAACCCAAAACCATCACCGCCGCCTAGCTCATCCCATTGGAGGGGCGACTGAGAATCGTCGCCTTCTTCTTCTTCTTCTTCTTCTTCCTCCTCCTCCTCCTCCTCTTACTCCTCTGAACCCTACCACTGCTTTCCTTGGTTCAGCCTCGCCCACTGCTTCGCCCGCTGCCTCACCTCCTTGTCATCCTTATCCTTCTTCCTCCGCTCATCTACAACATGGTTCACCGCCTTCATGGCCGTGTGCTCGGACAGCGGTGCAACGGAGGCCCGAAAGCCCAAATCCATCGACAGCTCGATAAAGCCTAGCTCCGACCACATCACGGGATGTCCTAGGATTGGGAACACGGTGATCGGACTTGTCTATCACCTCAGTTGATGCACTGCATGACCTCGCTATCATGGAGCGGCCCCTGGGTGAGTGCTGTCCCATCGAGTTATGTGCTGGGCATCATCCCATACAGTGAGAGGGCGTGCACCATCAGCGGACGCCACCCTTCTCAGCGTGATATGCCCCAATGACACTGGCCCTGCGAAGGCCATGGCTCCTTAGGGATGCGACAGCCTTAAGGATGTCACACATCCTCTTCTTTTCCTTGATGGGTGGCCCCCATAGCCACATCGGCGGCGCCTCTTTGATCAGGCGTTCGATGAAGGCCGGCAAGGGGGCAGCGGGATCGTTCTTCAAGTAGAACCATTGCATGTGCCACCCCTTATTGGATCTAGACAGCTGGCAGGGCATGTACTTGGCCTCCTGCTACCCCCGAAGGTGGATGCCTGCATCCAATTGGCATCGAGATCTCCCTACCTCTATCCTTCTTCTTGAGCAGGGAGACAGAGAAGAAGTACCTCCATAGTACGAAGTGGGGTTCAATCCCCTGGTACACCTCACACAACATAATGAAGGCCATGATGTGTTAGATCCTATTGGGGTTCAGATGCTACAGCTCAATCTAGTAGTGGTGCAGCAGTCCCCGGAAGAATGGATGGGGAGGAATCACGAGTCTGCACTCATGGAAGGGCGCGAAGGATACGACGTAGCCATCGGGCAGCGCCGGTGCATCCTCACGACTAGGCATGAGCCACTCCACTGTGTTGGTCCTCCCATGGAGAAGATTGCGCTTGACGAGGCCCTCCATGCATGCATGAGTGATGTCAGAGCGGTACCAGGACTCCATGGAAAGCGAAGATAGAGGAGCAAGGACTTTTTGGTGGTAGAGGAGAAGTGAAGGCTATGGATCTAGGGAACTGGCAGCAGATTAGCAAGGGTAGCAGATCCAAACAATGGCGGCGGAAAGGTGGAGAAGGCAAGGTTGCAGTTTAGTGTGCCAAAACATGAAGGGGGAGGCCGCTATTTATAAGGCAGGGTGAAGCGAGAGGCGAACCGTCCGCCTAGTTCTACGCGCCCGCCCTACCACGTTAGATTGCCTCTCTGAGAAACATGCACATGCCACCTCTGGTAGCTCCCTCGAAGGATACACCGGATGATGGTTCGTCCCATTCGATGGGCCAGGAACCACCATAGGTAAGAAGGGATACGGAGCTAAAAATGGTCCCACGACCCATTTAGGCCAGGGAGTTTAAAGGTTGGTGCACTGATAGGTTCACAACCGCTCCAGGGTGCCTTTAGAGTGAGGGTGGAAAGGGATGGGCCCACTAGTGGCCAGTACCTAGGTGCATGAGCGTCATGGGCATCTCGACCCATGTTCGAGTCTTGGCTGGTTCACAATCCATGGTTTTTCCTTAGAGAAAGGCAGCAAGCCCTTGAGATCGATCGAATGGACCCAGGAACTATATGGATTGGCCACTAAGAATCTTGAGTTAGTCACCAGCTGATCCATGCTAGACCCCCATGAATAGAATGTTGGGGCCGCACTCAGACTAGCCCATTAACAGCTCACCGAGCACCATGATTCTTCCATCGAGGAAAACATGGCATGGCTTAGCCCCTCTTGTTTTATCAAAAAAATGTTTGAGGGAGGACGATCCCTCGACCAGACAGCTACTATGCATAGGGGCTTAAGGGAAGTTGGACTCACAAGGAGACCAAATACAGCGGTCGCATGACGATGGTGGATCGATCGGATCCTAGGGAGGGATCAGAATCAAGAGAAATATTTTCTGGCCCCCTGAATCCCACAAGCTACATGTTCCCAAGGAGTCCAATTGTGACAGAAGGGAATCACAACCCACCAAGGCATCCCTGCAGGCAGCAGAAGATTGAAGCCCATTGAAGTCCCTCCATTCGAAAAAGCCTACGAAGGAGTATCCTACTCCTCCGTAGGCTCAGGGGCTACTGTCGGGTATCTGTATTAGGGATACCTGAAGAAGGGATTTGAGGACCGTGGATGACAACTTGCCTAGATAATCAAGGAAGTATTTCAGTCTTGACCGACCCTAAGGGCACAGGAGCCATCTCTCCCGACCCTAAGGGTGCGGGCCCTATGTCACCCGATCCTAAGGGCACAGGCCCCGTGTCGCCTGACCCCAAGGGCACGAGCTCTATCTCGCCCGACCCTGAGGGCACGGGCCCCATGTCACCCAACCCCAAGGGTATGGGAGCCATCTTGCCCAACCCTAAGGGCACAAGCTCCGTCTCGCCCGACCCCTAGGGTGTAGGCTCCATCTCACCCGATGGGGACCCATACCGCCTCCATCCACTATGGGTTAGAAGGTATGACCCTAGGTCCAACTTCTAACATTAGGTGGGAAGCAGGCATGTCTCGACGTGACCCATGGCCATGTGAGGCCACTCCTAGGGGTTCACATCACCAACAGTGATAGGTGCATGGTCGATTGTGCTGCCTACTCCCCAGTATGGCCACTGATGGGCATGTCGGTTCACCATGCCATCTACTGAGATGGGATGGGATGCCACGACCAGCTGATGACATCGAGGCATGGCACTAGTGGTAAACAGGAGCCCAAAGTAGAGCCATCCCCATCACCGTCTACACCATCAATGGGACCCGTGTGAAGGAGAAGAAGGATGCAGTGGCCCTGGAGGTAGAAGCACACGGCTGGGGGAGAGGGCTAACAAGCACACAACCGATGAGCTCAACAAGGCTCAACTCCATCCTATCTTTTCACTAGAGACTTGGGACCTTCTCCCTCTTTGGCCCATTTGTAACCCCTACTACAAACCAGTGCTAGTAACATGAGCAACAATAGACTGGACATAGGGACATTCTACCCAAACCAATATAAATCCTTATGTCCTTCGAGCACACCATCTTAGCCAGATGCGTAGATACAAATTTACTAGCCGATGATCCAAAACACCGACACCACTCCTCCAACAAACGAACCAGTCGCCCAGCACCATTCACTACTCTAGCTATGGCCAACTCACTATGTGACTACTCCATCCCTACTATTGCCAACGTGCTAGTCGGGCCCGCTATCAACATGGGCACCTGAAACTTTGAGCTCTGGACTAGGCTAATCATGATGGTGTAGGCAAACTCATTTTGTGGTTTGCCTAGCAAGGACGCAAACGCCCACCTTTAGCACTTCCTTGAGTTGTGAGACACCATTGTTATCAAGGATGTCACACTGAAAGGTCCTAATGGCTAGAGGGGGGGGGGGTGAATAGCCTAATAAAAATTTCTACAACAACACTTAACCAAATGGTTAGACAATTATGAGGCGAAGCAAGTGTTGCGCTAGCCTACTCAAAATGCAAGCCTACCTACCACAATTCTAGTTTAGATGGTGTCAATTCACACAAGAGCAATGACACTACCCTATGTTAGTGTGCTCTCAAAGGCTAACTAAAGAGCCACACCAACCAAGCATGCAAGCTCTCACAACTAGCTACACTAAAGAGCTTGTCAACTAGTTTGCGATAAAGTAAAGAGAGTGATCAAGAGGGTTATACCACCGTGTAGATGAATGAACCAATCAATCACAAAGATGAATAACAATGATGACCAATCACCTCGGAATCAATGATGAACACAATGATTTTTACCGAGGTTCACTTGCTTGCCGGCAAGCTAGTCCTCGTTGTGGCGATTCACTCACTTGGAGGTTCACGCGCTAATTGGCTTCACATGCCAAACCCTCAATAGGGTGCCGCACAACCAACACAAGATAAGGATCACACAAGCCACGAGCAATCCACTAGAGTACCTTTTGGCGCTCCACCGGGGAAAGGTCAAGAACCCCTCACAATCACCACGACCAGAGCAGGAGACAATCACCACCTCCGCTTGACGATCCTCGCTGCTCCAAGCCATCTAGGTGGCGGCAACCACCAAGAGTGACAAGCGAAATCCGCAGGGAAACACGAACACCAAGTGCTTCTAGATGCAATCACTCAAGAAATGTACTTGGATCACTCCCAATCTCACTATGATGATAAATCAATGATGTAGATGAGTGGGAGGACTTTGGCTTAGCTCACAAGGTTGCTATGTCAATGAAAATGGCCAAAGATATGAGCCACAGCCTAGCCATGGGGCTTAAATAGAACCTCCCATGAAATAGAGCCGTTGTATCCCTTCACTGGGTACTCTACGCTCTGACCTGGACGCTCCAGTCCACTTAACCAGGACCCTAGGACCTAGCGTCCGGTCCATAGATGGACTGCCACGCGTCATTAGCTTCAAACGCTGTTCGTCAGATTCCAATGGTTATGACGCTGATCAGACGCTTCGGTAGAGACTGACCAGACGCTGGAACCTTAGCGTCCGGTCGAGTACAGTAAGGGTCGAAAACCTAGTTTTCCTCGACCGGACGCATCCGGTCCACCTTGACCGGACACATCCCAGCGTTCAGGTGGTAAACCCTAGCCACTGTACCGACAGTCAACGCGATCGGATGCAGGTAGTCAGCGTCCAGTGCTCCTGGATCCAGCGTCCGGTCACTGGACCAACGCTGGCATCAGCTCTATTTTCACTTCTATCTTCTCCACCCTTGCTCCAATGTGCCAACCACAAGAATTTGCATCCAGCGCAATAGAAAATAGGCATTCCATTTTCCCGAAAGCGCCGAATCCCTGCTGAGCTTTTTGTTTCAAGGGTATCACCTCCTTTGTAGATGTGCCAACACCACCAAGTGTATCACCTTGTGCACAAGTGTTAGCATATTTTCACAAACAATTTCAAGGGTGTTAGCACTCCACTAGATCCTAAATGCATATGCAATGAGTTAGAGCATCTAGTGGCACTTTGATAACCGTATTCTGATACGAGTTTCACTCCTCTTAATAGTACGGCTATCTAACCTAAATGTGATCACACTCTCTAAGTGTCTTGATCACCAAAACAAAATAGCTCCTACAAGTTATACCTTTGCCTTGAGCTTTTTGTTTTTCTCTTTCTTCTTTTCATGTTTAAGCCCATTGATCATCTCCATGCTATCACCATTGTCATGTTATGATCTTCATTTGCTTCTCTACTTGAAGTGTGCTACCTATCTCATGATCACTTGATAAACTAGGTTAGCACTTAGGGTTTCATCAATTTACCAAAACCAAACTAGAGCTTTCACACACCTAACTGTCATCAGGCTCTGCCTTTTTCCCTTCTCCCTTGTGGGAAAGGCAAAGCAGTGGTTCTACAAGGACAAGGAAGCTGTCAGCACATGGAACAAGTGTTCCATGATGTTCCTCATGAAGTTCTTCCCCATGGGCAAAACCAATGCCCTGAGAGGAAGAATTTCAAATTTCTAGCAGAACGCCATGGAGTTCATTCCTGAGGCATAGGAGAGGTTTCAAGAATACATCCAAGCCTGCCCTACACACGAGATTGAGAATTGTCTTGTGCTCCAAAACTTTTATGATGGGCTGACGGCCATGTCGAAGGGGCATATTGATGACGCTGCTGGAGGAGCTTTCCTCTCCCTCACATCGATGGAGCTACGACTCTCATTGAAAAGATGGTGTCACATCAGAGCTGGGGGAGGAAAGGGATGAATAAACAACAAAAAAGCATGCATACCATGAAGAAGGCGGATATGCTTGCCACAAAAATGGATTTACTATTGAAAAGATTGGACGAACGGACCCATGAGAAGGAGGCCATGAAAAGTACCATCCAGGCTATGGACTCACATATGACATGTGAGGTCTATGGAGAAGTCAGACATTCGGGGAACGACTGCCACGAAACCCATGAAGACTCTGCTTACATGAACAATGGGTTTCGACAGCAAAACAATAACGGGTGGAACAATCAGTCACACCTGCAAGGAGGTAATTCTAATTTTAACTCTAATTTCAATTCGAATCAACCTTCCTTGAGAGACCTGGTCTTAGGCCAGGCTAAAATCAATGAAGATATTACTAAAAAGTTAATGTATAATGATAAAATGCTTGAAAATATAAACTCTAAAATTGAAGGTTTGTCCTCCTTCGTAAAAAATCAATTGAGCTTTAATAAAATGATTGAAACTCAAATAGCTCAAATAGCTGTCGCTATTCCGGTCAACCATTCGGGGAAAATCCTGGGGCAACCTGAAGAAATCCCCTGAATTTATTCATGCAGCTATATATCAATAAAGGAGAAGTCTTACCCGATAGACTATAAATGTCAAGCCCTTGCCGAAGGTAAATCGATAGTTATCTTGCATTTATTTTTTCAAGTTTAAAAATTCAAAAAAAAAATCAAAACTTTATAATTATATAAAAATTCTTGAAAAATTATTAAAAAATCATTTCCTAAATAAGAATAATTTATTATTACAAGTTATCATTTTTGCAATAATTATAAAAATTAGAAATTTAATTAAAATTTTGTTGGAAAATCAATTTTGAGCAGACCGTTGGGGATCTGAGCTGACCCCAATGGTCATGAGTTTGAAATGGCCATTGGCCACTACCTGTCAAGGGGGGCAGCAGCAGGGCCCACCAAGGGTACGGGCGCACCAGTGGTGCGGCCGCACCAGGCCTGGCACCACACATGCACTGCCACCACCAATGGCTCCTAGCCATTGAGGCCATGCCCCTAGGGTCGGTGCTCGGCCGGCTATAAATAGAGAAGCCAGGGTTGAGGCCCTACTCACCCTCAGCTCTCTCCATTTTTCACTCTCACTCACTCTCTTGCTCCCAAATTTCTTTCAAGCATTTTATAACAAAGTTCTAGTGCAAAAAACCCATGCAAAAGTTTCAGCTCAAGCTAGTCAAGCAAGTTCTCTTGTGCAAAGATTTTATTCTTGCTAACTTTTTCGCACCTAAGAAATTGTTTGTTGTTCGTGTTGTTTTTTGTTTCTACCATTGGTAGGCTCGGGATGAGGGTCGTCGGATGCCCTCGAGAAGATCATGGGATTGAGCTCAAGTTGCTCCCAGTGGAAGCTCAAGCGCACACTTCACCGAGCCCAAAGAGAGCTCATTGCATGAAGACGAAGAAACCACACCAATAGAAGAGCAAGAGCAAGCCGATGGAGGATGATGATGACGCACCCCACCTCGACTTGGAAGGAGATCTGAGAGACGCAAGCGTACAACCTCATCAAGAATCTCGAGTTTCATCCACACGCCTGCGTATGACCCCGATCTTCTCCAAAAGATCAGTTATGGATGTCGAATTACCACCATTTGGAAAGCTATTGGATGTGAGGATGTTGCTCCCAGTTTGGGACGAAGGTTCTCGCATCCTGACTATCCAATTTTTATGGTCCTTGCAAGAAGTTGAGAATGGGATTACTTACCATATTTTTGAGCAAGAATATTTTCTTACATGGAGAGATCTTAGTTCTCACTTAGGATTTAACAGAAAATACTCAATTGACTTAGATCATGCTCTCAGAGGTTTTAATCGCCATGAATTTTGGAGAGTAATTTCTAGTCAAAATGTAATCGGCAAGTTTCAACCTCGTAATATGAACATACAACATCCTACTTTGAGGTTCATGCATCGTTGGATTGCTATGTCTTTGTTTCCTAGACAGGACATACGATTCATTCATCATGCTAAAATGCAATTGCCCTATGCCATGACTAAGAAAATTAAAGTTGCTTCTATGAAAGAAATGTTCAAACATTGGTTAGATTTATTCAAGGCTTCCACAAGTATATCATGCACACCCTTGTAACACGTATTGCCACTAATATTGAGGCGTTGGAGGGACAAAATGTGACATATATTTCTACCTCACGCATCATTATTAATGAGCAATACTTGATGCAAGGGCACCACCTGAAAAATAATGCTGTAGGAAACCTTGTATATTTCTTCCCGGGGTATACAAACGAAATTCCGTTACCTAACCTAGTAACTTCATTTGTATAAGTCTCCAGAACTAACTTTCTCTCTTGTTCCACAAGAGGAAGCATGCAGGAGTTTTGTTTCTAACCGGATTACAAGGAGTAGGGCTAGGAATGAAGCAGGCAGCTCGGCAGCATCCACAACCGACGTCTACACCAGCTGTGCCACAGGCATACCATGTAGAGTGGTTCCCGACTAGGCAAGTACCCTAGGTTTACACCCATGTACCACCCTGGTTGGGACCATACTACGCAACCACATGAGGCAAGAGGATCAAGGCAGCAGGTGGCTCACAACGCAGCATGGGTGAGACTAGCTCACTCCTCCGACTCTGAGGGGCTACCACCACCAGTTCATCCACGACAGTCTGTTTCGGACCGTCATGGATGGGAAGATGTCAACACCCGACTCGAAGGACTGGAGATCTGCACAGGTGAGATACAAAATACGCTTAACACTCACGTGTAGAATACAACCCAATGGCAGCTTCAAGCAGTAGTAATAGATGGCGCAAATGAACGTGTTGCTGAAGCAACAACACGATGAGCAGGTGGCCTATTGAACGGTCCATGGGATCCAATCCCAAACCATAGGACTCGAGCTAGCTTGGGGGAGGACCCCTGCAAAGGTACCTTGTATCTTTTATTTCTTGCATTTTTATTTTTCTGCATTTATTTAATTACTAGCATTTAAAAAAACTAAAAATTAAAAATACCAAAAAAATAAAATATGAACAAAAATACAAATTCCACTCCTCATATGTGTTTTAATAATGTTTAGTTTCTCCAAAGTTAAAATGATGAATAGTTGCTCTATCTATAATTCATCTGTGCTTAGGCTATAACTTAGTATTCCGCAAAATTTAAAGTTTATTAGCTAAAAATGTCTCATCCTAAAAACTTAAAAACTTGTGCATAGCAAAAGCATGCTCCTTTTCTAAGTTGTTGCGAGTTATGATATGATACAAATAGAATTTGCTATGATTTTGTTCTAAGAGAAATTTGACATCCAGAGTTTTCAATTTCAAAAATGCTAAAATTCAAAGTTCCTCAATGATTATGAATACCTACCAAGTCCATATGATAAAATACACATACAAAACCTTAGTCATATGCTAATTGTTTTTGCATTGAAATTTGTCAAATTGTTTGTCACCCTTGTTTAGATTCTTGTCATGCATCCATAATAAAGATTCACGTATATCCACAAATAAAAATGCTAATGAGCTACACTGAGAGTTACACAAAAACATGTTTTTCCGTCCACCAAATAAATACTCCATTCATTTATCATGAGTCACTCTCTCTAAAGTTTTCATGTGCAAAAAGTAAGTATGGACTATGCTCAAAAAAGAAAAAAGAAGAAGACATCCTTGCTAAAGAGCATGAGAGAAAAAATGCATGCCAAAGAGCATAAAGAAAAGAAAAGAAAAGAAAAGAAAGAAAGAAAGATAGCCCATACTTTCAAATAAAAGGCATTTGTTCAAAAGAGAGAGTCATGATCAAAGGAGTACAAAATTATTTTAGAATTAGGAAGATATAAAAATCCCACAAACTTACACGTCTTGATCAAAGTGTATGACTTGCATCTCCCTGGATCCAGTTTTTGACTTAGTTTCATACCTACCCAAAAGTATGTGATGCAAGTATGCCTTAGTTTCATACCTACCCAAAAGTCCACCAAAAAGCCTTTAGTGGTAGGATGAAAAGAAGGTAAAAACATCAAAATTCCTTGGTGAGGTTTTATACACATTGAGTAATTGAGGAATCATTTGAGGAACTTACATTTCTTTGTAAAAACTCATAAAACCTCTAGATAAAAGGTTGATCAAGGAATGAATGATTGATAATTCTATTATAACCGTTCTATCTTGCAACCAGTCCATGAACTTGGAAAAGCTATAAGCCCGACAAGGATCAATGGTAAAGGGTGGATAAAAATGCCAACTTATTTAAATTGTGGAAGAATACTTTGTTATAGACATGACACTTATGAATTATATTCAGCATAGTAGCAACTCCTGATCAACAACCAATAACTTAGCTATTTGAGGTTAAGCTTGGGGGATTTTGTAGGCGGTCCTTAACGATCAAATTCGACTGCCAACTAAGATCCAAAATAGGAGAAATAAACAATCTTATAGCACATATGCATTTATTATTGATATAGTTCCACTTGTATTGGAACAATCAGGTTTTGTAGGACATATATTTGAATACAAGTGGAAAACAAGACAAAAGGTGCAACTCTGAACGCGTAAAGCAGATATTATGCAAAGGAATCAAGAGAAAGCCCAATCAACTGTCAAATCTGGGCCAAGCACCAACATGGAAACGATCTAGGCCCAGTCAATAGCCCACAGCACGAAGGTGGTGCCGAGGTGGGCTGGCCCTGGTGTGGCCGCACTAGGTGCGGCCTGCACTAGGGGTGCGAGTGCACCGCCCCCACCACCTCCAAGCCCCACCTTGCATAGGCGGTGCATTGATGACGCCTAGGGTCGGTTTAGGCTAGTTTCCTAATTTATCTCTCACAAAACCGACCTCTAGCTAGTATAAAAGGAAGGGTAGAGCTCCCCTAACACACACACCTCATTTGGAGCCACTACACCTCACACCACTCTTGCACTCTTTTAAAATTTAAGTAGTATTTGGAGCTAGCAAGAGCTACCTTGGAGAGCTTGGTCTCATTTTATCAATATAGTCTTGCTCTTCCATAGTCTTGCTCTCATTTTATCAATATAGTTGTGCTAATAAACTAGAGTATTGTTGGCATTCCTTAATGTCGCTACTAAAAACAAGGTTTCGAATTTAATCTCTAGCAACGACGCCAGAAATGCTTATTGGTATTTACTTATGACTTGAAAGAATAAATGTATGAATGAAAAGGATCTCCAAGTGCACAGATAATATACCATTGTAGCATTTCACCCAGGAGTATTTTAGGTATCGTTATTTATATTTTTACCATAGGAAAGGACGGGTAGTTGGAATATATTGATAACTTATATGCAAGATGGAGAGATTAACCATAACCAGCTTCTACTCACAATAGGGGTAAGTCAAGAGATAAATGTATATGATAAGTAATGATAAATGATAATTAATCACTCAGAGTACTCATTTTTATGGCATTAGCATGGCTAAGTAGAATATTAGAGGAATAATTTCTAAGTCATTCATAATTACAAGTCAAAGCATACGTTGATTAGTGCAATTACACTTAGTAATCATGGTTAAGATCAACTTCATATCTACACATAAGGGATATTACTAAGGAAGATTAAGAACAGAGCTTGTATTCCTTCGTAACTAGATCCTACTTGTCCTATATTCAGGGGAGTGGACTGCAAAGGACTCAACGGGAGTGTCACATCCACGATCTACCACATGGCTCGGAATATAGGGTGCATCTGCAGGTAAACAACAGTAAAAGCACCATGCTTACATAATGTCTACCACTCACCCCTTGTACTTTGGAGCGAGCGCTATATGAACTTATACTTAAACATAACGCTAATCTAACTATACTAAGCATACAATCAAAGTAGACGATGAACATTATAACTAGAAATATGATTAATATGATAATCAATGTTATAACAATTGTAGCAAACATATAAAAGTAATGAAAGATACAAAAGAGAGGGGGTACAAAAGCTATACCAAGCCACTGCTATTAACAAGATCAGGAATCCAAGTGAAGCTTGCCTCCCTCTAGACCTAGCCTAGCTAGCTATCCCTAGAATATGGTGGAGCTCTAAGGATGATTAGGGTTTATGTCTTCTCAACTGACTTGATTAGGGTTTGATGCATCAGGGGGGTGGCAGGGGTAGGTATATATAGGCTAGAGCATCAATCTGAGCCCTCAGAGCAAACCAACTTGAATGGATGGCGTAGATGCAACCTAAGAGGCCTGTGGAAAACCTGACGTAGCAAGGTGGAGGCTGATAGGTAGGCCCCATAGGTCCGATTGATCTATAGGTGGGACTAGGTCGGTCCCACCTGGCGACCTCTCACCCTCCAACATAGTGTGGTGTCCTCTAGGACCTTCTAGAGTTGTTTATGCTGCAATTAAGCACAATTATATCTAACATCTTGGGTCCACCTTGATAGTTTTCTGGATAAACCCTACAGAAAGCATAGATTCACTAAAAATTGTGGGATTTGTTAGTTTAAACCCCTAAACCTTTGTTGGTGATTACTTTCATACCCTTATACATGTTATATTGATGGTTTATAATGTTTGTTATATACTATCAACAAACTCCCCCAAGCTTAACCTTTGCTCATCCCTGAGCAAAGCTAAACTTAGCAAATGGATCAGGAGTTGCTTCAATGTTTTCACTCCTCAAAAGTACACATGCGTTCAAGCAAGAATTCCCCTCTAGATTAGAATAAATTGATCTGACTTTCAAACTTACCCATATTACCTCCTACCATGTGGCTTCTTAGCCTTCACTTGGGTATTGAGCAATTGAAAGACAGAACGATCAAGTCAAGCACTATGTCTTGATTTCTTTGCTCAACCATTATTCTATAGTTTTTATAGATTTTCAAAATAAAACTCAGAGCTTCCATTTTATGACACTCTTAAGTCTCTCAATATATGTGGTATTTGTGGATCCACACCAAGGCAATGACAACATTATGCCTTTCTCTTCCTACAACTAAGGCTTATGTGGATCTCATAGGAGTGGAGAAAGCATGAAAGAGCATACTTGTAAAGTCAAACCTCGGATCCAAAGAGAGTTGAGTCATACAATCAAATCAAGATGTGCATCTATGTGGATTATATGGTGGATATGGCTAACCTAATTCTACTATGCTCCTTGAAAACATATCTCTCTTTTTGAACCAAGAAACAACTTTGCAAGAAATCATGGGCTATCTTATTCATCTCTCTTTTTTTCTTTTCTCTATTTTTAGGCGGGCATCTAAGTACCCAATGTTTTCAATATCTCGGACACTTGTCCATTTTTTTCAACTCTTTTTTTCTTTCTTTCCCTTGTTTTATGAATAACTTTTGCATAGCCCATGCCTTTTTCTGCAACAAACTTTTGAGAGATAGCAACAAGAAATTGGAGCATTTATTTGGTGAATATCCTATCAAAAATATTTTAGTGTTTTATCCCATTGTAGGTGTAAAACATTTTTGGGTGGATCTAAATGGAATGACATGTTTTTATGTCCTACCCTATGACTGGAACCACCCAATTTATACAAGATCAAGTATGGCTATCCCTGCTAACACATTGACACGCGCATACTTTCACCTTATATAAACCCGGTTGTCCGCTGAGTGTCACAAAGGACCTCGGTAAATCAACATTCACAACCAAGATCGTGTGATTAAGAAAATACACATCACATACGCAGAGTTGCAACAGAAATAATATTACAAATGGGTTCACAAATAATAGTACAAGTTTGGGTTTCAAAACCGATTAGTGAAAACAACATAGCTTTCAAATGATTACATTAATATAAGTTCCAAATACATTGCTAGCATAGGTGACATCCTCAGATAAAAGCATATAGATGAGAAATAAATATAGAGTCACCAAGCCCATCGGCGGTTAGCCACCATCTTTCAGCAGGTCGAGAACTTCACCTACAACATGGTGGGATAAACCCTGAGTACTCGAATGTACTCAGCTAGACTTACCCGTCATAAACCAGAAATAAAGTGACTCCAAGGATTATGCAAGGCTTTATAAGTGGAGGTAGATTGACAACAATTTGCATAAAAAACCACTAATTCAGCTATACATTATATAATTCTATCATCAAGTTAATTATAGTTATTCATCTCTAGATTAGCAACTAACCTGTGCCAAACATGTGGTATATCATTTAGTAGCATAACAATAGTAACCATAGCCGGTGTAGTAATTCCATGTTTATCCGAACCATCACATTCCATAATATAATTACTACGATGTTGGGGCTAGCCAAGTTTCTCACTGTCTGGGAGAGACGGCGATTCGAATCGATTTCAACCAGCTGGGAATTTATTCCTAACACAAACCTAGGTCTACCTGCCATGGTAGCCTTAGGTCACCTCTGGTACAACTCAGGTTCACATTTTGTGGGTTCGACCAGCGTCGCACAATTAGGGACAACTAGCTGCTAGGACGTTCAGGCCCAGCCTGCCCTTGGGCTCACGTCTGGCTCCCCGCACATCCTTACTACCATCTAGAGTGCGCACTCTAACAGAGCAGGGCCCGGCCTAAGTTGAGCTACTCAGCTTTGCAGTCGGAATGAGTTATCCAGCCAGCTAAGTGAGAGGCATGCATTCAATCTTATCAGAAGTGCCAACAATGGTACGGTCCTTAATCGGCACAGATAGAATCACATGCATCCACCTACACATAGACTCTGCTCGGCCTCCATTTACATTACCCCATGGTTCTTTTTCACAATAGCAAATATAGCCAACCATGCTTCGGTATCCACCTATATCTCGCAGGTGATAGGAAATCACCCAACTTCTACCGGTCTAAGCATGGCTAAGCATATATTCGATCCTGGACCTACACAGGGTTAAAGGTAGATTTCTGGACAAGGAAATTATATGCATCAAGTGGTTCCAATCAACTCTTACAACCTAATGCATCAAACATAAAGGACTCAAGTGATATTTGTAAAAACTTAGGAGGCTTAGAATGCTCCAGAGCTTGCCTATGATCCAACACTAGCTCAATGTTTGTTAGATGACACTCGCTTGGTGAGCATATCCTATTCAGGCATGTACTCCAGGGGTTCTTCCATCTTCGGGATAGGTCCACCATACACCGTCTTCGGGTTTGGTTCCAACATCACGTCCTTCACGTGGTTCATCTAGCATACCTAGATGAGATGCAAGATGCAAGTGCATGAATATGAAGAATGGTAATATGAGATGCATCACATAATAGCATTCAAGGCAACATAAGATCATGCAAGACATAGGCACCTAGAGTTATTTAACTAAACATCACACAACCTATTATAGAGGGATAGCAAGCATATTAGGCATGGCACACAAGTGAACTTAAGTTCATATATAGCACACATGCATCGATCAAGAACTAACCAACATGTTTAGTCAAAACAAGAGCAAGCTAAAGCAATCACCTAACACATGTATAGAAATCTGGACAGCAGCACAATAGTCATTTGTTTTAACCATAACTGTTGATATAAGCATCCAACAAGGGTGATCCTAGACTTTCTGGAAAGCTAATGAAATTTCCTACAACATTGTTATTATCACCAAAAGCTTATTCCAAATCTAACTAGGTCAAACATGCCAATGTTTTAGATCTACACAGAACTAGGACAGAAAAGTAGTAGTACTTTCAAAAATGTATAACTGGAGTTACCGACATCAAACAAGCATGAACCTTAACTTTCTAGAAATCCTATGAAATTATATAAAACATGTTTATTATCATTACAAGGTGATTCCACAAATAACAAGGTCAATCGAGCACAATTGTGTACCTCTATCCAGACTTGGATAGATTCTGCCATGCAACTTCACAAGCTTATAACTGGAGATTTAGACTATCAAAAGGTGTGATCTTTAACAATTTAGAAAGCTCATGAAAATCACTACACTTATTATATTATCTCCAAGACATGATTCAAAGCTTAGCTAAGTCAAACAACACAATCATTCAGATCTATACAGAGAGCATGCAAAACCTGACAATGAACTTGTAAACTCTATAGCTCCTAAATTATCAAGCCTATGGTCATGAAAATTTAACACAAGCTATATTACGAAACTAGATACAACTTTGGTCTTCACTACAACCATAGAAAACATCATTTACACTACGAAAATAATTGCACAAGCAAAACTGCATATGCAGCTAAACAACTAGTGGTACCAAAAATAGATAGGAACTTCAGAGAAGCATAACTGGAGTTCTAGACCTCCAACAAACATGAATCATAACTTTTTGAAAAGCATATGAAGTTAGCTACAACTTTCTTATTATTATCTTAAGATGATTCTATAGATAACTAAGGATCAATTAATCCAATGAATGCATCTCTATCCAACACATGGACAGAATCTGACATGCTACTTTAAACAGTTATAACTAGAGTTCCACATGTCCAATAAATGTGGTTCTAGACTTTTTAGAAATCTTAGCAAATTCTAAACAACTTTTTTATAAACACATAGAGCTAATTCTACTATTAAAAAGTCCCCACAGTACTAACAACTGCAACCCTATTATGCTTCTTAAACTATCAAATTAATTCAAGCAAGGCATGAAAAGCTTAAGAAACGTACTACAACTCATTTATTGTCATCAAGGCATGATTCATAACTTAACTGAGCCAATTAATTCAAACATGCAGGCCTAATCAGAATAGGAGCAAAACAACATAGGGCATTTGTTATTTTTATAGCTCTTAAACTATCAAGCCTAAAATCCTAAATTTTTTACTAGACATCAACCATCACTTGAGTAGCACTCCATAAAAATTTCACATTTATTTGAGCAAAACAACTGTAATTATATAAAAGATAAGACACAACTAGTATTAAAAACCTAACTGCATAAATTGATTTTTACAGCAAAAACTTTAAATTATAGCATGCCATATTATAGATCTACTTCATAGATAATTTCACAAGGATTCCAAAAAGTCCTCATTTGCTATTTTTTGGATTTTTCTACAATTTACTACGATTTTCAAAAGTTGATCATCCAAATCTGCAAAAACCAAAGAAAAGGGACGTAGATCTTGCATCGGGGACCCTGCAGTTTCCACAAATTAAACTCGAACAAACAAATTTATTAAGGCACTATTCATATGAGTCACGGATTCCTCACTTAACCCCCTCCCTTCTTCATTATTTGAGCACGAGGCCCCTGCTCGCAAACTGGAGCAGAGGAGGCCGGAGCTCGGCCCAATTTTTGGTAGTCCGGCGCCAGTGACAGCAAGGGCTAGGCTGCGAGGTCGCCCTAGGGACCTACGCGCACTAGCGGGTGGTCACGTCCTGACCCATGGCGGCCCGAGGGCAGCTGGCCCCGAGCACCAGCGGTCAGAAGGCCATGGAGCCCGACGATGATGAACTGTGCAGGCGAGGGCGAGCGCGCTGGGGCTTGGCCGGTGGGCTGCGAAGGAGGGCCGTGGCCGCATCGGGGCGTCGGTAAGCAGCGGTGCTTAGACTGACGGCCATGGAGAGGGAGTAGGGGAACGGGGTGGCCATGGTGCTTAGCTCGGTAGCAATGGTGGTGCTTGACGTCCACGCGCGGCACAGAGCGATAGGGCGAGGCGGGGAGCGACAAAGCGAGTGAGGGAGAGAGGGAAACTCGGCGTCCACTTCAGGAGGGCACAGGGACACGATAGTGAGGCAAGCCATGTGGTAGTGGCGCATGACAATGGTGGGAGCGCGCTCTCGTGCATGGACGATGCGTCGACCTTTCACCAAACACGTGGCGTGCAGTGAGGTGGGCAAGGTGGGAGCCAAATTAGGCCAGATCTAGGCCGAATCAGACATTGGGCCCAAAACAAAGTTTGATCTACATGAACTACTCTATAATCTTGATTTAGGGACCATGGTCATTAGGGCAGTAGATTAGCAGTTAATGACACTCCAAGACGGCATTATCAATGCATTAACGACGATTAACAAACTCCAAAATTGATGGTCAAAATGAAGTCAACTAAGTGCCATCTTTATACATGCGCTTCTCCATCATGTATACTACAACTTTTATTTTGGGGCCCGATCATGTTGCTTAACAAAATCATGAGAACACAAGATGCCAAGGTCGATGACGATGAATTCTAGACTTAGCAAAATTTTAAGTACTGAAAACAGCTGTAGATTCAAAGTTTGAGCCTCGGTTTGACTAGCTTACAAGCTGATCTAGCTCTTGGTCCAAAAACAAAGTTTGTTCTACTCCGCTCAAACTTCAACTTTGATTTAAGGTGTAACTCCATGCAAGCACTGTAAGCGATTGGTCAACATAGGTCAAAATAGCATCACGGTAAAGCTTAAATTAGAGTTTTTGATCGATTGAGGAATTTTCTTGACCTTAGCTCAACACTGAACCCTTAATGACTTTTGTTATAGAGTTCATTTAGAGTCATTTGGGCAAGGTAGCAAGGTTTGGTCGACATCTCATATTCCCATTTACTAAATAAAGCAATCCAAGAAAGATTATAACTTATCATTTCATGTGACTTCTTGATTCCAAACTCCATGAAACTTTTCCACTAGTCAAGATGGATGCATGTTGATGTAATGTACATGAAATAAGCATGTTTAACATTACTCTTGCATAATCTTAACAAGGGTCCACATGTAAGTAAGGTTGTGTTGTCCAAGTTTAAGTTGGAGCTCACTCTTGTAGATTTGATGTTGACACCTTCATCACCACTTAACATGTCATGTTTGAGCTCAAACCCATTGCTTAACTAGTGACAAACACCTAGGGTGTTACAGCCCTCCCCCCTTATGGGAATCTTGCCCCAAGATTCAGGTGCAAAAGACTTTTAAGGGAAGAGAAGCACGTCATCCATTTTCCAACATCAGTGATAGCCTTAGCCTACTTAACTTTAGAGTATCAGAGAGGCTAATTTGGTCAAGACACTTTCTGATACTTTCTCTTCGTAGTGAGTTTTGTCTGAAGAATTTCCTTCATTAGCTTCCATGAAGCATTGTTACTTTGGGAGGGATCCAAGACAGCACAACACTTCATTCTTGGGATACAGAGAGTACTACGAAACATAAACTAACTACCCATAGTATCTATTTCCCTAGTGAATATAGCATGGACCATGTGAACTTTGCACTAGACTGCAAGCATTCTGAAAGCTACTCATTACAATGGTTCCATGTTTGTTCACAAAGTTTGAAAAATAGTTCTTTACCAAAGTAGCTTGAGTACAACCCTTCATAAGAGATGACATCACAGACGGGGTAAACATCCTCTGAGGTTGTGAGAAACCGAGTAACCAACAGACAATATCTATGCTGGTCGTAACCATTTAATCACTCAGATGCCAACCGATGGAAAACTACATAATGTTCCATGGATGCAGTTCTCTTTCTCTAATGATAAAACTGTATTATCTAAGTTCGTTGAGTGAGCGGTGAATGTGATAGCTGACTCTGTTGACTCAGCATTTTCGACGATCATCATTTGAGGGAATCCTCGTATCCAAGTGGCAGCAGTTATCTGGGTTGAACCTGAGGCAACCTCTTGGGTAAAAACACATAAAATGTACCAAGGACAAGTCTGCCTTGGAAAACATTGCTGAAGAAGGATGACAGCGAGTTCTGGAGGTCAACGAAAGTTGCAAGCATACACCGATTGAAAAAACAGTACACTACTAAGCAGGTTGAGCACAATTTGCCTCCATGGTGCAGTGGTGCAGTAAGTTGGGTTGACTTGCACTATCACAAAATTAGCCCGGTTGGACTACTTTTGACATTGAGGCTTCCTTTCTAATGTCAATCAACAACTCATAAGCAAAATCTAAAATCTGTTGTTTGACACTTTTCAAATTGTTTTTGACTCATAAAGGCACAAATTGACTTGTAGAACACCTTGACTACTCAAGCATTGTTGATATGAGAGGAAAAAAGCAAGGCACAAAGGGGTGCTAGGAGTCTTCTTTAGGGCATCTAAAGTATTAACAATCATCACATTGCCAACATGACCTGTGCTGCAAACACAACCTTCTAATATGAGGGATGATAGTAGTCAACAAAGATATCATAGATTTTGTACCTCTCGGTAATCAGTTCATATCCTACAAACTACTGCTCCATTGTGCACAAATTTTGGTAGACCTTTAGATTCAAGAGTCCTTTGACTACTGTCCAAAATTCAGCTCAAACAAACACCATTTGACTATCCAAACAAATCATCTACCAAATCTGCTTTGTTCTAAAAGTTTAGGACCGAACTATCAAAACACCTCTCAAATATGATGATTTATTCAACCAATCCTTAAACCAACTTAAGACATCGAAGTACCTTAAATGAGGAATGAGATTGTCAAGTGTTGTGGCAACCCAGCCATGTTTGATCCTCTAATCATCGGCTTAAAGATGACCGGTTGAGAGCTATGAAATCTCGATAGATTTCCCGCTCTTCTTTTCCTAGGATTTACACATTGGGAAGTGTGTTCTGCACTCTCCAACTCTTTTTATGACAGCAGTAGCTTTCTCACTGAGGATGGAGGCTAGGGTTTTCCTCATATGCTTCCTAGGGAACAACTTCATAGTTGATTTAGGCACCAGCTCAACGATACACAAGCATTGGACTGGTGGGCTATTTTTGTAGGGCGCAATGCATACTTCACGTGGAGGGGTAGTCCTACAGGATAAGGGACCATTTCCAACTACCCTTCTATACTTCCTCCAATAGCACCATATACATAATGATGCTGACCGAGACTAGGGACATGCTTTCTCTAGCTCTTTACTTAGCTGATGCAACATCTTGCACTACCCATATGATTGTCCAAGATGGACTTGACTTGACGACACAGGGCTTGGAGAAGAAAGCAGTACTGGCATCGTTGGCTGGCTTTGTTGTTTCTTTACTTAGCATTGGCCTATGAGACATAGCCTTTGGAGTTACCAAAGAGTCGTTACCTAGCTAGAGACTAACTTTCCTATTGGTAACTAAGTAGTTGTCTCTCAACATATAAAAGTTTCAAAACTTCTTTTTGATGGCAACAATTGTAGTTGATGTGTAAACAAACAGTCACCATGGAAGTTAGCAGAAAAGGGTTATACTGAAGAAGGTCGGTTGATCATCTTGCACAGAAAGGTCAAGGCTAAGATAGATAGCTCATAAGCACCAGGTGACCTATTATAGGACATAATATCCTGGTCCATTTATCATCCGACTGATAACTTGCCCAACTTTTAAATATTATGTAGCCTCCTAATCCAATGGGATGACATAAGTTGCTCACTAGATGACCGATGTCATTACAAGGACAGTCAAGTAGAGTCACTTGTCTACCATCTCTTGCAGTCTATTTATGTTCATGTCAGTGACCTGTTCTTTAAGGTTATCCTTTGGACGACTTCAGAAGAAAGTCCTATTGCATCTAATTCGACCTATAGATCTTCTGACAAGATAAGAAGAGATAACCAAGGAAGTCCTCACATGAAAATAACACATCGGTGTAGTTCTACAATGGATCATGACTAAGAACTTTGATACCAGTGCGTGCCGAGCAGCACAACCTTGTGGCTGCAGTCCACAGGATGCCCTAGGTTTCATCACGGCACCATAGTTGCTACTCATAACACCATTACTGATCACACACCCAAGTGAAATTTCAAGTTGCATAAATTGGGTCAGATGACCAAGCACTATGCAAAGGAGGGATATCAAGCAAAGGTAGTCACAAAGGTTAGGAGTCAACAAGCAGGTGATCCAAAGATCAAAACATAGCGTAAGGGAACATAGCCTAATTTCCATATACTCCTTGTGTCCACCAAAGTGATTACCAGATAATGATTAACATGAGATTCGGTCTTGCTGAGCAGCAACATGAGATTAGGACTGATAAATATCCAGAGACTTGAAAGGATTGAAGACAAAACAAATGAGGTTCAAGGGACAGAGCCAATGCACTGATTTGGGATTCAGTTGATAAAACAATGACGTGATCTGTGAGGAAAAGGTTCCAAAGCCAGGGTAGATAGCGATTAGCGTTGCACCAGATCATCTGTAGGAGAAGGAGCAATGAGGCCTAACAAGGATTTTTGAGTAGGGTCCTCCCACATAGGAGTGGCACAACCATGACACATGGAAGCATTCAAGGGAACTAAGCTTGGGCTTAAGGTAAAGCAAAGGCATGGATAAAGGTCTTCGTAGCGCACATTCAAGGGCTAGCAACCACATGCTTAGGCTCAGGCTCCTAAGAGAGAACTTAATTAGAGACGACAGCCATTAGATTATCAAAACTTGGATGCTGTTCTAGGATTAGGCCCTTCAACACTTGTATGCTCACCGTGGACAAAAGAGTGACAGCTACGGCACTACCTAGATAACGAGCATTCACACATACATCATGGTCTTAAGTAAGCATTTCAAAACACTCAATCCAATTAGCTAAAGTGACTATTACTAAGCACAAAGCTCGCACATAACAAGCAGTTACCTACAGCAACACCACTACACATAAACATGCGAAACATGGTGGTAAGGTACTGTTATCTTTTATTTCCTTTTTACTGAGTAGGTGGATATCTCTACAAAACAAGTTTTACTTACATTTTGCATTTTAGTTTTCAAAGGGGTCAACTTTTTGCTAACTATTAACTTGTCATCTATTTCCTTTGGAAGCAACATACAAGGTGAAGCTAATCACACACTATCTTCAAGCATAGCTATTCAAGCAACATGGAACAAGGCATTTTGTCTAGCTTCACACAGGGAAGATAGCAACCTCACATGGATCACAAGTTACTTAGTTTTAGAACAAAGTGAGGGAAGCATATTTATGCACAAGCACAATCATGACGCATGACCGTCCTATTCGTCATCACAAAATTGCCAGCCTAAGGTGGCAATCACATTCTATGTGGTGGCATAACATGTATTCTCTCGATATATATAGCTAGTCATCAGCTACATTCAATCTATGCATTCGTTGTTAGCATACCTGCAGAAGGATTTCATTTCAGCCCAACCCCACAATTATATATGCAGACATGAAATACCCCTAGTGTAGGAGTAGTGCATATATGGGTGGTGTGTACGTGATCTTGATTTTAAGAGCATGACAAACCTCTCATAAGGGTCAACAAAGCTTGACTAAACTCAATGTAAAACAAGCAACATATATGAGTGGAAGTTTATCTAGTCTAAATATCATATTTGGCTCTGGTAGGAATTCAAGCTTTATCATATAGGAACTCATCATATAGTATTTTTATGTTTTTCAAAAGATAAATCTCCAAAACTTTAGTATCACTTGGAACAAGATAAACAACAGCTCAGACTTTCTCATATCATATCCGTCAATTACCAAGACTTATATCAAGCATGTGCTACCCACGAGTTTCAAGTTCAGAGTAAATTCTTATATCAAAACAGTCTTATCCAAAACTCGGGAGAATTCAAGGCTGAACACAAGGTACTTGAAAGGAATTACAATAGAGCAACTATTCATCATTTCCATTCAAGAGATTACCTTCGGAGTCCATTTATTTATTTAGTTCTTAAAAATCAAATTAGACACAAACTTTTTATTTGTTTTTATATATATTTTTAAGATCACACCTTACCAATATATAACACAAAGATAATTTTTTATTTTGTTTTTAGATTATGCATTTTTTTAATATATATAGCAAACTTATAAATAGTAAAAGGGAAAAATACTTATCTAGATACATGGGGGATGCCCTTCCCCCAAGCTGGATGTTGTCGTGGTCGAATGTTGAAGTTTAGTGATCCTTTTCAAAGCAGATTTGCCAGCAGATGTCCTTCTCGTCCAGGAGTGGAGTGAGATGATGTCAAACGGGTGAAATTGCTCTTGATCTTTATATATCATCCTACAAAATACAAATAAGAACACCAAAACTCGTGGAACGGATTAGGATAAAGGTTTAGCAGTCAGCCATTTGGAGATTAGTTATTCTTGAGGTTTAGAAATATTTTTGAATTGGGAGACTTTTAGCAGGATGTCTGTCTAATATATTTTTTGATTTTCTTATATAATTGTATGTATGGTATTTTTATTTATTTTTATGCCATCATGGTGAATGTTTCTTATGGGTTTTTATACTCCGAGGAATCATTCACATGGGGCTTAGGATTTTATAACGCAATAATGAAATCTTTATTTTATTTTCTAAATGCAAAACAAATGCAAAAAAGTAAATATGCTAAAGTAGAAATAATTTATGCAATGCGGAAAAGTAAATATGGATAACTACCAATTTTACCTCCTAGCGAGGGTTCAGATTTTTAAATCCTCAGGACAGGACTTCTCTCCTATCTTGTTTATTCCTTAGGTGCATCTGTCGGTCTCGGAGATGGAGACCTTGATTGTTGCACCTCTTGTGATGGTGATTCTGATGACGACGCCACCTTTTCCTTCCACACATGTTTGGTTTGTGGACTTAACTTAGGCGGAGTAGATTCATCTTTCAAAACTTCTTCATCTTCCTCCCATTCATTCTTTGGGGATTGATTCTTCTAGCATTGGGATGATCGACGTCTCCTCGTGGAGCAAGACTTCTTGGGCTACTCATAAGTGGTATAACTATTAAAATAGCAGCGTACCTTTTCTCTAGGGAATTGGAAGTGGACTTGTTTAGATCCATCATAGATGATTGCATTGGTAGTGTTGAAGAACGGTCTTCCAAGGATGATAGGTATGTCTTCATTTTCTTCTCCAATGTCTAGAACCATGAATTCAACAGGGGCAAAATGATCTTGTATTCTTACCATGATATCTTTCGCTATTCCCTCTGGAAATCGGATTGATTGATCCACCATCTACAATTGCATATATGTAGGGAACAAAGGTTCGTCACCAAATAAATATTCATATGTTACCTTAGACATTATGTTAACACCTACCCAATGTTGCAAAAGGTCTTGTGAAAGATTCTTTGTCCAATGGTACACTCAATCTTCAGCACACCAGGGTCGTCCTTCTTGGTAAGGTATGGTGAAGCAAGGAGGTGGTCATACTCTGATCGGATTGTGTTGATCATGTTGACTGATTCTTCTTGTGGCTGCCTAGCCTTGTTCTTCCTTCTTCTTCGGATGTTCTTCTTCTTGTTTATTGTTGTCTCTTCGGGCAAGTACGGCGTTTGTGGATGACCAGGAGATTGCAAGATATGATTCTTGAAAGAAAACTTTTCCTTTTTATCTTTGATTTTGAAGCATCTCTTGGCACTGTCCACATAGATGATGGCTTTTGTGGTGCTTAGGAAAGGCCGGCACAAGATACTGGGTGCCCTTACATCTTCACCTGTTTCCAAAACCACAAAGTCTATGGGAACATAGGATTGTCCCACTCAAACAATGGCATCTTCAAGAACTCCCTTGGGGTAGCAGAGTGACTGATCTATAGGCTGCAAACGCATATTTGTGTACAACAAAATATCTCCATTAATTTTATCATAAATTACCTTAGGCATGATGTTGACACTTGCGCCGAAGTCATAGACAACTTCTTGGAAAATATGAGGTCTAATGGCGATGGGGATGACAGGTCTTCCTAGATCACCTTTCTTTTCAGACAAGGAATAATCTATCCATCCTCCCATCGATGGTTGTATGCAATAGTATGTTGCATTGTGAATATCAATAAGATTTGTAGTTTCTAGATCTTCTGGTTGCCCTGAAATCTTACCTTTGTCGGTTGGAGCAACAACAGCCACCGACTGAGCTATTTGTGATTCTATCATTTTAGTAAAGCGATGCTAGTTCTTAATGGTAGAGGCGAAGCTATCCATTCTATTATTTATATTTTCTAAGGTTATATCATTGGAGGCTAGTTTTCTAGATAAGCCCTCCATTATTTTAGCTTGGCCAAAAATTAATTCTCTCAAGGGTGGTTGGTTATTGAAATTATTATTACCTTGATAGTTACCTTGGTAATTACCTTGGTAGTTTGGCCTTTGTTGCTGATTCCATCCTTGATTCTGTTGAGGACGAAAGTAGTTGTTGTTGATGAAGTTTACATCCTCATGAATTTTGGGGCAGTTGTTCCCTAAATGCCCAGTGTTTCCACACTCTTCACACGTCATTCGAGAATCATGAATGTGCATTACTTCTCGCTTCTCATTGGCTCGGTCTTCGAGCTTCTTCATGAGCAGATCCTTCTTGGTAGACAACATGTCTACCTCCTTGAGTTGATGCATTCCTCCACCTCTCTTGCGGGTTTGAAGATGTTCTTCATTCTAACCTTGGTTGGAGGCCATCTTCTCTACAAGAGCTGTTGCACCTAGGATTGTGAGTGACAAGAAAGTACCTCTAGCAGCAGCTTGAAAGCATTCCCATGCCTTAGGGACAGATTCATCATATTGCTGCTAAAAACTTGAAATTCTCCCATGCAGAGCATTGGTCTTGCCTATGGGAAAGACTTTTGCTAGGAAGGCACTAGAGCAGTTATCCCATGTAGTGTTTCTATATTTGTTGGTGTAGAACCATTGCTTCGCCTTCCCCAAGAGTGAGAATGGGAAGAGGCAAAGTAGTATGGTGTCTCTAGATACTCCCTTGATGGTGAAAGTGCTACAGATCTCTAGGAAGTGTTGGAGATGAGCACTCGCATCTTCATGTGCCTTTCCACAAAACTGGCTAACTTGCACCATGTCTATGAGAGTTGGCTTGAGCTCAAATCCGTTGTCTCTAGCATTGACTGTTGGTCCTGTATAGATGTTGGCAGTAGTTGGAGCAGAGAATTCACAGAGGGTCTTATCAGCCATGGCTTCAAAATCTAGTGTTAAGCTGCGTCTTGTCTGGTTGTCTTCCGATTCTAAAGCTAAGACTTTCTTGAGTTTAGCTCTAGTTCTCCTGATTAATGCTTCTAGAGCTTCAACATAGTTTGTCAGATGGTCAAAACGGGTCATACATTACCCTACATAAGATATAAAAAGTAGACAGAAAAAGGGTAAGCCTATTTGAGCAGGAGTATATAGTTATCTTGATCACATCAATAAGTATAAGTTTATCAATATTTCCTTTGCCTAGCTACCTTCCCCGGCAACGACGCTAGAAATGCTACTTGTCCTATATTCGGCGAGTGGACTACAAAGGACTCAACGAGAGTGTCACATCCATGATATACCACATGGCCCGGAATATAGGGTGCATCCACAGGTAAACAACATATAAGCACCACACTTACATAATGTCGACCACTCACCCCTTGTACTTTGGAGCAAGCGCTATACGAACTTATACATAAACATAATGATTATCTAACTATACTAAGCATATAATCAAAGTAGACGATGAACATTATAACTAGGAATATGATTAATATGAGAATCAATGTCATAACAATTTTTGCAAACATATAAAAGTAATGAGAGAGACAAAAGAGAGGGGGTACAAAAGCTATATCAAGCCACGCTCTTGTTAAGATTAGGAATCCAAGCGAAGCTTGCCTCCCTCTAGACCTAGCCTAGCTAGCTATGCCCTAGAATATGGTGGAGCTCTAAGGATGATTAGGGTTTCTATCTTCTCAACTAACTTGATTAGGGTTTGATGCCTCAGGGCGATGGCAGGGGCTGGTATATATAGGCCAGAGCTTCAATTCTGAGCCCTCGGATCAAACCGACTTGAATGGATGGCGTAGATGCAACCTAAGAGGCAGTGGAGAACCGACGTAGCAAGGCGGAGGCTGACAAGTGGCCCCACAGGATGGCCAGTCTGTAGGTGGGACTGGGCAGTCCCACCTGGTGGCCTCTCGCCCTCTGTCATGGTGTGGTGTCCTCTAGAACCTTCTAGAGTTGTTTATGCCGCAATTAAGCGTGATTATATCTAACATCTAGGTCCACCTTGATGGTTTTTTGCATAAACCCTGCAGAAAGCACATATTCATTAAAACTTGTAGAATTTATTAGTTTAAACCCCTAAACCTTTGTTGGTGATTACTTTCATACCCTTATACATGTTATATTGATGGTTTATAATGTTTGTTATCTACCGTCAACAAGTATAGTTTTCATGTTATGCTCTTGACATATGAACTAGCATATGGTTTCTATGTTATGAACTTAACATGTAGAACTTTATGCTTAATCATTCGTATAACTTATATGACTAGAATTAGAGCTAAGTTGAGGTGGTGGTTTGTCGTTCCTTCGGGTTTGGCCATGTCCTATGCTTGTCGATCCATAGGGTCGGAGTCCCAGAGGGATATGTGTAGTTTCTTTGTACACGGGCGTGGTGCCCAGGTGCACAGAAACCTTCGGATGTGATGGTGCTCCATAGTTGAGGGGTAGGCGATAGGTGGTGATAGCCCTATTCATCCCTTGTAATCCCCCATGTTCGGGTATTCATATAGGAGTTCATAAAGTCTCCCTGGCTTGCTGGCAGACCAGTGCCCAGAGATCTCCCCATCCATCTTACACTTAGGTCTAGCCCTAACCATGTAATTTGTATGATTATCAACTATTCTTTGCATGGCTATATTAGATTAAGCCTGCTCCACTTAGGGACATTCTTTTATTCTTTGGTTCCTTTTTATTCTCTGCAAGATGCTAATATTAGTTGGAGGCCGCCATACCGATTTTCAAAATGTATTTGCTAAATGTTATTTATTTCCATTCCTGTAGATTCGCTTCATAGCTTTTCTTTGCATAGACCATAAGTCAGTGCATGCCGTGTGAGTCTGTCATTTTTAAAAAATAAGGAGTTTCAATTATTTTCTAAAAATGATTAAAACCTCACTAAATCTTTAGAAAAGTTCATACTAATTCATTATAGCTCAAAAAATTAAAAAAATGTGTATATAACTTTTTTTGAAGATGTGCCCTACCTCTAGGTAGTGAAGCTATGCTTCATGCATATGGATCTCCCGATTTTTATTGGGATTTGAAGTTTGATCAAATCTTATATTTTCCTTCCTCACACATCACAAATATAAATACTTGCATGACCACTAGTTTGCATAAACTTTTATGGCTGCCAATGTCAAGTACACAAGTATACACTAGTGGTAAATAACTTTCCTCTAGAGTGTGAGATTAGTGGTTTAAAACCTGGTTACAATTCTTTTTTCTTATATTTTTGTAAAGCATTGTGCTCTAGAACCTTAGTGATTGCAACGATTTATTTTTTTGTTGCTATACGTGCAACTTTTTTGCAACCACTACAAGGTTTTACCCCTGATGCAACGGCCTAAAAGCGTTGCAATATACTAAAAATGGTTGCGATAGACAAAATTGCAACACTTTTTTTTCGTTGGCCAGTGTTGCCATAGTAACCGTGGCAAAAGGTTTGCCCAACAACTCATTTTGGTGTTGCAATAGGTTTCCCCTATTGCAACACCAAGGAGTGTTGTTGCAACACTATGTAGTGTTGCAACCCATAGTATAGGCAACTATGGTGGGTGTTGCAATAGTTACTATTGCAACACACCCGGTGTTGCTAGAAATACCTATTGCCACGTACCCAAAGCGTGGCAATAGGTGCACTAGCAACGATATTGGGTGTTGCAATAGACCTTATTTCCATGCATCAATAGCATTGCAATAGATGGACCCTCTATTGCCACGCTATCTCGGTGGTTGCTATAGGTGGAACCATCTATTGCCACGATAAATATTTGGTTGCTAGAGGTAGCCGCTCTATTGCAACGATCAATACTGGTTGTTATAGGTGGAACCGTCTATTGCCACGATAAATATTTGGTTGCTAGAGGTAGCCTCTCTATTGCAACACTAAACATTGTGGTTGCTATAGGTGGCTCCGTCTATTGCCACGGTAAATGTTTGGTTGCTAGAGGTTGCCTCTGTATTGCAATGATCAATACTGGTGCTATTGTTGGACCCTCTATTGCCACGCTAACTATTGTGTTGCTATAGTTTGGAGACTCTATTGCAACGCCCACTATTCCATTGGTATGATGTTTTTTGCAACACCGTTTGTTTGTTGCTATATCATATATTGGAACGCCAAATTATTTTGTCGATAGTCCATATTGCAATGCTCTGTTTGCTTCAAACAATAATTGCATGCCGAACAATATATGTTGAAAGAAGCATTTAGACATCCATTAATCCAAAATATGCTTTGTTCGTACAACTCTTTAATGAAACCACATCCAATGTCAAACTTAGTTGATCACACACGCACAACAATTGAAACACATAAGGTATCTGACGCACAGTAGCTACTTTGAACAGTTCAAAATGTAGTAAGCTATGTGTAGTACTGTAGCAAAGGTTGGCTTGACATTGACCGTCCATCCGTTGTGCGCTCCACTCAAACTCTATCTTGCTCCTGAAACAATCATTAACATTGGTATATTCAGCAAACATAAACTTAGTATTTAGCTAAGTATCATTTCACTTTACAGTAATAGGAACTAGGCAACTAAATCTGATTCAGAAATATTCACAAGTAGTGGAGTAAAAAATCACCTATGCTTTGCTAGCTTGTTGATTCCTTTTGGATAATGCTCATTTCTTAGCCGCAGCATCCCTCAGTGCTTTAGTAGTAGTAAAACTAACTGTCGTATCCCCTCCTTTGTTTTGGTCAGTTTGAGTCTTATTCGTAGCACTATTTCTAATTGTGCGACCATTACTTGTACCTGCCGCTGTTGTAGCTTCGAGTTGTGTTTGTGGTGGGATGCTATCTTGGTTTTCCTGCAAATCAATAGATGGAGGGAAAATTATGCCTCATACTAAGGACTATCACATGACAACATTAAACACTCTTCAGTTCTCAAACTACATGCTGATGTGATATTTCTTCACTTTCTGTATTTACATTTTCTTCATCCATGTTTGTTGTAGCAGCAACCTCTGCATTTTGTCCCCCATCTTTTTTAGCCTGCATTTCAATTTTGGCCAGAAAAATCATGAGTGGAGTTTGAAACTACAAAAATGATGCATGGTTTGTAGCCGACTATTACCTGTTGTATTGATGCTTGTACATGTGTTGCTTGCATCATTGCCATAAACTCTTGCCTAAGAGCTTCTCTATTGGCCTCCCTTGCCTTTATCATTTGTTCCATCTGACGCCTATGTTCTTCTCTTTTAGCTTCCCTTTTAGCCTCTTGAGATTCTAATCTCTCTTGTAGCTTTGAAAATGCTTCGGCTAGTGCCGATTCCTGACGCACTTGGTACTGGTAATCCTCAGATAGTAGTTGCCTTCTAGTTGGGTATTTTGCCAAGTATCCATTAGCATAGATCTTGGTTGATTTGTAGTTTCTTATTTCCTAGTAGGCTGACTAGAAAATCTGATTTTGCTCCACGTCTGAGATGATGAGTGCTTCTCCATTTGTTTCCCTCTCCGAAATTTTGCTGCATGCATTATCCTAACAAAGGAGGATAGTTGAAGTAGTTAATTGAAAATGATTTTGTAGGTGGTCACTTTGCATCAGTTAATAAGGTTTGTACAAACTGTTATATACTCACATAGACATTCCTAGATTCTTGGCTTGTCCATTGCCCATTCTTACTGTGCGTGATCATGAAAAGCTCCAAATCATTTGGCTCATCACCAGTTATTGGGTCCCTCTAATTAGGCAAGAATGTAACAAATTAGCAATGTTTCAAAAGGTAAGGAAGAATGGTCATGTGCTTTTGAAGTTATTACCTTCTCAAAGCCACATTGAGAAAAAGTCTTTGATCCTGCCCGATGGTGTATTTTTACATTCTACTGATTCCGAAAATTCTTGCAACTAACCCTCTGCACAAGGAGTTGATTATAAAAAATATTGCAATGTACCAAAACATAGCCTTTATTTCATCAAGTGCAAATGGCAAGAATAAAGTAAAGGTCATCAAACCTAAAAACTTGTCTTGCCAAAATACAAAACCAGATAGTGCCATTCAACAATGTCCAACTCTTCTGGCTTATGTCTCATTCTCTCCTCATAGGTGGTGTACGCCCTGTACGTAGCACTTAATGTTGCTCTCCATCCTTTGTAACGCTCATTAGTGATGGTCCATATTTTTTTCCTGTTTTCTTCGTTATTCTCAATGTCCCACTTATGTTGTTCAACATATAAAACATAAATTCTAGGTCACTTCTTAACTAATTTGGTAACAAAACTATGTATGCTAGCACAAACAAATCAGAAACTTACCATCATATCAGATACTATTGAATATTTGACATCTTGGTGGATATCCTTCCATGTTCTCACCCCAATGAGTGGTGCTCTTTTTCCTTGTGTACACTACTATTTCATCAGTAAATGTGCGTGTGTTCTCACCTACAACTCCTCCATGTGTAGAGAATTGGACTTTAAGCTTCTAACTGCCCTACTTTGATCTCTTATGGCTGGCTGCCAATCCTTTCATAGTACCTCATGCCTTCCTCTTTTGGGAGTCTTGTCCATCGAAACAATATACAGTGCAAGAGATTAAACAAAATCATTTACATAGGGAAAACTGAACTGAACATCAAAATAAAATCACAATAAGCATCACTTACTATCTCCCTGTGTTTTCTCACGCCGAGCATGTGATGGCTGGTTTAGAGGTGGTGTTGGATTGCTATCTTGACTTGAATTTAGTAAATCTATCTGATTTGTAGGGTTGTCATATGCACCTGCAGACAATAGGTCACAAGTGTAAACTATAAATGTATTGCGAAGGACTAATAATAAGTTGGTTGACATTTTGGGAAAAGAAGGTATATATTACTAATTTGATCTAGTTGTCCTTGCACCCTTAACCATTCTTTGTAAGTCTTGACTATGTCATCCCTGTATATATCTTCAAAATCTATGAAAGCCATGGTGCTATTAGTGATCTGGCCATTGCAATATAATATAATATAACAATTCATAATAGGGCAGCAACATAACTTACCCATGCCTTGGCCCTGTCTATGCATATTTTTAAGCCACACCTTGTAATCATCAAGTGACTCATCTATGGAATGTTCACTATTTGATGCCATAGTTCTTGGCAATTTAATGGGTGTTATGTCCACAGTTCGCTCTGTTATTTGATCCCTTGACAATACTAATCTGACCTCCCTCTCCTCTTGCATTACTTGATATGATTGCATTTACATTCGACATCATATTCGATCTCATTTAGTGTTGCTACAGAGTTACCACTTCTCCTCTTGTAGTACAAGTAGTCCCTGGTACCATACCTGAAATTTGATTTCATTGTTATTAAGTTACCAAATGTGAGGTCATCCCTGGCTATTGTATACTGAGCAAATTGTTGTCCCCCGGTGCCCCCTTGCAAGTGAAAGAAATAGTCCATGTTTGTTCCTAGCTTGTCACAGAATGTAATGAGAAACATAAGAACACCCTAAATAATATTTAAAGAAGGAACAACTTGAGAATGGCAAACAATAATGTGTCCTTCATATTATTGAAGCATCTCACTACCGTTTATTGAAGGATCTCACTATTATTGAAGTATTTTTGTCGAATTCTAAATCATTGCAGTAGCATCCAGACATACATTATGCCATTACCTAGTCGTCGTCCTAGTGGAACTCCTAGAGGTTTTCTTGTGATTGGCTGCCATCACCTCCATCTTCATCGGTAGGAGGTGTCGCCGTCCTAGATGAAGGTGTTTCAAAAAGCGACATCATCGCCCTAGGTCTAGACAATGAAGCAGGTGTTGGCGTGTTGAACGCAGGTGACATCGATTGAGTCTCCATTGATGCAATCTATAGTCCAGCTACATTCAACAAGTTAACTACATAGACACATAGGTACATGCATTACTCTTTTGTAAGTGAAAAGTGAATAGATCAATGGCTTTAGGGTTGCCGTAACTCTGACGAAGAGGAAGTCCAGGAGTCCTTGAGGTTTGAGCACCGACGATGGGGAGGCATGTCGTGGCGGCCTCTAGGGTGCGGCCTATCCTGAACTGGCGACCGTCCAATGATGACGCTGACAGCGAAGACAAGCGGTGGCGGTGGGTGCAGATCGGGAACCTAGTTGGAGGAGGGAAAGGAAAGAATTGGAGGAGATGGGGAGGATAATGAGGAAGTGGGGAGGTTAAGGTTCGTTTTGTTCACATAATGTGCGGGGTATTAGGTGGTAAATGGCTGCAAGCGGGCGCCAAGCCAATTTTCGGTAAAAATTACAAAAAAAAATAAGTGGGAAAAGGGTGTGCCACTGACATGAGGGACCCACTTGTTGGCACCGGGTTCATGGTGTTCATCTTTTTTACTTTGATTTATTGTAAAAACGTTAAACATGTTTAGGTTTCGCATTTATTGTCCAAATCAGGTGATTCTTTTTTCCAATTTCTCGAAAAACTTTTTCCTTTCACGTGGTTTTATTTGCATTGTGTTACTCGACCCCTTGTATTAACATTTTGTCATTTTCTTTACTATTTACGTACTCTACAATGAATAGACCTTTTTCGAATGTGTCCAAGGTACCAGGGGCTTATGAATAGGCAAGTTGGAATCTTATTTGATCAAATGTGTATCATATAGGTGTATCATATATATGGCATATCATATAGGTGTATCATGTTCAATGTCACCTTCTTTGCCTTGAGGTGATTTCATGTGGGAGCTAAGACAATGTTTCAGTGCAAATTGGTAATCGATGTCCTCAAGGATAGGATTTATCGCACAAACCATCTTTTTGCAGCATGACATCTTTACCTAGGTTTGGGTTCGTGACACCAAGATACACTTATCTTTGTATTTGTATTTGTGATAAACCAAGCTAGTGATATGCACTTACCTTTGCATTTGAGATAGCATCCACTCCCTCATGCACATTGTGTTAGGACTTAAGAAAATATATATTGGAATTGTATAAACCTACATTGGCAAAAAATTAGGACTAAAAAACTTGTAAATTAAAAATGAAGGAATATAAATTGAAAGAAAATGCAAAAAAAATGTGTTAGGTGTATCATATATATGGCATATCATATAGGTGTATCATGTTCAATGTCACCTTCTTTGCCTTGAGGTGATTTCATGTGGGAGCTAAGACAATGTTTCAGTGCAAATTGGTAATCGATGTCGTCAAGGATAGGATTTATCGCACAAACCATCTTTTTGCAGCGTGACATCTTTACCTAGGTTTGGGTTCAGTGACACCAAGATACACTTATCTTTGTATTTGTATTTGTGATAAACCAAGCTAGTGATATACACTTACCTTTGTATTTGCGATAGCATCCACTCCCTCATGCACATTGCGTTAGTACTTAAGAAATTATATATTGGAATTGTATAAACCTAAATTAGCAAAAAATTAGGACTAAAAAACTTGTAAATTAAAAATGAAGGAACATAAATTGAAAGAAAATGCAAAAAAAATGCGTTGCATCCCTAAATCGAACCGAAGCCTACAAGTTCCAGAGCAGCAGACAAACCATTGAGCTATCACCTGATTTCGGTAAGTTTGAAGGAATTTATTCCTTTGAGTGATTATTTGTCCCTTACTTTGCGTGTAGACCCTTCAACTCCCCAGCCACGCTGGTCACGCGGTTCCCATGAAGAGCCACCATTTTACCCGGTCCTTGGACTGGTCGCGGCCCCTCAGTTCCCCACAAAGAGACACCGTGTTTACCTAGGAGTCCATCGGCTGCTCGGGCCGGTTCCCAACGCAGGCATGCTCTGTCTTCCGAGGGGTGCGATTTATTGGACTATCAGTTCCACCCATCGACACGCCTATATAAGCCCAGTCCCCATGCATAGTCGGACACCATTGCACCACCGCGCGTTAAGAAAGCGAAGCATCCTTCCCACGCACACCTCGCTTCGGCCCTCGACTCGCCACCACAATGCCTCACCACTTGAAGACAACATGGGCGATGTTGAACCCATTGTCCTCATGTTGCCCCCGATGCCTCCACCGGTGCCGTCATCTGAGTTAGACCTCAAGGTGAACATTGAGGATGATTCGGACCATGAGACCGCATCAGAGGAGGAGCCAGAACCTCTTCCGGTGGAGGTCGTCTTCGACTCATTGGAGACGGCTCGGAAGGAGGAGGACTAGCGCCTCCATGCCATCACGTAGAAGGAGACCGATGACTGTATCCTGAAGCACGTCGTCGAGATCTCCAAGGAGGAGGAGTGCCACCGCTAGGAGGAGGAGGAGCGCCGCCGCCAGGAGTAGGAGCACCACCACGAGGAGGAGGAGGAGCGCTGCCGCTAGGAGGAGGAGACCGAGCGGTGTCTCACGATGGACATAGAACGACGCCGGCACAGGGCTGAGCAGAAGAAGCATGAAGAGGAGCACCGGCAGCAGGGTTGAAAAACCGTGATTAATCTATGTCTTAGGTCGATGTAATAATTTACTGGTGCTGAAAAAACTATGTCGTTGAATCCTTTGTTTGATCATCGTCACCTTGGGTTGATACTTGCATTGCATGACCTTGTTTTATTTGCTTACATATTGGATGTTGCATTGTATGACCTCGCTTTGCTTACATCGTCCCTTGGATTGGTATTGTATGTGGCGATGCATCTTGGTCATTGACTCGTTGTCACAAAGACCATAGTATATGATATGCTACGTACCGAAGATCAAGGGGCCAACAGGACTGTTGCTCTTCTAGATAATACCATGTTGCAGCATGTCGTCACTTGACGCTCAATCTCTCAATCTCAGTTTTCAATATTAGAGCATAGTGATACGGCCTTATGAAGACTGGGTTGGCACCTTCAATAAGTGGAATAGAGTGATCACATGAGCGAGGAGGAGGCAACTCAGTGGGCTCCTGAAATACAACATCAAACTCATTGTCCTTCATAATATGGCATGTGAAAGCTATCTTCATAATTAAGGCTGATCTGTCATGTCCATCATCTACCATCTCGGGGCATGTCATGTTTTGCTATGTCACTGGCCGTGTCCACCATCTACCCCTTTGAATGCATGTACATGTATGCCTATGTCAATGTGTTACACATACATCTCCCCGTCTCCTCGTCTCCTCCGCTTGTTCTTTGGCAGTTCCCAAGGCATCGACAATGGGGAATTAAGACTGATCTGTCATGTCCACCATCTACCCCTTTGAATGCATGTGGATGTATGCCTATGAATGCATGTACACATACATCTCCCCGTCTCCTTGTCTCCTCCGCTTGTTCTTCGGTAGTTCCCAAGGCATCGGGCATGCTATGTTGCTTTGGATTTGTGGAAGTGGGTGAGATTTCATCGTGTCATGCATGTGTTAGCTCCTAGGTAACCTACAAATGTGTGTGTTGGTGCAGGTTTTTGTCATGTCTGCGTCAGCTCCTGCGCTACAAACCCTTGGTCGTTGAGTTAAATTATGAACAGTCCTAAAGATTGACGATGGCAGAGGTGAGGAGTAGCATGGGTGACGCTCCATCATTGAGGCTATGAAACGCTAGGTCGGGTGATCTTTTTTTTAACACCTATTGCCAACTAAAATTTTCCCAAAAAAATTGGACTTCGGATCACAAATTCTCGTACATAGCGCTCCTGTGCCAGAGGGGCCATCCATGAGAGCAACATGGGCCCTGCAAGTAGCGTAGCACATGGATGCAATTTTTTATGTGTGACACAGAGTTCTCCTGTTCTAGTTCGGTTGAAACCCTTGCATCATCGATGCTGCCTCCTCTCGCGACATTTGGTGCCGAGCATCGCCGTCGATCCAGTGCCTGTCCGACTCCTCCGCTCGTTCGACTACTCCTCCACCTGTCCACCGCGATTGGTGCATCTCGTCATTGCAGAATAATGTCAGGTGATGATAGGAGTTGGATGCGCTTGCCTCGTTCTTCAATTGAGTGGCAGGAGAATCTCTAAAATTTTCTAGACATCACATTTAGTGGCACATCGAGAGGTGGAACTGCTACATGTCCATGTCCTAGATGTGTATGCATGGCATACAGACCGCGACCTCTGGTTCAGCTTCATTGAGGGTTTGATGAAAGCTTTATGAGGGAAGGGGAAGGTTCAGATGTGGGATTGCACAACGAAGACGCACCAACAGCTGATGTACAAGTACACAATGACGCACCACCACCAGCTGATGTAGAAGTAGACAATGAATCCGCACCACATGAAGTTGGAGTAGACAATGAAGAAGGTGCACCGAGTGATGATGACCGTGGTGTCACTAATTTGGTTAGATCCCTAATCAGAGGTGCTATACATGGAGAGATCAGAGATACTGATGACAATGAACATGCGAAGATATTCTTCAAATTATTACAGGAGGTAGAAAAGAAATTGTATCCAGGTTGCGAGAATGCTACTAAGGTCTTTTTTATTGTGGAACTTTTTCAGGTTAAGTGCTTGAACACGGTATTAGTAACAGAGCATTGGAGGGTAGTACTTAATCTATTCACAAGGTTTTTTTTTCCTAAAGACCACTGTGTCCCGAACACAATGGAGAAAGTGCAAAGGGTGGTTTGAGATCTAGGCTTGGACTATGTAAAGATACACTCCTGTGAGAAGGATTGTGTGTTATTTTGGAAGGAAAACACAAATCTGGATACATGTCCCAAATGTGGCGAGTCTAGGTGGAAAACGACCGACGACGGTCCTCACAAGGACGCTGCAGATGGTGATGCTGATACAACAAACAAGAAGCATGTCCCACGTAAAATCCTACGGTACTTTCCTCTTACTCCTCAGCTACAAAGATTATATATGACAGAGAACACATCATCACAAATGCGATGGCATAAGGAAGAATTGGTCGATGATGACAAAATGTGTCACCCTACTAACTCGAAGGCATGGAAGCATGTGGATAACAAGTATGGTTGGTTTGCAAAGGAAGCTCGTAATATTAGGCTGGGTCTTGCTTCTGATGGCTTCAACCCTTTGGCATGCAAAATGTTACATACACCACATGGCCTGTTATCCTCATCCCTTACAATTTGCCTCCTTGGTTGTTTGAGAAACAGCCTTATTGGATTATGTCGATGTTGATTCCTGGTCCAAAATCTCCTGGAATGAATACTGATGTCTATTTGAGGCCCCTCATTGATGAGCTGAAGGATCTTTGGGAAAAGGGAATTGATACATGGGATGACAAGGTAAAGAAGAATTTTAAACTACATGCTATTCTGCTTTGGCCAATTAATGACTTTCCTGCATATGCGATGCTTTCTGGTTGGAGCACAAAAGGCAAATTTGCATGTCCATACTGCCACAAGGATACATATTATTTGTGGTTGAGATTTGGAAAAAAGCATTGCTACATGGGACATCGTTGTTTTTTGCCGTTGGACCATCCTTGGCACATGAACAAGATGAGCTTCAACAATGAGGTGGAAACCAGGGAGGCTCTAGTACCACTGTCTAGTCAATAGGTATTGGACTAGTATGAAACTTTTGATCAAGTGATATTTGGAAAGGCGACATCAAAAAAGAGGAAGCATTACGAAGATAAAAGATGGCACAATTGGAGGAAGAAGAGTATTTTTTTGAGCTCCCTTACTAGTCTTCTTTGCCCATAAAGCATAATTTGGACGTGATGCACATTGAGAAAAACATATGCGAGAGCATATTGGGTACTTTGCTTGAAATTGAAGGTAAATGTAAGGACAACGAGAAGACCCGACTTGACATGGAACAACTAGGGATAAGGCAAGATTAGTACCCTGTCATTAACAATGATAATTATAGCTTGCCTCCAGCCTTGTACTTTTTAGATAAGGCTGACAAGAAAAGTTTATGCCAATTTCTACATGGAGTGAAGATGTCTGATGGGTTTACCTCCAATATAAGGAGATGTGTTGACGCAAATGCATGTAAGGTGTCTGGACTAGAAACACATGACTACCATATTATTCTACAGAAATTATTACCCTTAGTCGTTAGAAAGATTTTGCTCGAAGAAGTTGTCATGCCATTGATTCAGCTTAGTAGGTTCTTCAGTGCACTTTGTTCGAAGGAGCTGGTGGAAGAAGATCTTGACAAACTTAGCAGTTCAATTAAAGAGACTCTTTGCCGGCTTGAGATGGTATTCCCACCTGCATTTTTTGATATCATGATTCATTTGCCGGTTCACCTAGCTGAAGAGGCTAAACTTGGAGGGGCCAGGTGTTATAGATGGATGTATCCAGTTGAGAGGTATCTACGTACTGTTAAAGGCTATGTGAGAAACAAGGCGCACCTAGAAGGTTCAATAGCCGAGGGATACATAGCCGAGGAGTGCCTTACATTTTGCTCTAGATTCTTGGACGTCGACACCAAGCTGAATCGTGTTGATCGTCATGAAAGTACAATAGTGAATGAGCCGCCATCTGGTCGGATCATATTTGGAGAAATGGATTACAAGAGGAGAGGATAGACTACCGAGATATTTGGTGCAGATGAGGTTCGGAAGATGAGGCACTACATAATTAGTAACTGCGATGAAGCCACACTATGGGTCGAGTAAGTTGCAATATACCATCATTAATTAATCTACTTTTTGTTTCTGGCATCAACTAATTAATTAATTGGCTATTTCAATGCAGCGAGCAGATGGAAGAACTAAAAAATAGTACAAGGAATCTTAATAAACGACACGAGGAGCACTTTGTAAGGTGGTTCGAGGGCAAGGTTAGTTCTATTTTTTAATTTTTTTATTCCATGTGATGGTTAGAATGATGTACTTATTAACTGGCATTTGTTTTCAAACTATGTTTGCAAATCACCAAACTATACGAGAAAGGTGAAGCAAGTGAACTTATGTATGCCCTTTCTCAAGGACCAGACCATCGAGCTCGTGTGTTCAATAGATGCTACATCAATAACTGGCTATTTTGAACAACTACCATTGAGAGAAACCTCGTCACACAAAACAGTGGTGTGCTTGTGAGGGGTGATGGTACTACTGGCAACATGACCTGGTATGGAGTGATTAGAAGAATGATCTCACTCGAGTTCCCTGCACAAAAAGAAGTTTTATTGTTTCAATGTGATTGGTATGATGTGCCGGCTGCCAGTACCAGCAGAAGTAGAGGATATAGTAGGGATAAATATGGTGTTATCGATATCGATACTTCTAGGTTCAGATATTCAAATGAACCTTACATTCTGGCAACACAGGTCGAACCGGTGTTTTTTGTCAACCTCGCGAACAAGCTAAGATGGTCTAGTGTTGTTGCGGTGAGACCACGAAATTTGTTTGCCATGCCAGAAGCAGAAAATGAGGGTGACATGGAAGTTGATCTACTTGATGTGGGAATCCAAGACATGAATCTATTAGGCCCAAATGAGGATTTGTCAAATTGGACAAGACCACACAAGGAAGGCAAAACTGGTGATGCCTCTGTTATTAATTAGGTGTGTGGCGAAGCAGTTCTCGAACCAGATGATGCGGTCTTACTTGATGAGGATGATGATGATGAAGATGACACCTACATTGATGATGGAGTTGTTGCACCAGTTGCGGTAGAAAGCATAGAAGATGATTTCTTTGTTTAAATACTTATCCTTTGTACAACAATGATGTTTTTTCTAGATTTTTTAAAACAATCTCATTGTTTGGGATAATGAATAGCTATAGTTGGTCTTTAAACTATTATACTCATGTTTGTTTTCTATCATAAGCACAAATATCAGCAAGCTGGACAATTTTTTTATTTTTTGAAATTGTCATGGAAGATGCGGATGGTTATCATCCTTGTTGACATATGAAGTGAATTAGCCATCTTCATCATGTAAACAAGTAATATAAAGGTGGCTTAATGTTGAACACACCTTAGTAGCCTAGTGGTAGATGAGTGTTTGCTTGTACTTTAGTTCCTAGGATCAAATCCTCTGTGGAACATTTTTTTGTCAATAGAATACATTATTCAAAAATGTGTGGAGCATTTTGTCTATTGCAACCATTTTTGGTATATTGCAACACTTTTAGGCCGTTGCATCAGGGGTAGTCTAATGCTTGGAGCATTTTGTATATTGCAACCAATTTTTTATATTGCAACACTTTTAGGATGTTGCATCAGCGGTAGCCTATAGCAACACAAAAAAACCATGGCAATATTAACATGATATTGCGACCATTTAGGATTGTAGTTGCAATAAGTACTTAACAATTGCAACGCCACAAAAATTATTACAACCCTAGAAAACCATGGCAATAGGAACATGCTATTGCATCCATTCAGAAATCTTGTTGCAATAACCACCCTAGCAATTGCAACACCATGGAACATTATTGCAACCTATAATAACCGTGGCAATAGTTACAAGCAGAAGCAACCAAATCCAATATAGTTGCAATAACACAAAGTAACTGCAATGAAAACCAATACTATTTCAACTCAAAAATGCCATTGCAATAATGCCAACTAATTGCAACACAATTCTTAAATGGTTGCAATAGCACAAGCCTGTTGTAACAACAAACCACACATATTGCAACAAATTTAGTCCATTGCATTATAGGCACATATTGCAACCATTTTTTGAAAAGGTTGTAATACGACCCACCTATGGCAACCAAATTAGTGGTGTTGCAATCATGTGGCGTGGCATTAGAGGTAGAACCTTGTAGTGAACACCAACAACTATTACATACAATAAAACATATTCATTTCGACATAGACGGGCTATCGCAACCATCAACTAAAGAGTTGCAATATCATCTTAGTATTACAACGCCAATAAAACTTCTCGCAATGCAAATCAAAGCGTGGCAATAGTGATCACTTATTGCAACCGTTCTATAATTGGTTGTGATAACACTTACTTTTCACAACGATCTCCAAATTTATGGCCACAAAAAAATTTGAGTGGCAAAAATCCCATCTATCACAACCGAAAGTGCAAATGTTTGCGATAACACACCTTGTTGCAACTAAATCCTGTCGTTATGACAAAAAAGCGTGGCATAAGGGTTGGAAGTTAGTAGTGGCCACTATACTGAATATACCATGTTTACCCCTGTCATAGACCTTGGTTCACTTTTCAAGCATGTAATCTTGTTCAAATCTATACTAGAATCTTTACACCATGCCTTCCTTTGGGAAAATATAAATAACGGTACCCTGAATACTTCTGGGTGAAATGCTTCAATGACAGATCTATGTGCTTGCAGATATTTTCTATAATCGTTGAGAACTATCATGTTGGTGTTTCTGGGTGGCATCGCTAAGGTTTACTAAATCTTAGTGATGGTGCTAAGAAATACCAACACACATTTCAAGTGCTATTACTGGGGATGGTTTATATCTCCATACTTGGTGATTGCACTAAGAAATGCCAACATCAGTAGTCTTCCCCAACGTGTACCTTGACGAACACCTGCTCTGTACCTCGATGAATTCTTCCGCTAAGTGAGTGTATGTGATTCTTATAGTAGAAAGTCTCTTGATTAGTTAAGTCTTACTCTTATTTGCTTGCCGGTTCGTCGTCCATTTTTGTAGCAGATACTCTAGAAGAGATAACCATGTACGATGCTAGAGTAGTACTCGATAGCATAGATGTGGTATCTAGGCTAGAGGCTACCTTTATTTGCCTCATTCCCCATGGTTAAGGGGTAGGCGGCAGGTGGTGATAGCCCTGTCCGTCTCTTGTAATCCCCCATGTTTGGGTTTGGTGTAGAGCTATAGGCCAGGATCGCTTGGCAGACCAGGTGTGTTCTGGTGCCCAAAGTAAGCAAGTAAAAGTAGAGTTTATCTTTCCATAGACCCTAAAGCCATAGGAATCCATCTCTACCCTTTTGAACTTTATACTTGTGTTGCCCTTAGACAAACTAGCTAGGAGAGTACACACGTTCCCTATGGATTCGATACCCTTGAATACTCTTGGTTGAAAGTTACAACGGTATCTGTATGCTTGCGGATCTATTCGTGATATAAGAAATACCAACAAGCTTTCTAGCGCCATTACCGAAGAACGGTTGTTGTATTATCTTTGAACCTAGTTCATACTCGTATATTGTATCTTTTCTTTTCAAAAAATTACCATGAAGACAACTCCTACTCAAAACCTTTCCACTTCAAAGGGTGAGTTCTCTGAGCCACCACCTTCAAAACCAATCCTTTCATCTGGCTATGAACTCCACCCTAGCTTAATAGCCATGGTTCGAGCACAATCCTTCTTTGGGCTTGATAACAAAAACCCATGTCATCACCTATGAGAGTTCGAGGAAATGTGTTTGTGCCTGAGCATTTCTAGCATGACACAAGAAACTCTAAAGTGATAACTATTTCCCTTCTCTCTCACAGAGAGGGCGAAGCAATGGTATGCTCATGCCGTAGAAAGTACAAATGGAGATTCGGATGAATTTAAGGATAAGTTTTATCTTACGTTCTTCCCAATGTCCCGTAACATCTCTACCAAAGGAGATTCTCGACTTTGAGTAGTACGAGAAGGAGTCTATAGGTGCAGCCTGGGCTAGGTTCTTGTTTTTAATACACTCTAGCCCAAACTTGTCTTTACCTGATAGCGTGCTGTTGCAACTCTTTTGCTGGGGTCTTGACATAGAGGCTGACCTATACCTCGACATGACCACTAGAGGATGTTTTACACACAAAACTATGATGGAACAAGTGAAATTTCTTGAACACTTCCTAGAAAAATACACTTCCTCCATCTAAAACCAAACCCCTGCATGAGAAAGTCATGTCAAACTTTGAGAAGCCCTCATCAGCCAAATCCAAATCCGTACCTACCTTTTTCCTAGATTCAACTCATGAGCCCTCACCCGAACCACGAACACCAAAGCAAGGAGTAATTCATCCTTCAGAGTTCCCTATCAAATTCGAGGATTATGGTAATACCTCGAATCATTTTTGGCACAAGAAGCCTATGACACTTCCTCTCTCTCACCCTTTTGATCTTCCTGAGGAAGATTCCCCCAAAGTGGAACCATCAAAGGAATGGTTAATGGAAATGAAATGCTCTAACGAAGCAATTCAGATTCTTCCACCTTCCATGACCATGCCTTGCTCATTAAGGGGAACTATTGTAGAAGCCCTTCACAATGCCACTATGGAGACTAATATCATGTTAGAATTCCTTATGGAAAATCTCTTGGGAAATATGCCGCTAGTTCTGACCAACAAACTCTTCAAAAGTCCTTTAGGACTCAAAGTGTTGTGGGATTGCCAGGGCCGTGCTAATTGAAATAGACAAAACCAAGGTTCGCTTGGACTTCCACATCTTTGCGATCCTCAATTTTGATCTTCTCATAGGCTACTCTTTGGAAAAGTTTTTTCAAGAAAAACCATCCCATGGGAGCCTTAATGAAAAGTTTGGGAAAATTGCTTTCGCCACTCCTATCTCACGCTGAAAAATCCCAATGGCAAAGCATCATCCCAACCATGTCCCGATTGAGGAGGTGAAGTTTGTATCCCTGTTCGTTTCACCTAAGCTTTCTTCTCATCCTTATGAAACAGAACGTCCATCATCACCCTCACTCAAACTTAATCCATGACCCTCTAGCCATCAAAATATTATTCTCGATAGTGGTCAAGAATCAACTTTGATCCTACACAATATATCTCTTGAGAAAGAAAACTTTTGTGCTATGGACATTCCTGAAGCACTAACTCTAGAGTCCAAGGGCAAGGATTCCATAGACAAGCATGAAAACCTCTCTTTCAAAGCACCCCAAGAATGTCCAGATTTCATCTATCTTAGTACCGTGTGCTCTTTCAAGGATCACAACCATCTCTCTCAGTTCTTGTTTACAAACTTTTTTAGAAGGATGGTTGTGGATGCTTTTTTATCATAAATATTGCAAATCTCATAGTTGCACTATGGCACTAACCTTGCAGCTTGAATGATAATGCTAAATGCTTGGTGGTGAAGCTGGGAACTACACCACCATTGATAGCTATAGGATGAAGCTCCCATGGTCGAGCTTGTGACCATAAACAAAGCACTACCAGAGATAGCCCAGATTATCATAAATTAACTTTCTTATCAATTAAAGCAAGAACATGATATCAAGATAGTATGCACCTTTGGGTATTCATGATTGCTAACCCTTTTAGGTTAAAGATCAAGAAGAACAGGGGACATACAATGCTAGAGAGCATGGAGCTGCATCAACTATACACCTTGATATTCTTTGGTGATGGAACACACTCAAAAGGAGACCCCGATAGTTGCACACTTGACTTTCACACAAAAGTCTAAGTGTGGGGGAGAATGGTGAGAGTCTCACTACAAGTTCTATACACACCAAAGGCTATCCCGGTTAAAAAAAGGGTGACATCAGCTCTGCCTTGCTAAAAAAGAGAAAAGAATAAAAAAAGAGAGAAAACTAAGAAGAAGAGAGAGAAGGAGCCGGTTAGCCCCACATGGCCACCATAAAATGCCAATGTGCTGCCTGACTCCACCCAGTATTACTATTGCGCGCATGTAGGTCTTAGCATAATTTCCACCCACTACCAGCCTTGCATAGTTTTGCTCTAAGAAAATCCTATGCACATACAAGCAAGAAAGGGTTCTCCTCTTCTAAGCCTTTGCTACTACCACCAAGGCCCATGGTCCCTACACACTTGTTGTGTGTGTGGCCTTGCCTTGTTGCTAGGCAGAGTCGGTATGGTGTGCCTTCCTCTACTTCAGCCCAAAAGAGTCAATGGCAACCATATGTGATCATGCAACCGCTACAGCAACTTCATAGCTTCCATCTACATACACTGTTGGTAAGTATAGTCTGGCATGCAAAGGTAACTCAATGTTCACCAACCCCTTTACTCATTTTTGTCTCCATAAGAAAAAAAACTTGCTCATACAAGTTCACGCTTCCCTTGTTTATGTCGTATGCTCTGATTTGGGCGTATTCATACATAGTACATCCATAGGCTTTTTAAATTAAGCATGGTACTTTGGTTAAAATAACCTTCTTTAATCAAAATTTGACATGGTGTTGAATTTTGATTAATGAACTTTTGAGTTACTAGTTTCATAAACAATGGAGGTAATCTATGATGGGGATACACCAAGGCCAATATTACACTCCAACTTTACATTAAGCCTTGCTTGAGTTATGTGAAAAGATAAAAAGTTGGGTGAACAAATTTCAAAATAATAATAATAATAAATAAATAAATAAAATCAATCAAGCACCTCAAACACTGTTGTGCCTTGAGTTAATAAAATTTAGGCTCCCTAGTGTTTTAGCTGGTAGAGCCCTTGCTTGTTACCATTTTTGTTTTTCTATTGAATAAACAGGTACAAGAATAAGTGTGGGTTGATCTCTCAAGCATAACAAACATACATTCGAGATCTCCCACCAACATGTTGCATAACATCGGATGATCCAGCATGTAGAAGAACAAGACAGATGGGCTCCAGGGAGGGTCAGCTGAACTTCTGGTTCAGCCAAACCACCTCTAACTCCCCTTAGCTCCTTCCTCTTCAATGATGGTTTGTGCAACAGTACCCTCAACTCCCTAAAATTTGGAGTTTAAACAAACATAAACCTTGATCACTAAAATTAAACTCAATTATCCCTGCTATCTCCTCATGATGAACATGTGTTTCTATGGTTGGCTCACATATTCATTATTCCTCGCTTATATTCCTATCACTCATGAACAATCTATCATTGGGATCGAAAGCATGCTATCTAAGTAGTTGATGAATGAGATATGGTGTGATGAAAGTAACCTTGCTTTCTTTTTGCAAAGTACTTGTGAATTTTATCTTAAAAAAATTCAAAATCAATAGCTTGTCTCCTCAGTGATGTTGAAAATTCCTACCAAGGCCATATGTTAGTCTCATGAAAACTTACACATATGCTACATGCTTTTGCATTGAGCTTTGTCAAATTGTTCTGACCCTTGTGAGAAACTCTTCATGCTTTCATGATCAAGATCATGTACACTCCACCCTTATATGCCAACTTCTACACTAGAAGTTGCGCAAAAACATGCCATCCATCCATCCACCAAATAAGAACTCCATGGGAATTTTGACCTCAATCCCCAATTATCTATGAGGAAGAGGCATGGCAATGGGAAAAAGGGGGGTTGGACACGTGAAGGTCCAAGAAAGAAAGAAAATATTTGGGCACATGAAGTCCCAAGCAAAAAATTGGCATGCCCTCTAAAGTTTATTAAGGAGGAGAGATCATGAATAAAATATGAGTTATCTTAATTCACATATCCATACACTTGCACATCTTGATTAGATTGTATGACTTGCTTCTCCTCGGATCCGGTTTTGACTTAGCAACATATGCAATGCAAGTATGCCTCCTTTTCATTCTCTACACCAAGATCCACAAAAGTCTTATTAGAAGTAGGATGAAAAGAGGCAAAACAATGCCTTGGTGAGGAATCATACACATTGAGCGATCTAAGAGAATCATTTGAGGAGCAAGACTATGTTTTAATTTGAAAATCTTTGAAAAACTCAAGTTGTCTGAGCAAGAGAAGTAAAGATAATTGGATTCTGATCTGTTCCATTTCTCAACCACCCAAGAGGGTGTGTTAGACACTTCAAAGTTCACATGTATAGGTGAGGCTTGCAATAATTTATATGCAGGCATCATACCTTTTGAGGGGATGTTCCACCTTATTCCTTGAACTTTACTCGAGGAGACAAGGACGAGCAAAGGGCTAAGTGTGGGGGAGCTTGTTGGCGGTCCTTAACTCCTATTTTTAACTACCAACTCTCAAATAAAATCCATTTATTTGAAACACCAAACTTAGCATTAGGGTTTATAACTATCAAATTCCACAAGTTTTGGTGCTTATGTGTTTTGTAGGACACATGTTTGAATAATAAGGAAAACACATTCAAAATGCGCAAAGGGACAAAGCGTAATGCCATCCTGCGCAAAGCAAAAGAGGGAAAGGCCCACCTACTTGAGGAATTTGGGCCCCAAGCGCATAGGGACATGGCCCAGACGCAACCAAAGGCCCACCAGATGAAGGTGGTGCTAGGGTGGCTCAATAAGGGGGCGACCGCACCCAGGGGGCACCCGACCCCTTAACTGCACTGCCTCCAGCGAGCCTACATGTGGGCCCTCCACTTCAATGCCCTAAGGTGGTTATGGATGATTCCCTCGAATATTCCCCTTAGAACTATCCTTGGGAGACTATAAAAGGAGGAGGAGACCCCCAGTCACACAACACATAAGAAGAGAATAGCAAGAAGATCACTCCAAGGGCTTAGGCCGTATCTAGCTAGAGTTGATAGGGAGAGTACGGGGAAATAACAGGATTGTCAGTAGTCTTCCCTAGGGTGTACCCTGATGAACACCTACTCTGTACCACGACGGATTCTTTCGCTAAGTGAGTGTTGGTGATTCTTATGGTAGCGAGTCTCTTGATTAGTTAAGCTTTACTCTTATTTGCTTGTGGGTTCATCGTCTGTTCTCGTAGCAGATACTCTAGTAGAGGGCTCCTGATAAAGACCGATAACCACGTACGATGCTAGAGTTGTAGTCGATAGCGTAGACATGGTGTCTAGGATAGAGGCTACCTTTGTTTGCCTCGTTCCACACGGTTAAGGTGTAGGCGACAGGTGGTGATAACCCTGTCTATCCCTTTTAAGCCCCCACGTTTAGGTTCGGCATAGAGTTATAGGCCTGGATTGCTTGGCAGACCAGGTGTGATCCGGTGCCCGAAGTAAGCAAGAAAAAGTAGAGTTTATCTTTCTATAGACCCTAAAGCCATAGGAATCCATCTCTACCATTACGAACTTTATCCTTGTGCTGTCCTTGGAAAAACTAGCTAGAAGAGTACACACGTTCCCTATGGATTTGATATCCTTGAATACTCTCGGGTGAAAGCTACAGCGGTATCAATACGCTTGTAGATCTATTCGTGATGTAAGAAATACCAACAAAGCCTTTGAAGAAGAAGAAGACGAACATCAGTGACTCGTCCCATCCACTCGATAAGGACACTTGTTGTAGGTGCGGGAAGACAGGTCATTAGGCCCAAGATTTGCAAGAATTCCAAGAAGAAGGCACGAGTAGACTGGAGCTCAGCACTAGCGGTTCTAGAGGCATTTCTACTGGCGTCTGAACCCACTGCCAGTATGAAAGGCCAATGGAAAACTAAAATATTACAGGTGGTTAGTTAAGATCTGCTAGTGTTAACACATTTGTCCCGATGGTTCCTCTAAGGCAACCGCTAGTGATAATAATATTTACACAGGCGGTTGATGTAAATAAACTGCTAGTGTTAAAGTATTTGCACCAGCGGTTTGTTTAAGTCAGCCGACAGTGTAACTGTTTTAGCACAGGTGGTTGACCTAAATCTGCCGCTTGTGGAATATTTTTTCTAGAGGCGGTTTATTAGCAAAACCGCCAGTGAATTGTTTTTAAAAATTCAAAATTAGGCGCCATATATTTCCCACCAGTGAATTATTGTATACAAATTGAAACGAATCCAAATAGAAATCATAGAAAATTATATTTGCATGCATGAAAAAACAATATTTGTTGTGGTCTACCAAGGTCATCACACGCTAATAATGTATACATAAAACAAAGTTTCTTCCACTCATAGCTAGCTCGGTCCCATGACGTCCTCCTCTAATAATAATCGTCGTGGTTTAGCTCTAGCCTGGCAATATCTACGAGATCTTTGTTCTGTGGTCGAGCTATTTCTGACTCTGGATCAAAATATTTCCCATCAAAGTGAATTATTTCTTTCACGATGAACCAGCTAAAGTCCTCATAAATGTTCATGAGCTCTTTATTCTGGAGGTCACACTTGTATACCTGCAAAATATAATAAGTCATCATACATTTACAACTAACAAATACGGAGAAGGCATCAGTAGTGACAAAACTTGACATATGACTATTACTTACTTTGCTAGAGTTGTTGGTGTATCTCCTGTTTTCTCTGAGAAACTCGCACACATAGTACCCACAGTGCTACGATCCTGGTGGTTGCTTGTGGCACTATATAAGAATTGGCAAGCGGTTACATAGTTGCTACATATACATATATACAAGACAAATATGTATGTCTATTTAAATTTACCTTAAAGTTAGTCTGCACATGTAGCGGTTTTCTGGCCTTTTTAAATCGTACTGTCCACCCTTGAACTTATAGAACTTGTATGCCCTGCAGAGCTCGAATGAATTCAACATGTCATATTCAAACTCTCGTAGATAGTATAGAAATATGAAAAAGCACGCATGCAAATCTTGACTTACTGTTGTAAAATATTGATGAATTTTTTATAACCGCTCTGTAGGAAATTTGCGGAGTTGAGGATTAAAATCCGTGCATCGTAGAGCCAAATGTATATATAGACCCAATGGTCCCGCATGGATTCAATGAAGCCATGTGTTAAGACAGTAAGAACTTTGTAAATAAAAATTATTAAGGGAGTTTACGACCAACACATACTTGAACATGTATGGTGCAAATATAATTCTCCTGTCTTGGTATCGAAGAAACGCGTTTTTATGTAGGTGGCCACTGCGACTTCCAGCCTATCTTGCTCCTGCACTCTAATTTTTGCTATTTCAGCCTCGGTCTTGCCCAAAAACAAGTCATGATCAGGACCCATAACAAATGTGTGCTCGTTCTCGCTTATTCTGGCCGGGTCGAGATACCCAACCTTTTTCCCCTAGTGAACAAACGGATCCTCAGTAAACTGCATGTCCTGGTCGGCTTGTTGCATTTTGTAAAGCGTCTGACTTTGTCAGGTGATACTTCATATGCCCTAACATTATATCAGTAATAAAACATAATTATGTACGAGCGACACTCACAGGCACCACACGCTCACGAGCTGGACGTCGAGTTTGCTGAGGTCAAACATCAACCAAATGTCCTTGAAGTCAACCATAACCTTGCTAGGGCCACCCATAAAAGTTAGTGGTGGTACAACGGCGCTGAAGTCATTGATCCCAACCGAAGATGGCTCGGCTGAACAGTACTGGTCGGGGGAGGAAGAAGCAGCATTTATAGGGGATGTCTTATAGGCTGTTGACAAAAAAAAGTGCCACTGTAAATGATAATAACTAGCGGTTTACATAAGGGAACCGTAGTGTAAATGTTCATTTACACCGGCCATTTACGTAAGCAAGCCACCAGTGTAAATGGCCTTTACACTGGCGGTTGGGTAATGCAAACCGCTAGTGTAAATAGACCATTAACACTGGCGATTTTATTATAGGAACAGCCAGTGTAAATGCTTTTACACAGGCGGTCCTTTGTACTGGCCCACACATTTTTCTTTACTGGCGCCACCTCTTTCCCATCCACTAGTGAAAAAAAGCATGGCGCCAAGAGAAATCTCTAGTGTACTAGTGAGGAGCACACGCATCTCGCAGCTCAGGAAAAGGACGAAGAGCCGACGCTACTCATGGCGCAAGTGTGCGCGCTCAATGATGTCATAGAGTAGGGCTTGGCGCTTGAGAGGAAGTAGGGGATCCTCCTCGACATGTCATGCACGCAATTCAACCTCAGTTGCAAGGGCAGCGGTGATGGAGAGAGACACTGGTACTGGATACAGGCGCCAGCAACCACATGGCCGATGAGCGAGACGCCTTTGCTGAGCTCGACTATGGCGTGGTTGGAACCATGAATTTTGGTGATGGATCCACGGTGGACTTGACGGGGTGAAACACAGTGTTGTTCAAGTGCCAAAATAGTGAACGTTGTGCACCGATGGACGTCTACTTCATCTTGTGGCTCCAGTCAAACATCGTCAGCATCGGCCAACTTGACGAGCGAGGATGCCAAGTCCTCATTGACAATGGCGTGCTTCGGATCCGTGGCCGACAGTGACACCTCCTCGCCAAGGTGAAGCTATCAAGCAATCAACTGCACATCCTCAATCTTCGCATTGTACAGCCGATGTGCCTCGCGACGGAGGTGGACCAGGAGCCGTGGTTGTGGCATGCCAGTTTCAGGCATCTAAGCTTCGACGCGTTTGGGAGGATGGTGAGGGTGGACAGGTGCATGGGCTCCCTGCTCATCAAGCACACTATCGAGCTGTGTGACAACTACCTGGCAGGAAAGCAGAGGAGGTTACCATTCCCGAAGACGTGAAGTACCATGCCGGTGAGCTCCTTGAGCTCGTGCACGGTGATCTCTGCAGGCCTGTGACACCTCGGTGATGCATGGAGGGCACCGCTACTTCCTGCAACTGGTGGACGACTATAGCTGTTTCATGTGGTATAGTTGCTGGCGAGCAAGGATGAGTTGGCGGCTGTGATCAAGCACTTCAAGGCACGGGTGGAGGCGGAATCCGGCAAGAGGTTACACATGCTAAGGACATACCGAGGTGGGGAATTCACCTCGGTGGAGTTTGGCCAATATTGCGCCGACCACGACATTGGTGCGACACCTCTCCGTGCCATACTCGCCATTGCAGAACGACATGGTGGAACAGCAGAACCAGATGGTCGACGACATGTCAAGGATCATGATGAAGGCCAAGAAGATGCCAGCAGAGTTCTGGGGCAAAAACTCAAAAGTGGCTCACCTTGGGCAATGTCCGAGTTGCAACTCAAACGAAGTCTTGTTCAAGAAAGCTCGAAGAAAAATGCAGTTTGACACATAGCAAGCTGTGTTGATCGCTTTGGCCCAATACTACTAGGAGTCATATGCTCATTGAGCATAATCCTAGCCATCTCAACAATGGTCAGATTCTTGTGTTCAACAACAAAATTCTGTCGAGGCACATATGGAGAAAACTGATGCTCGACTCCAAAGAGAAGCACAAAAGGTCTCAAATTGAGTATTCTTGAATTCTGTGCCACTGCCATTGCGAATCGCTCTCATGTCAAGTTTTGGAAACTCATTTTGCAACCGAAGAATCAAATCTCGAGCATGTGAAAATCCTTATCATTGCTTTCCATGAAAAACATCCAAAAGTAGCGAGAAAAGCCATCAACTACAACAAGCATATAAATTTATTTGAGTATTCTCAGGCCGCCCCGTAGAAGACGGCTTTCCTCTTTGAGTTGCTCCCCCCATTACATCTACTTGTGCCACTGCCCATTACGTACATATATACCATACATAAAACGGAAACCACTCGAGACATGTATGTAATTTATTTTCCCATTGCGACTTTCGTCTTTGTGTTGCTATGTATTTAGTTTACCTATTGTTGGTGTGCATATCACTAGGTTTTGAGTGAGATGTATCCATTTTGGATCATCCACTGCATACTCCAATGGTTATTGACATTCTTGAGCGTCCAATAAGCCCATCCAAAAGTAGCTCGCCCGTAAACATCTTGCTGCACTTGCGCAAACCTCTGGTAGTCCGTCTTATTCGCACCTTCCACGTCCCACTCGGCTACCCACTCCCCTGTAAATAGTAGCATACATACATCAAACAAAAAACCACACGAGACGTACGTGTGCCACTTCAAAGAAGTGTGCCACCAAAGAGGTCGTTATTACATACGTACCCACGAACGTGAGAGGGCGCCCATTCTGGTTGGTGACGGCGGCGAGGTCGGCGGAGCGGTTGTTCCTCACGAAGTCGATGTTCTGCTCCACCGTGAGGCTGTTGAACACGCTGCTAAACAGGTTGTAGTAGTGCACGTCGAGGACGGCGCCGGAGAAGCCTCCGGCGAACTGGAGGAGCTCCGTCGCGTCTGCGGATAGCCTGTTGGACATGATCACATACGCCGCGGATGTGTGCCGCCGCACGGCGTTGTAGCCGTCCTGGTAGTACTTGGTCAGGCTGGACAGGATCGCGCCCGGCGCCAACGGCTCGTTCAGTAGCTCGATCGCCAAGAGGCTAGGGCTGCTCGCGTACCTGTACATCAAATTAAATGATCGATAGTAACCAACAAAACGGCAAGTAAAAATGGGTTATTTTGCTAGTACGTACTAGCTAGATTTTATTTTATGATGAAATCCGATAAACGTACGACCTTGCCGCGAGGAAATCGATGACTTGCACGGTTTGAGCGATGTTTGCATCGGTGGTGCCCCACTCCTGCGACCCGTCTCTGGTTGCGCTGTGCTCATACGGGTTCTGTGACCCCGGTGCAGCGTGCAAGTCCACAATAACACCCAACTTGTACTTCCTGTGCATGCATGCATTGTTCAATTGATTGAATTCTAGAGAGACACGAATGAATGGAATGATGATATACATCTCAACATGTAGTATATATACTTACTCTGCCCAGCTGAATGCGTTATCCAAGGCCTGCAGAGATCCTCCAACGAAAGGAAGTGGAGGATAGGGGTCACTGGCAATCCACCATCCAACTGGGATTCTCACCGCGTTCAGTCCGCTTGATGCGATGAAGCTAAAGTCGCTCTCATTTATGTATGTGCTCCAGTGATTCTGGAATAACAAACAAACAAGAAGAGTCAAATAAACTGATGACCTGGAAGCAAGGCGCACACGATTATTCGCTACTGCTGAGAATCGATAAAAAAAAAGAGTTTCTAAAGGTTCAATTCAATCGGACTCCACACATGCCAATCAGATTAATATATAAGCTATGTATACATATATATACCGCAAGCGCAGGTGCCGGCTCCCTGCCAGCGGTTCCTTATAATCATTGCACAATTCGACCATGCATGCCAACGAAGTGTGTCGTTGTCCTTCGCTGTCCAGTATGCATGGTCGACATTATATCGAATGAATAAGTCAAACAAAACAAGGCCTTAACTTCCCGTTTGTATCGGAGTAGCTATAGTTTTGACATTTAGATTGGATCTCTAGTTTGTAAACTAAATTAAACTAGTACAAACATTTATATTTAATCAATATAGTAGAAACAATTAATATAATTCATGCAAATGTTCTCACACCTGCAAACTACCCCACCTGTCATTCTCAACAATGAACTAACTAACATAGGTTGGGTAAATGATGCACGACTATTCTGCATTGTTTTCTACTGAACTATTCTTCATGCAGCATATCATAAAAATACTAGTCCTTCCATTCCAAATTATAAGATGTTTTGACTTTTCTAGTTTTTGCTATATGTACTGAAATATACACTATGTCTAAAAGCATAGCAAAAATAATATATTTGAAAAAGCCACGACGTCTTGTAATTTGGAACGGAAGAAGTACATCAGCTAACTGATGGAAACTGATGTACGACGACGAACCGCGCCGATTAATTTGTTTCTTACCCTGAGCACTTGTGTCGCCTTTGTTATGCCATAGCCATTGCATATCTGGTACTCCCCTTGTAAGCCGCCCACATTATTTGTCAGAAAAACTGATGGGTCATCGTCACCCCAGTCTGTGTCCTTGTTGTGGTCTGCTGTCACCGATTCCATGGTCTTGGCCTACATATATTGGAATTTTGAGAAAAAAAACTGAAATACAACTAGAAAAATTCAAATGAACATGACAGCGATAATATATACTATTGGCTTTGAACATTATATATTGGCTTCTTTGAATATTAGACAAAGTATAGTAATTCTGACTTTGGTCCTCATTAATTATCAGCAGGGCAGTAGTACGCCACTACGGCACTACTGGCCCACTTGTTTGAATCGAATTGGATCTTACGTACTTAGACTAACAGAGAGTTATTTTTTGTGCTAACTAGGTTACTATACTCGCCTTCCATTCCAATAAGGTGTGGTCTTTCTTATCACTGTCTGCGGAACTAGAATTTGATACTTAATTTCACCTATGCGATATTCTTTTGTTGAAAACAAACTTCTAATAACACTATGAATTGTTTCTAATAAATGTTAATCCAACAACTATATAACTTGTGTGAAATAAAATTTATACCAAATTAAACGTGATGCGACCAATTGTTGTTCACAGATTTGGTTTGGATTTTGAAATATGCGGGCGTCTTAATATTTTGAAATAGACCAAAGTACGTCCCTAATGAAAAGTTAGGTTGAGATCATGTTTATGAAGATATAATTTGTACCGTAAGCTAATTTAAGCGTGCTCACACCACTAACAAGTCGCTCGCAGATTGTTAGACTCCAGTTCTGACCTCCATGGGCCGGCACAAATCGCCGTCAACGCACGAATCCAAAATGCATACAGGCAGCATACATGCGACTTCGCGGAAGGTAGCTAGCCATGCACGCCACTATAGGCCGGCCATATGTCCGCGTGCAGGCAACTTGGTGTCCTTGCACATGCCAATGGAATGCCAAATCCTAGTGGCAGCAGCTGTGTTTACCTGCAAGAAGAGGCCATTGGGCGCCCTGATGCGAACCCGGCTCTTGTCGCTGTCCCAGCGCACGAGCTGGAACGTCTCCGAGGGCCCAGGCGTGGTGGCCGTCGCCACGACTCCGCCGGTGCTGTTGACGCCCACGAACTGGTTGCCGAACACGCGCAAGTTGAACGTCGTCTCGTTAATCCTCCACAGCTGCAGCATGCGTACGTCGTTTGGTTAAATCCTCCACAACTACATATGCACATTTCTGACCAATCACCAACTAATTAATAGGTAACAACCTTGAAGGTCTCCCAGCCGGACGCCTGGACCCGGTCGGCGAGGATGGCCGCGCCGCCGCCCTGGTCAGCGACGAGGTACCTGTTCTGTATTACGGACTTGAACTGGAGCTGGGTGCCATCCTGTACAATTTATTTGAAGGCGGACGTTATTACGTTAGTTGCAGGATTCAGCAAGACTAGGAGTAGTAGTTAACATCGTCGTCTATGCAGTGCCAGTGGACTTTGGTAGGGCGGCGATCTCAATCGAGCTTCGCGCCTTCGCCATGAGATTCACGATTGTAAGCGTTTACAGAAACAAATGTACTGTACCAACCAGTAGGTCTTTGTTGGGAATGCCATCGAAGAGGGATGGCAATATCCAGCCCTCCGTCAGGAGCCAGCCGCCGAGGTTCACAGCCCGGATGGGCAGCTCCTGCGCCGCCAGCGTCCTCCTGGCATCGGACTGGGGGAGGAGCCACCAAGAGCAAACGAGGAGGAGGAGAAGAGGGAGTCGCACGCGGCAGAGGATATGGGTTTCCGCGCTCGTCATGGGGCAGATGACCACTAAACTAACCAAGACCCTCGCCTATATAGATGCAGCGGGCTGCCGCTGCCCCTGCCCTGCCCACCGTTGCGTCGCCGCGCGCGCGACGTACGTTGTGGTGTGATTTGTGAATGGCACAACAGATCGAGGGAGATGTTAGTGAGTTTCTTTAAGAAGCGGTAGGTCCATTGATTGACCAACGTTTCGACGATTCTAATTCTATGCCAATTCCAGGTCAAACATTTGAAGGCTTTAATGACGTGCATGCTTAATCGTCCAGAACCGGCCACAAGTTAGGCCGATCCGGTCTCTGGTTTGTACTCGGCCATCTGTTTGGAGGTCGTGGGTATTTGAATGCCCAGTCTACCTTTTTGTTTTGTCTGTCCAACTTATATCTCAAGCATGTTATCCACTTGATATGTGTAGCTTAGTTCAGGCCATGCTCATCCGATTTCATTCTCATGTCCTGCTCTATTCCAATCAGATATTCCAGTAGAGTTTCTTCTATCTTCTTTAGCAATGGAACACTATGTTGTATCCTCTTTTTTCGATAAGGCAAGCTTTATTATATTTAAGTTCATTATATCAAGTTGATACAAGGATCTTGAAACATTTTCAGCCTTTTGCATAACTAAGATGCACACACTACTACAGAGCTGGACCATCCCTACCGGTTGCTCTCAAACAGGCAGTGATAACCCTTCACTGATGGTTCGTAACTTGAAAACCCAAAAATAATTCGGGGCCCTAAGGAACCGACAGTGAAGACCCTTAACACTGTCAGCTCAAGCCACAAACTGGCAGTGTCGTGGCCGGCCCAACTGACACAGCGCCTGTCGCGACTCAGGATCTTTATAACGGTCGAGTGACACAAAACACCCCAAGTGACAAACCAACGCATATAACGCCCAACATCATGCCCAACTATCAAAATCATTATACTTACCAAAAAATACATGATACATAGAGTATACACAATTTTTGTTTCTCCCTCTAGGTTTAATTCTTCGGCAAATCACTCGAAATACTTATCGGAGTTAACTTGTAGCTCATCTTGGATTCGTCCAATCCAAGGTTGACTATGAAGCCATGAATAGAGCATTACCCCCCGTCCACCAAGGCAACAACACCTGCAAAACAAATTAACGGCAGCACCGTGAGTATATTTCGTACTCGCAGGACTTAATTCCAACATATAAATATTTGGTGGATGCAAGGCTATTATCAAGCATTTGTACATTTACAGAAAAGCAATGGCGTCTCTTAAATGACATGCTCATGATCTCATTATTAAAGGTATTAACATTAATGAGGTACGATATCCAAAAGAGTGATCAACATTTGTAAACCATTTCATGTCATGTCTCATCATTACACTACCATGGGTATAAAAAGTAGGAACAACCAAAGGGTTCCGTCCCGAGGGACTTCAGACTTTCAAAACTCTACAGAGGTGTACAAATTGTACCCATACGGAAATGCAGGACTAACCACCATAGTCCGGATCTAGGAATAAGGGTTGCCTCATGATTTCTAACCTTTCCCTACATCGGCCCGAATATCACATGAAATGGTCGACTAGTGCTGGGTTAGTGCTACCACTAGCTAACCGGCGCCAGACCGGTCACAATTAGTTACTAGGCTTGTTGCCCCCATATGCGACATGTGGTCTGTACCGGCGATTACTAAGACTCACGTATCCCAATGCTCGGTCCTTAACTGCTCCACGAGCTACGTCACTTGAGATCCCACACTCATAGTGACCACCCCTCGCCTGAGCAAGATATTACCAAATTGATCATCAAGTTCACACATCAAGATTAGGTTGAGTCCTTAGTCAATATTAGGGAAGATAGATAAGTTGTAATCCTCATTCCTTTTAGTAGTTAATTATCCTAGTGTAGCTTCCTACACGCGCAAGCATGAGTTCCCTTCTCATACTTGACTTCTACCGTTACTAAGCAAGTAAGCATTTAAACGTTACCAAGCCCATTGATCAAACGAAGGCTCTAATTAAAAGGTGAGTAGTTCTAACTTAGTGAAACATCATTAAGTTGATTAGCCAATCCTCATGAAATGCATAACTCATAATGAAACACAATAAGTATCCAAAATAGGGTTCATAGTAGTGGGGTGCCTGCCTGGTTTGCCGCTCGAACGAATTCGAGGTTGTAGACGATAACTCAAACATGTCCTCACGCTACTCTGTTCCTAAAGGAAGACAAAGATCAGGATTGAGGATAACTGATGGGGACTTGAAGGCAAAGGCTTGCTTTGGAACTTGGGAAGAGACATCTAATTGTGGCTATACTATTGCACTATTTCCAATTAAGCCTAACCCAGTATTTTTGACCTCTTGGGTAAGCTATATAGACAACTTCATCCTTGCTGCTAACTTGACGAACGCTCTGACCCAGGTGGCGGACACTCCATCGGGTTGGGCTTTGAAGAGACTTAGGTCTGGTTTGACTCTGGTTGGGTTGACGACAATCTGGTAGGAACTTGGTGGCCTCGGGTTTTCTGGGTTGCTGAGTTTATAAATCAACGAACACTCCGTGAGAGGTCACAGACTCTCCGCTAAGAACTCGGTGCTCTCAGGTTCTTTGGTTAGACACTCTTATAAATCAACAGACACTCTGGTGGAGCCACAGACGCTCTGTTGACTTAGGTTGATGGCAAATAAGACTCTGATGGGTGGCTTTCTGGGGTTGGTGGACACTCCGTCAGATTGACGGACGCTTTGTCAGGCTGTCGATAGAACCTATTTTCTTGGATGATCTTGGGGTTCAAGCTTACATGTGTTGGGTTGTGCTTTGTGCATGTGCAAGACCTTTTTAGGGGTAGCTTAGGTGGCTCACTAGGCTCAAGATAGCTAGATTTATAGCTCAGTTTGCTAAGTGTAGTTATAGGTTTAGGATCAAACTTAGAGATATGAGGATATGAAGATGCAATCTTGAGATAGATATGAAATCCTTAGCTCTGAGATTTGAGAGCTTTCATAGCCAAAACATGAAGATCCAAGCTTTCCTCACTCTTGCTTCTTCATCCATAAGATAGGTCACTAATGAGCTTCTCTACATATGGAACCACCAGCAGCAAGAAATCCTTCAATCCTTCACCAAAACCAAAACTTAAGCATTTGGTGGAAAATCCAAGAAATGAGAGCTACTCTTCTTGAGCTCACCATGAACAAGATTAAAGATGTTGATGGTGTTCATGGAGTGGTGTGGGTGCTTCCTTCCTCCTCCTCTTCTTCTTCTTCAATCTTCCCTCCAATCCTTTCCGTCGGGTTCATAGACCCGGGGTCCCTCGGGGACCAGCTTCCTAGACAAAGGCTCGGCCCAAACTGGCAACGCACAACTCATGGGCTGGCCCAAGTATCAGAGCAATAGGCCGGGGGAGTGGTGCGATCTCTGACCAGAAGGTCAGGCCGAGGAGGAACAACACCTATTTTTCAACTCCGGCCCACCTCTTCGATCGAAGTGCTTGATTCAGTCACCAGCCCACCTCCGGACGGCCTCTTCGACCAGAAGGACTGGCCAAAAGCACCGCTTCCAACTCTAACCCCGCTCTCTCTGACCGGCGATATGCCCAGCCCCTGCTCACCGTCCTTCTCCGACTGGCACGAACAGAGCCGACTGAGATCAACCGACCGGGGACACCCGCTCGGAAGGGACCAGGAGACGTGCGGAGAAAAGCAAGGCAAGGCTCACAAGTCAAAACCACTGTATTAGGGACCATACCCTACACGGAACAGTACTCCATAACCGCCCTAACACAAATAGTATTGTAGGCGCCGACATTTCCCTCTACAGTGTTGTGGGCGCCATTGACTCCCATACAGTAAGGCCCCCACATGCCCCTGGGCATCGATAGTGTTGTGGGCGCTAGAATTACCGTACCGAGTAAACATGGTGAAAACCCCTCACATGCCTCTAGGCATCAATAGTATAGCAGATACCGATATCTGCCATACCCGAGATACCCGAACAAGACGACATAACCTCCCACATGCATCTAACATTCTACAGTGACATCAACAGTGTTGTGGGCACCTACCATTATCTTGAACACTTAGCTCATAGCGGAGCTCCTGTCGCTCTTAGCCCTTCCGACCGGACCTCTCGTACACCCCATCTTTCTCCTTCTCGTTTGTAACCCCACTGCAGACTTCGAGCACCTAGGCTCAGGAATAAAGTCATCGACCGACTCAAACTGAATGTAGGGCACATTGCCTGAACCAGTATAAACCCTGTGTCATTGAGTGCTAGGCCACCTCTGATCACAACGTACGACAAAACTACAAATATTCACTAGTTGGTCACTTTCTGTACTGACACTTTCTCTCTCTAGTTCTAGGGTTCATCCTTGTTCTTGGGGTGTAGAGAGAGAGGGAGAGTGGTAAATGAATGGATGAGTGAGATATTGGGTGAGAGGGTGTTGCTTCAGCTGATGAAATATCCCAACTCGTGATGACATGAGGGTCCCACTCACTTAAGTGGCAAACAACTCATTTTCCATTTTTTGCTACTGATCTGAGTTCCATCGGATGGTCTGGTAATGCTGGTAGACTGTACGGTACTTCACTGTCTTTGCTAAATTAATTCTATCATCGAGTGGCATGGTTTTGGGAAGTAAGTTGTCATATCTTAATGTGTTCCTTGAGCTCGACTTGGTGCTGATGATGTCAATAGGATGTCTCCTCAATCCAATCGGGCTTTCCTCCATCACTTCGGGTGTGAGCTTGATAATGGCTCTCCGGGTGCATTCTGTGGGGTGATTTGATAGATTTCTCAATGGTTGACTTAGCTCAAGGCATTAGGGATCTATACGAGAGCTCAGATGGTTGCTCACTTAGATGGTAAAAAATGACTGCCTATGATGTAACGAACTCGGGTTGTTACAAGCAGTGAGGATATATCACTGCCGCCTCAAGCCATGAGCCAGCAATGATAGGCTCCACATCAAGATCACTATCAACTGGTGGTTTAAACCGACAGTGATATGTCTATTGATGGTAGTTAACAACCATTATAAACTATCAATATAATATGCATAAGGGCATAAATATGATCACCAACAAAGGTTTAGGGGTTTAAACTAATAAATTCAATGAGTTTTGGTGAATCTATATTTTCTATAGGGTTTAACCAGAAAATCGTCAAGGTGGACCAACATGTTAGATTTAATTGTGCTTATCCACCATGACATGGACACTAGAAGGTTCTAGAGGACACCATGCGGACGCAGAGAGGCAGAGGCTACCAAGTGGGGTCAGTCGGCCCCACGTACAGGCCGCCCGGACCCTGGGGCCCACTGTCAGTCTCTGTGTTGCAATGTCGGTTCTCCACCACCTCCTAGGTTGCATCTATGCCATTCCTTAAGTCGGTTTGATCCAAGGGCTCATCTTTGATGCCCTGGGCTATATATACTAGCCCCTGCCACCCCCTGAGGCATCAAGTCATTTGAGAAGACAAAAACCCTAATCATCCTCAAAGCTTCATCAATTCTAGGGCATAGCTAGTTAGGTTAGATCTATAGGGAGGCAAGCAAGCTTCGCTTGGATTTCTGATCGTGTCAAGAGTGTGGTTTGATATAATCCTTGTACCCCCTCTATTTTGTATATCCATTATTTTTATATGCTTTCTACAATTGTTATGACAATATTAGTATTTATCTTATTCATGTTTTTTGTTATAATGTTCTTCATCTACTATGATTATATACTTAGTATAGCTAGTTTATCATTATGTTTTTGCATAAGTTCATATAACGCTCACTCCAAAGTACATGGGGTGAGTGGTCAACATTTGTGTAAGCATGGTGCTTATACATTGTTTACCTGTGGATACACCCTATATTCTAGGCCATGTGGTAGATCACAGATGTGACATTCCCGTTGAGTCCTTTGTGGTCCACTCCCCTAATATAGGTATACAAGTAGGATCTAGTTACAAAGGAAGACAAGCTCTGTTCTTAATCTTCCTTAGTAATATCCCTTATGTGTAGATATAAAGATGATCTTAGCTATGGTTACTAGGTGTAATTGCACTAATCATTGTATGCTTTGACTTATAATTAAGAATGACTTAGGAATTATTCCTCTAATATTCTACCTAACCATGCTAATGCCATAGAAAGGAGTATTTTGAGTGATTTATCATTATTGATGATCAATACTTATCATATATATATATATATATACATCTTATCCTATGACTTACCCCTGTTATGAGTAGAATATTGGTTATGGTTTACTTCTCCATCAATAGTATAAGTTATCAATAGTTATCCATGCTAGACCTTCCATGTGGTAAAATATAAATAACGATACATGAAATACTCCCAGGTAAAGTGCTACAATGGTATAATTATATGTGTGCTTGCATATTCCTTTTGATTCATATATCTTTATATTCTTTCTAGTCACATAAAATAATAAAGAACTACTTAGTATCATTCTAGTAGTGATGCTAGGTAGTACCAACTAGCATCTCTGGCACCATCACTAGGGATGACAACCTAGTAAAATAATTTTATTGATAAACAAGTGACAAGTTAATAAATACCAACAAGCATTTCTAGTGCCGTTGCCGGGGAAGATAGCTAGACAAAGGAGGTATTGATAAACTTATGCTTATTAATGTGATCAAGATAAACCACTGACCTCTGCTCAAACAGGCTTACCCTTGTTTTGTCTACTTGTGTATCTTATGTAGGGTGATGTATGATCGGTTTTAACCTTCTGACAAACTACGTTGAAGGTCCCGAAGCATTAATCAGGAGAATTAGTGCCAAACTCAAGAAAGTCCTAGCTTCAAAATCAGAAGACAACCGGATAAGGCAAAGCTTAACACCTAAATTTGAAGCCATGGCTGACAAGACTCTTCATGAATTCTCTATTCCAACCACTACCAATATCCATATTGGACCTAATGTCAAAGTTAGAGACAATGGATTCGAGCTCAAACCAACTCTCATCAACATGGTGCAAGCTAGCCAGTTTTGTGGAAAGGCACATGAAGATGCGAGTGCACATATCTAATACTTTCTGGAGATCTGTAGCACTTTCACCATCAAAGGAGTAACCAAGGATGCCATACTACTTCGCCTCTTCCCATTCTCACTTTTGGGGAAGGTAAAGTAGTGGTTCTATGCCAACAAAGATAGAAATACTATATGGAATAACTGCTCCACTACCTTCCTAGCCAAATTCTTTTCCACAGGCAAGACCAAAGCTCTGCGTGGGAGAATCTCGAGCTTTCAGCAACAACATGACGAATCTATCCCTGAGGCATGTGAACGCTTTCTAGATTACATATTAGAATATCCTCATCATGGGATGGAAAATTGGCTACTTATGTAGACATTCTACCATGGGTTGACTAACAGTACCCGTGAGACTATGGATGCTGCTGTTGGAGGTGTTTTCCTATCACTCACACTTCTAGCTACGATAGCTGTCGTGGAGAAGATAACCTCCAACCAATGTTGAAATGAAGAACGAGTTTAGACCCACAAGAGGGGTTGAGGTATGCATCAACTCAAGGAGGTAGACATGCTATCTGCTAAGATGGACCTACTGATGAAGAAGCTCGAAGACCGAGCTAATGAGAAGAAAGAAATTGTGCACATTCATGATTCCCGCATGACATGTGAAGAGCGTGGAAACACTAGGCATTCAGGGAACAACTGCCCTAAAACCCATGAGGATGTGAACTTTGTCAACAACAACTGCTATCGTCCTCAACAAAATCAAGGATGGAACCAACAACAGAGGCTGAACTACCAAAGTAACTACCAAGGTGACCCTCAAGGTAACAATTATAATAACTTCAATCAACTACCCTTGAGAGAATTAATTGCTAGCCAATCTAGACTCATGGAAGGATTATCTAAGAAGGTAGCTACCAATGATAAAATTCTAGAAAATATAAGTAATAGAATGGATAGCTTTGCTTATGCCATTAAGAACCAGCATAGCTTTAATAAAATGATAGAATCATAAATAGCTCAGCTGGCGGCTGTTGTTCCTCCATCCGACAAAGGTAAGATTTTGGGGCAACCGGAAGATCTAAAAACTACAAATCTTGTCGATATTCACAATGCAGCTTACTACTACACGGAGCCATCGACGAGAAGGTGGATAGATTATACCATGCCAAAAAATAAGAGCGATCCAGGGAGACCTGTCATCCCCATCGCCATTGGACCTCACATCTTCCAATAAGCTGTCTGTGACTTTGGAGCAAGTGTCAACATCATGCCTAAGGTAATTTATGAGAAAATCCTAGGAGATCCTTTGTTGTACACAAATATGCATTTGCCGCTTGCAAATCAATCACTCTGCTACCCCAAGGGAGTTCTTGAAGACGCCATTATTTGAGTGGGACAATCATATGTTCATGTAGACTTTGTGGTTTTGGAAACAGGTGGACATGAAAGGGCACCCATCATCTTGGGCTAACCTTTCCTAAGCACTGCAAAGGCCATCATCTATGTGGACAGTGCCAAGATCTGTTTCACAATCAAGGACAAGAAAGAGATGTTTTCTTTCAAGAATCGTATCCTACAATCTCCTAGACATCTACAGACGTCGTACCTGTCCGAAGAGACAACAGTGGCTAAGAAGAAGAAGAATAGAAGAAGAAGGAAGAGCAAGGTCAGGCAGCCACAAAAAAGAATTAGTCTACATGATCAACACACTCAGATCAGAGTATGACCACCTCCTCGCTTCACCATTCCTTGCCAAGAAGGATGATCCTGGTGTACTAATGATCGAGTGTACCATTGGAAAAAGAATCTTCCACAGGACCTTCTACGACATTGGATCGAGTGTCAACATAATGTCCAAGGTAACATATGAATATTTATTTGGTAACGAACCCTTGTACCCTACATATATGCAGTTGTAGATGGTGGACCAATCAATCTGATTCCTAGAAGAAATAGCAAAGGATGTTATGTAAGAATACACGACCACTTTGCCCTTGCGAACTTCATGGTATTGGACATGGGAGAAGAAGAAGAAGAAGATACACCCATCATCCTGGGAAGATCGTTCCTCAACACCACCAACGCGATCATCTACGTCGGATCTAGACAAGTCCACTTCCAATTCCCTAGAGAAAAGGTATGTTGTTATTTCAATAGTTATACTACTTATGAGTAGCCAAAGAAGAACTGCTCCAGGAGGAGACATCGATCATCCTGACATCAAGGGAACCAAACCCTATGGAATGAAAGAGAGGAAGATGAAGAACCTAAAGAATTTGTGAAAAAGGAACCTACACCGCCTAAGTCAAGCCCACCGACCAAGCAGGTGTGGAAGGAGAAGGTGACATCATTAGAATCACAAAGAGGTGCAACCATCAGGGTCTCCATCACCGAGATTGGATGATGCACCCAAAAAATGAATAAGACTAGAGTAAAGTCCTATCTGGAGGACTTAAAAATCTGAACCCTCGCCGTGAGGTAATATCGGAGTTATCCATATTTATTTTCAGTATTGCATGAATTGTTCTTACTTTAGCATATGTACTTTTCTACATTAGCATTGCATTAGTTAAAAATATATGCTTACATCTAGTTATATTTCATTTTTTGCATATAAAGAAAAATAAAAAGTTTTATTACTACAGATCATCATCCCATAAGAAAAGAAAAGAAAAATATTATTGCATCTTTAAGCCCCATGTGAATAATTTTTATGGTGTAACAAGCCCAAGGAATATTCACTATGGTGGCATAAAAATAAAATACATATATATACTATGCCTACATATTTTCTTTCTTGCATATAAACAAATAAAAAATTCAAAAAATATTAGATAGACATCCTGTTAAAATTCTGCCATTAGAAAATCTATCTAAACTGTAACACCCGGTTTTAAGGACAAAGCCGAATGCACACCATATGTGAGCCCTGGTAATCAAACCCCACATATAGCTACAAATGAAGGGGCAGTATCAATTCACAATGCTTAATATATAGCGAACTTAGCAAAAGAGATAACCTTAGAAAACAATCAACGGATAGACAACTCTGATCTCCGGGTGCAGACCTCACTCCACTAGATCCAACTGACTGGTTGACCACAAGCCCAACTTCTCAAGTCTCTGACAGACTGTCATCCAGCCTGAGGTGTGGGGGAAATTGCAAGGGTGAGTCCATGTCGAACTCAGCAAATATAGCAACAAGGTAGTGCATTCCATAGCCACATGATCAAGTATAATTGAATAATAAATAGCTCAAAATAACTCAGTTAAGCATGATTTAACAAGTGCTCATCTTTGGCGTAAGAATCCCTTGGCCACTCGTGACCGTGAGCACGGCTGATATATCAGTTTATTAAACTCTGCGCAGAGGTGTACACTTTCACTGTGAGTCATGATTTCCAAATGTACGGGTTTGCAAAGTCCAAACACCGGAAATCATATAAAGCTACTCAGAAGTTTGTCTAACCGGGAAGGGCCGCAGGGTCATCGGATATCGGAACCCCCCTTCCATTAAAAGGCCGCTTCCATAACAAGGCACAACAGGACAGAGGCTGTCCTATACCCAACTCGCAGTATCCTCTAAGCCTGCTAGAAAAGGTCTCCCAAGCAACTAGAGCCAGAGCCATATAGCCCTCACAGCTGTACTGTAAGTCCCAGATGATCACTTACAAATGAGACCTTGTGGAGAGGGAATTTAACCCTCCTGTTGTTGCTAACAAGTCATCTTTTATTTTGTAGCATATTCATTAATCAAGTTTCAAGATCATGGTCACAGAAAGAAAACCCAAACTATACTTGCCTTAAACACCGATCCTTCGGTAAGCTTTAATCTTCAACGTTTTCTTCTTCTTCTTCTTGATCTCCAACTTCTTATAGATCACCAACGCAAAACTCACCGACTGGACAAGACCGAAAAGCACCACACAAGCATCCGAACAAGCATGCATAGCAAACATACTAGATTAGAACAATACACCAATCAATGAAAAGATTCGAAATCTAATCTACGCATTGCTACGATCACACACACACGCGAAAGGCACACTAATCGGAGCTACGGTAAAACAGAAACATCTATCGAAGGATTTGCGTTGGAAAGAAAACTATATGCTTTATCTATTTTAATGATCATAAAACATGTATAAGATATCTCAGGTGAATATCTAAAATTGAGTTAAGTCATTTTATACTTGAGTTATTAGATTTAGAAAACTAAGATAAACTATTCATATCTTAATTATAGTTATTTTGATATCATTTATGCAAATTAAATTTTTGACTTACAAAGATATAATAACAAGTGAGAGTATATATTCAAAACATATATAGCACGTATAAGCCCTAGCATTTATTATTTTTAAAAGGAAAACCAAAATGATGTAAGCATTACATCAGTTTAGGATTTATCAATGGAATAATTAATAATGTATTAAGGAGCGGATGTGCATGTATTATTTATTCAAAATAAACTCTAACTTTTCAAATTAAAAGAACATGTAAGAGCATCTACACTATAACTGAATATGACGTGAGTTCAGCTAAACCAATTATAATCAAAACATATATTTAAATCGATATAACTAGTTTAATATTCATTTATTAAGGCCGACGTGGAAAACCTATATTGCTTTTAATTAATTTAGAAAGCTAGTTGCACATTAATTAGATTTACAATCATTTATAAAAGGCCGAAGTATATGCCTATGTTACTTTTAATTAGAAACTCAATTGCATAAGCACAAATCAAATTAATATTTACTTATAAAATTCAAAGATGTGAAACATGATAAATTTTCCTACTAATGTGTACCTCATGATCAGCACGGTCGTGAAAGAACAAGAACGAAATTAAACTGATTGTTTTTAATTGGAAAATCACTAACTAATTATTAATGTAATTAGTATTAAATTAATAAATTCATAATTAACTGACATGATAAACTTTACTACTACTGCGTAGAGCACAAAATTACGAAACTAACGCAACTAGAATCGCTCGAAACGGAGTTAAGACGATTAAACTGCGGCTAAACACGTTGGGTGGCAAAACTGTAATTATTGCATCATCTACCTTGCTCTCTCATCTTCTTCCTGTCTGTTTGTACGTACACAGACATTCAATGACCATGGAAGGTGCTGCTGTTGCTCGCGGAGGGGAAGTCGAGGACGGCCGGCAGTAGGGCAGGGACCTCGGCCACGGGGCCTGCTGGACGGCGGCGCCGTGGCTCCTTCCCACAGTGGTGGCCCGCGGGTGCCGCGGTTGCCTGCACGGCAAGCCCGAGCGGCACCAGCACAGCGCCGGTGGCCTGCTCGGAGAGGGGCCGCGAGGAGGTGACCGGGCTGGGGTGAGCGCAGCCGGTCCAGGCGGATGGCAGGTAGCGCAGGGGTGCGGCTAAGTTCCGGAGACGGTGCTGCAACGCGGATCAACGAAAAATGAAGAACCTCCGTCAGCCATGGTGGTTCCTTACCGGAGAAGAAGAAGAAAGGTTAGGGAAACGACGAACGGGCACGGATTCGCGAAAAGGATGACAAGACGTCGTAGAGAACGATGAGATCTACCTCGTGGTGGTGACGGTTTTCGTCGGAGACGTCCGAGGTGGCCGGAAAAGCTCGTCGAAGGTTCGCCGGAAACCTAGCTATGGAGAACTTCGGCGTCCGATCTGCGGGGCTACGAGTGGCGGCTCGAAAAACGGGCTGTACTTCTGGGATCCTCGCGTCGAGGGCTACGCCGGCATATATATATACGTAGGGTTTGGATATTTTGGAAATCCGAGATATTTTAGTAAATATTGATTTTCGGAATTAAAATAATTACAGAAAATCGGGAATTACTATTTAGGCTCCGAAAAATATCTCTGAGCTCCGAAAAATACTAGAAAAATTCCCAGGAATAGATGAAAGGATAAGGAACACAACCAAAGTGGTTTAGCTCCCGAAAAAGACTTTTGCATTGATCAAGGAAAAAAATAAAACTCCAAGAAATATGAATTTAATCCCGAAAAAGGTCAGAAAGATTTTCGGAAAGTGAGGCATCGTCCTAACGTGTCTTAAAACCTTTTCCAAGCCTTTAGATTTTAAAAACAAGGCATCTTATCTAACTTTTGTTTTTGCAAATTTTCAAATTCTTTTTAAACCACTACTTGAAAGCAATATTTTAAAGATTGAGATTTGAATTTTTTTTTTCCAAATCACTCATCACAAAAGTATCAATGCAACGGTATGTATGCGCAAACATGTTGTTACCCTTACGTTGGATTTTAATTTAAAGAAAAATTTCTTTTACCTATGTTTTTATGAGCACAAAACAATTAACAGAAATCATTTTACTCTTTTTAGAAAGTAGCTAATTTTAGGGTGTTACAATTCTACCCCCCTTAAGATGAATCTCGTCCTCAAGATTCGGAAGATGATGATCAAGACACTGGAATGCACACTGCCATTGGATCTTCACTTTCTCGAGTAGTTCCACCGTCTTGACAAAGATTTCTCTTGACTTTGCACACCTGTTACTTTTACTCCAAATAGCATACTTGCTGATCCCCAGATGTTGATAGGCCCTCTAATTAACTCTCAAGTATCCACAAACCAACTCTCTGGTACTCTTCCAATTGTTAGGCCTCTTCGCTTTTCCTTTTTAACAACCTCAATGAACTGTTGCAGCTGGGTGCTAGCTTATTCTTCACACTGACACTCCATATGCTTCTCACAAAGACCACTTTGGAATCCATTGAGTGACAAACTCTTGTCCTCACTAATTCCAAAATGTAACACAATACTTCTCAACATGTCTTGCTAGATTTTTTTAGTCCAAGATATCAAATCGACCACTTCATACATCCATATTCCAATTGATCCTCATGTATTACTCTCTTGGTCCAAAATAGATTCCAACTTCAAAACACTATTAACTATATATATGCTCAGGTTGAGTTGTGACTCTTAAACACAAAACTTAATCCATGGTGTCGTTCAATCTTCTTAGCATAGCTCTTCCAATTTGCTAACGGCATTGGCAACGACTTTTATTTCTTCTAAAGATAACACATACTTCTAAACCAAAAACATTTGGTTAATTGAACCCAACACTGATGTCACCATCTCAAACCAACTTACTGAAAGTGTCCCTTAGATTCTTATAATTCACGTAGATATCACTCTTCATGTCCAAGTAGATAATACCACTATGCTCCACAATGGATATCTCCAGATCTCATATGTCAAGTAGCCCATCTCAAGCCTCCATAGTTGACTTGATGCATAATTCACTGCTTTTCTTACATAGAGCACATCCATATCCTTGCCAACCGCTTTATAAAAGAAACTCTTGTGTTCAACACTATAATACCTCTAATGAACGTGTGATAGAATCTTACCATTCCAAGGAATTTTGAATCACTCTTGCATACTTAAGCGGGTTCTAGCTCAACACATCTCTCTTGAGCGATTGTCCGTATGATTCTATCAGTAGAGATATCCCACAACCAAAAAGAGAACTCCATCCACACTAAACTCACTTAAGTTGCCAAAGAACCAACTGTAGAGAAGTCCAATCATCATATTTTCGTATGCCAACAGTGCCAACTTGTCTTGAGTTGAAGTTTGAACTCCCAAGTGATGATAGCTTGAAGCGAAGACCAATCCTGACAAAATATTTGAGCTCCTTGTAGATGATCCAACCTGTTAACAATCTTGAACAAAGATCCTTGTGTCTGATAGTGATTTCTCAACCATAGGAATAACCGATACTTCCAAGTGAAGCTCTAGATTGCATGAGACCTCCATCTTGCGATTCCTTTATGCCTTGGCTACCCCCCTTAAGAAAAGATCAAGTAGGGCACCAAAGGATAGCTTGAATCTTCTTCTAAGTGAGTTAACTTATCAGGATGACCTTTGATAACCAAGAGGAACTCATGTGTATAAGTAGGAACAAGTAACCTCAGTTTATCCGCGAGTAGAAAAACAGCAGTGCAGTAAAACTACTATAATTCCTGTTCTGTAAATCCAATAATGTCGTACTTTACACCGTTGGAAAGCTCATTAAATCCTTTATAACTTTCATGTAGAAGACTTCTCCAGATTCTACAGCTAAGTTGGTCGAAAATAGTGCACAACAGAAACTGTACCAGGTTTCAGACTGCACAGAAACTTCAACTTGTGATGACTATATTTCCCAAATTAAAATAGCTATGAGGGTGAATCCGGAGGCATATGATAGGTACAGAAGTCCAGTTGATCCCATAGAAATTTTGTAACATTTTCTCGGACAGGTATTGTGATATAACCAGAAAACCACATACTGCTCCAGATCTCAGTCAGCACAGCTATATCCTCTTGAGATTTTGATAACTCCATAACCAAATTAGATATCAGGGTGATTCTTGCGGTCAAAGAAACATGTTGAAGTCTACTGTTCTCCAGAATTTTGTCATGATTTTTAATTACCCAAGAATAGAGATATAAACCAAAGATGATAGGTTGCTCCAGAAAGATAGGATAGGAAAACAGGAGAAAACCAAAACCCAACTATCTATTCATTAATCCTTATGTCTTATGCCTATAAACTAAATGAATTTGTGGAAAATCCCACAAAATCATTGCACTCATTACAAAGATTCAAAACAAAACATAATCATAATGACAAGCCAACAAGCAATTAAGGTGCACAATTCAATCATTGACTTACACTTGCGATACTATCGTCTTCTTCATATTATGGGTAAAGATCCTATAGCTTAACTTCAAATTGCGCGAGAAGGTGGTAAGACAAGATTCTAAAAGCATATCAGAGCAAGGAGTAGATGGGAACAAGAAGCTTTTAAAGAAGATCAAGGAGGGGATGAATATCAAGGGTAAGAATGTAGTAGGGAAGATAATATCAAGGTTTATAGAGCAAGGATTTTTGTTGCAACTTTTAAACCTTAGAACAACCAATTTCTACTAGGCTTGCGTCCTACAGTTAGCATTGCTCTGATACCACTTGTAACACCCGGTTTTAAGGACAAAGCCGAATGCACACCATATGTGAGCCCTGGTAATCAAACCTCACATATAGCTACAAATGAAGGGGCGGTATCAATTCACAATGCTTAATATATAGCGAACTTAGCAAAAGAGATAACCTTAGAAAACAATCAACGGATAGACAACTCTGATCTCCGGGTGCAGACCTCACTCCACTGGATCCAACTGACTGGTTGACCACAAGCCCAACTTCTCAAGTCTCTAACAGACTGTCATCCAGCCTGAGGTGTGGGGGAAATTGCAAGGGTGAGTCCATGTCGAACTCAGCAAATATAGCAACAAGGTAGTGCATTCCATAGCCACATGATCAAGTATAATTGAATAATAAATAGCTCAAAATAACTCAGTTAAGCATGATTTAACAAGTGCTCATCTTTGGCATAAGAATCCCTTGGCCGCTCGTGACCGTGAGCACGGCTGATATATCAGTTTATTAAACTCTGCGTAGAGGTGTACACTTTCACTGTGAGTCATGATTTCCAAATGTACGGGTTTGCAAAGTCCAAACACCGGAAATCATATAAAGCTACTCAGAAGTTTGTCTAACCGGGAAGGGCCGCAGGGTCATCGGATATAGGAACCCCCCTTCCATTAAAAGGCTGCTTCCATAGCAAGGCACAACAGGACAGAGGCTGTCCTATACCCAACTCACAGTATCCTCTAAGCCTGCTAGAAAAGGTCTCCCAAGCAACTAGAGCCAGAGCCATATAGCCCTCACAGCTGTACTGTAAGTCCCGGATGATCACTTACAAATGAGACCTTGTGGAGAGGGAATTTAACCCTCCTGTTGTTGCTAACAAGTCATCTTTTATGTTTGTAGCATATTCATTAATCAAGTTTCAAGATCATGGTCACAGAAAGAAAACCCAAACTATACTTGCCTTAAACATCGATCCTTCGGTAAGCTTTAATCTTTAACGTTTTCTTCTTCTTCTTCTTGATCTCCAACTTCTTATAGATCACCAACGCAAAACTCACTGACTGGACAAGACCGAAAAGCACCACACAAGCATCTGAACAAGCATGCATAGCAAACATACTAGATTAGAACAATACACCAATCAATGAAAAGATTCGAAATCTAATCTACGCATTGCTACGATCACACACACGCGAAAGGCACACTAATCGGAGCTACGGTAAAACAGAAACATCTATCGAAGGATTTGCGTTGGAAAGAAAACTATATGCTTTATCTATTTTAATGATCATAAAACATGTATAAGATATCTCAGGTGAATATCTAAAATTGAGTTAAGTCATTTTATACTTGAGTTATTAGATTTAGAAAACTAAGATAAACTATTCATATCTTAATTATAGTTATTTTGATATCATTTATGCAACTTAAATTTTTGACTTACAAAGATATAATAACAAGTGAGAGTATATATTCAAAACATATATAGCACGTATAAGCCCTAGCATTTATTATTTTTAAAAGGAAAACCAAAATGATGTAAGCATTACATCAGTTTAGGATTTATCAATGGAATAATTAATAATGTATTAAGGAGCGGATGTGCATGTATTATTTAATCAAAATAAACTCTAACTTTTCAAATTAAAAGAACATGTAAGAGCATCTACACTATAACTGAATATGATGTGAGTTCAGCTAAACCAATTATAATCAAAACATATATTTAAATCGATATAACCAGTTTAATATTCATTTATTAAGGCCGACGTGGAAAACCTATATTGCTTTCAATTAATTTAGAAAGCTAGTTGCACATTAATTAGATTTACAATCATTTATAAAAGGCCGAAGTATATGCCTATGTTACTTTTAATTAGAAACTCAATTGCATAAGCACAAATCAAATTAATATTTACTTATAAAATTCAAAGATGTGAAACATGATAAATTTTCCTACTAATGTGTACCTCATGATCAGCACGGTCGTGAAAGAACAAGAACGAAATTAAACTGATTGTTTTTAATTGGAAAACCACTAACTAATTATTAATGTAATTAGTATTAAATTAATAAATTCATAATTAACTGACATGATAAACTTTACTACTACTGTGTAGAGCACAAAATTACGAAACTAACGCAACTAGAATCGCTCAAAACGGAGTTAAGACGATTAAACTGCGGCTAAACACGTTGGGTGGCAAAACTGTAATTATTGCATCATCTACCTTGCTCTCTCATCTTCTTCCTGTCTGTTCGTACGTACACAGACATTCAATGACCATGGAAGGTGCTGCTGTTGCTCACGGAGGGGAAGTCGAGGACGGCCGGCAGTAGGGCAGGGACCTCGGCCACGGAGCCTGCTGGACGGTGGCGCCGTGGCTCCTTCCCGCGGTGGTGGCCCGCGGGTGCCGCGGTTGCCTGCACGGCAAGCCCGAGCGGCACCAGCACGGCGCCAGTGGCCTGCTCGGAGAGGGGCCGCGAGGAGGTGACCGGGCTGGGGTGAGCGTAGCCGGTCCAGGCGGATGGTAGGTAGCGCAGGGGTGCGGCTAAGTTCCGGAGACGGTGCTGCAACGCGGATCAATGAAAAACGAAGAACCTCCGTCAGCCATGGTGGTTCCTTACCGGAGAAGAAGAAGATAGGTTAGGGAAACGACAAACGGGCACGGATTCGCGAAAAGGATGACAAGACATCGTAGAGAACGACGAGATCTACCTCGTGGTGGTGACGGTTTTCGCCGGAGACGTCCGAGGTGGCCGGAAAAGCTCGTCGAAGGTTCACCGGAAACCTAGCTATGGAGAACTTCGGCGTCCGATCTGCGGGGCTACGAGTGGCGGCTCGAAAAACGGGCTGTACTTCTGGGATCCTCGCGTCGAGGGCTACGCCGGCATATATATATACGTAGGGTTTGGATATTTTGGAAATCCAAGATATTTTAGTAAATATTGATTTTCGGAATTAAAATAATTATATAAAATCGGGAATTACTATTTAGGCTCCGAAAAATATCTCTGAGCTCCGAAAAATACTAGAAAAATTCCCGGGAATAGATGAAAGGATAAGGAACACAACCAAAGTGGTTTAGCTCCCGAAAAAGACTTTTGCATTGATCAAGGAAAAAGATAAAACTCCAAGAAATATGAATTTAATCCCGAAAAAGGTCAGAAAGATTTCTGGAAAGTGAGGCATCGTCCTAACGTGTCTTACAACCTTTTCCAAGCCTTTAGATTTTAAAAACAAGGCATCTTATCTAACTTTTGTTTTTGCAAATTTTCAAATTCTTTTTAAACCACTACTTGAAAGCAATATTTTAAAGATTGAGATTTGAATTTTTTTTCCAAACCACTCATCACAAAAGTATCAATGCAATGGTATGTATGCGCAAACATGTTGTTACCCTTACGTTGGATTTTAATTTAAAGAAAAATTTCTTTTACCTTTGTTTTTATGAGCACAAAACAATTAACAGAAATCATTTTACTCTTTTTAGAAAGTAGCTAATTTTAGGGTGTTACATAAACCCAGAAGAACAAAACTGTAAATGGCTGACCGCTAACCCCTTATCTTAATCAAGCCACAAGTTTGTTCTTGTTGGAGTATTTTGTAGGATGGTTCACATGCTCAAGATCAAGTTCACTCGGTTGTCTTCATCTCACTCCACTCGTGGATGAGAAGGACATACGCCAACAAACCCACTCTGAGAAAGATAAATCAACATCCAACAATAGACCACGGCAACATCTTGCTTGGAGGAGGAGCATCCCCTGTGTATCTAGCTAAGTATTTCCTTCCTTTAGTTTTACTATTAGTAAGTTTGCTTTATATTAGCTAAAGAAATAGAAAGATGTATAACAAAATAAAAATTTATCTTAGCCAGTTATATATATATTATAAGGTGTGATCTTAGAACTTGAAAACAAAATAAAAAGTGTGTTTAGTTTTCTTTTTGTAGTTTGATTTTTTCTTAAAAAAGAGAAAAGAGAAAAATAAATAAAAGGACTCTGAAGATAATCTCTTACAATGGAAATGATGAATAGTTGCTTTATCATAATTCCTTTTAAGTACCTAGTTTTAGCCTTGAATTCTTCCAAGTTTTGGATAAGACTGTTTTGATATAAGAATTTACTCTGAACTTGAAACTCATGGGTAGCATATGCTTGATCTAAGTCTAGGTAATTGACGGATATGATATAAGAAGGTCCGGGCTATTGTTTATCTTGGTCCAAGTGATACTAGTGTTCTGAAGATTTATCTTTTGAAAAATATAAAAATGCTTCATGCTAAGTTCCTTGTATGACAAAGCTTGAATTCTTACTAGAGCCATAAATGATATTTAGACTAGGAAAACTTTTACTCATATATGCTTCTTGCTTTTGCATTGAGTTTAGTCAAGCATTGTTGACCCTTATGAGAGATTTTTCATGCTCTTAAAATCAAGATCACGTACACACCACCCACATATGCACTACTCCTACACTGGGGGTAGGCGTAAAAACATGTCATTCCATTTAGATCCACTAAAAAATATTTTACTCCTACACTGGGAGTGAACACAAAAAATATACCTTATAGGATATCCCCAAATAAATGCTCCAAAGTTCGTGTTGCTATCTCTCAAAAGTTTTGTTGCAGAAAAAAGCATTGGACTATGCAAAAGTTATTCATAGAAAAGAGAAAGAGTACTAAAAAAATGGACAAGTGTTCGAGATATCTAAAACAATGGGTACTCAGATGCCCGCCTAAAAAAAGAGAAGAAAGAAAGAGATGAATAAGATAGCCTATGTTTTCTTGCAAGGTTATGTTTCCAAATTCTAGAAAAAGAGATAAGTTTTCAAGGAGCAAAGTAGAATTAGGTTAGCCACCATATATACCATACATTCACACACATGCACATCTTGATTTAATTGTATGACTCAACTCTCTTTAGATCTGAGGTTTGACTTTACAATATATGTAGTGCAAGTATGCTCTTTCGTGCTTTTTCCACTCCTATGAGCTCCATATAAGCTTTAGTTGTAGGAAGAGAAAGGCATAACATCATTATTGTCTTAGTAAGGATCCATAAATACCATATATATTGAGAGACTCGAGAGTGTCATAAAATGGAAGCTCTGAGTTTTATTTTTGGAAACTTACAAAAACTACGGAATAATGGTTGAGCAAAGAACTAGAGACATAGTGCTTGACTTGATCGTTCTGTCTTTCATTGCTCAAGACCTAAGTGAAGGTTAAGGAGCCCCATAGTTGAAGGTAATATGGGTAAGTTTGAAAGTTAGATCAGTTCATTCTAATATGGAGGAGAATTCTTATTTGAACGCATGTGTACTTTTAAGGAGTTGCTTCGATATTTTCAAAACTCCTAATCCAATTTTTTGCTAAATTTAATTTTGCTAAGGGACTAGCAAAGGTTAGGCTTGGGGAGCTTGTTGAAGATAGTTAACAACCATTATAAACCATCAATATAATATGCATAAGGGCATAAATATGATCACCAACAAAGGTCTAGGGGTTTAAACTAATAAATTCCACAAGTTTTGGTGAATCTATATTTTCTATAGGGTTTAACCAGAAAACCATCAAGGTGGACCTACATGTCAGATTTAATTGTGCTTATCCATCGTGAAACGGACACTAGAAGGTTCTAGAGGACACCACACCAAGGCAAAGAGGCAGAGGCTGCCAAGTGTGGTCGGCCGGCCCCACCTGTAGGCCGCCCGGCCCTTGGGGACCAGTGTTAGTTTCCGCATTCTAATGTCGGTTTTCTATCGCCTGTTAGATTGCACCTACATCATTCCTTAAGTCAGTTTGATCCAAGGACTCATGTTTGATGCCCTTGGCTATATATACCAGCCCCTACCACCCCCTGAGGCATCAAGTCACTTGAGAAGACAGAAAGCCTAATCATCCTTAGAGCTTCATCAATTCTAGGGCATAGCTAGTTAGGTTAGATCTAGAGGGAGGCAAGCAGGCTTCACTTGGATTCCCGATCATGTCAAGAGCATGGTTTGATATAATCCTTATACCCCCTCTCTTTTGTATCTCCATTATTTTTATATGCTTGCTACAATTGTTATGAAAATATTAGTATTCATCTTATTCATATTCTTTGTTATAATGTTCTTTGTCTACTATGATTATATACTTAGTATAGCTAGTTTATCATTATGTTTATGCATAAGTTCGTATAGCGCTCACTCCAAAGTACACAGGGTGAGTGGTCGACATTGTGTAAGCGTGGTGCTTATACATTGTTTACCTGTGGATAAACCCTATATTATGGGCCATATGGTAGATCATGGATGTGACACTCCCATTGAGTCCTTTGTGGTACACTCCCCAAATATAGGTATATAGGTAGGATCTAGTTATGAAGGAAGACAAGCTCTGTTCTTAATCTTCCTTAGTAATATCCCTTATGTGTAGATACAAAGATGATCTTAGCCATGGTTACTAGGTGTAATTGCACTAATCAATGTATGCTTTGACTTGTAATTAAGAATGACTTAGGAATTATTCCTCTAATATTCTACCTGACCTTGCTAATGCCATAGAAAGGAGTATTCTGTGTGATTTATCATTATTGATGATCAATACTTATCATATATATATATATATATATATATATTTCTTATCCTATGACTTACCCCTGTTATGAGTAGAATATTGGTTATGGTTTACTTCTCCATCAATAGTATAAGTTAACAATAATTGTCAATGCTAGACCTTCCCTACGGTAAAATATAAATAACGACATATGGAATACTCCCGGGTGAAGTGCTACAATGGTATAATTATATGTGCGGTTGTAGATTCCTTTTGATTCATATATCTTTATATTCTTTCTAGTCACATAAAATGATAATGAACTACTTAGTATCATTCTAGTAGTGATGCTAGGCAGTACCAACAAGCATCTCTGGCACCATCACTAGGGATGACAACCTAGTAAAATAATGTTAGGGGATGTTGGTAATTAATAGGTGGCTACTAAAACAAGTGATAATTAATAAATACCGATGATGTCATTGTCGGCTCGTGGCTTGAGCCTACAATGATCTATAGCCTATCTGCATAGTACCAAACCCTCATCCTCCTCCCACCTCCCTCCCATCTTGATTATACTCATCCAAGGAGGTGCCTTTCCCACCTCTTCCTCTATTGTTGTGACCATTTTTTTACCAAAATGCTTACGGGAGGTTTTGGACTTTGAAGGATGGGCATGATCTTTGTTTAAGGTTAGTAAAAGCATCCACTCCTTTGAATTTGTAGCTTTTCAATTGTTTTGATGGCTAGATTGTTTGATTCTCATGCTAGTTATTTTTCTAATTTAGAAAGCAATTTTTAATTAGATCTTGAGGAGGGCATTGAAATTGTGGTGAATCCATCTATTGGTGTCTATGAAACCATTTCATTTCTAGCAAGTTATGCTTGGTGGTTTTGATGATTTTTAGTATGTGATGCTTTAGTACTTGTACGGAGTAGTGTAGAGTTTCTTTCAATAGGGCTACCAATTTTAATTTTGATGAACACATCCATGTTACACCTAGCGACCCATTGTTTTTAGCTACAATGGTTGTTTATGAAGGCTGCAATTTTTGTTTTCCTATAATTATTCTTCCCATTTTTATGTGTCACGAAGTAGAATAATTGTTCTTCAAGTGGGCCACCAATTTTATTTTTGAGGAACACATCCATGTGACACCTATGAACACATTAAGTTTTTAGCAAAGTTGGTTTTTCTCAATGGCTCTAGTTTGTAATTCTATAATTAGTCATGCCATTTTAATTTTGGCACCTATCAATCAATTAAATTTTTTGCTATGATGTTGTTGATGAAGGTGTAGCTCTAGTTTTTAATTTTCATGATCGCACACATGTGACACCTTTTTCTATGCAGAGATTGATCAACTATAGATGTACGATCTCACATCTATGGACATGCGGTTCTTGATGTGCGTCAATACCTTCATCATGGCTGCCAAAGCTTATGTTTCACTTAATCCAAGGGATCAAGGCTACGTGTACTGCCTATGCAAAGATTGCAAAAATCTGAGCCAATTTGGTAACATGGAGTAGATACAAAATGTCACTTGATTACCAGGTGGTTCATGAAAGACTACATGATATGGAGTAAGCATTGGGAGGTTGCTGAGAATGTTCCACAAGAAACCTTTGATGATGTGACCATGGCTAACATAGCCCCCTAGGAAATACATGTGATGAGTCAATGACTTGTATATAATTGGTAATGTAAAGTAGAACCAAATCTTTGAAATTGAAAATTTTGAATTCGAATACATAGTGAAGGATATCCATGTAGCACCGCACAGGGTTTCTTCCATACATGGCGAAAGTTATCCCTGTAGCAACACATGGGATTCAATGATTGGTATAGCCTAGAGAAACACATCGGGTTTCCATACATGCCCAAGGATACCCCTGTAGCAATCCACATGGTTCCCAAACTTGGTATTCCTCTTGTTTGATGGATCTTTGTTTTATGTGATATTAAACTTACATTGTTTACATTCTGAAGGATACCCCATGCAATACAAAAACCATGACTCATTATTGCTACTTTGCCCATTGTAATCCTAAGAGACGAGAGCAAAGAAATGGCTAAGAACCCTAGGATGGCCTAGGGACAACCGCAAGATTCGACAAACGATGGAGGTGGCAATGAGCAAGGTGGCATTGAGCAATGATGGAGCCCAAGCAGTTGTCTCTAGGTCGACCAATATGACAATGTAACTATGTTCGTCGTTGCTAATGAATTAGCCACTCTAGCTAGGCAATATTAAATGAGTTGGATCTTAGCTTATTATGGTTTTTTGAGCAGGGCCAGTCGGAGGCAAGTGGTTCGGGTAGTAGCAGGACCAAGTGAAGCAAGACATAGCTTCCTACGGGTCATCAACTAGTTCACATCTTTGAGTTCAAACAACTGGGGGTGCTAGTAGATCCGGTTAAAGTGTTGGGCCCATACAAGTGTATCATTGGGGTGCTTGTAAGGACTTCACCCTATTGAAGTAAAGAAGGTGTAATGGGAAAGCAGATGACCTATTTAAGGTTCCTGAATGTGAGAAGGAAACAATTTGTGGCAAGTTGGGAAAATATTAAGTTTCCAACTGTTGACGGTCACTAACACCCATTTTGACCATCAACATTCCACCCAAAAGCATGACAAATTGAGGTAAATCATCATCATATGTGAAGAATTTTGTTTATAATTCACCTAGTTCCACTTGTGCTTTTAAAATTATTTGTATGCAGGAAATATAGCAAAAATAGGCCAAATTGGTGACAAATATGGACACATGGGGCAAGTGGACATGACAGGAGGCCGTGGGCCTACTTGGAAGCACCACCCAGCCCCCAAGTGCTCGTGCCACGTCAGTGATCCATGGGAGCTGCTCTAGAGCCAATAAGAAGCGTCCATTCAAGTCAGTTTGATCAATGGACAAGATTTGATGCTGGTGGATTCATGGGCCCATTGTCATAGACTTGGGAGCCTCCAACTAACTTACCAATTGACCTACTATGCAAATCTCTACACGTGCTATCTTAGTAACTGCAATTGGGAGCCAACCAGAGCTGTAGGATCAAGAGGCGCTGGATCTAAGGGCTGGCCGGTGCCCCCTTGTGCTGCCCAGTGCCCTAGGTCCTCCACCAACCTACCTGCTACCTACAAGTACCCCCATGCCTCCCTACACAATAAATAGAGGGTGTGGAGCTTGGTGGAGAAGTGCCCCATTCATTTCCCAGCTCTCCAAGGTTCTCTGAGCTTTCTAGCTTAGCATTAAGTATAGAGTAGTAGTCTAGTAGTGGAGTAGAGCAAGAGTAGGAGCTTCTCTTAGAGTCTAGAAGAGTCTTCTAGGTCTAGTATAGCTCTTTTGTAATTCTTTAATTTAGCATTTACTTTATTCAGTATTTCTTTTAGTACTTTATTCTAGTATTATTGCTTTGCTTTACTTAAGTTCTAGTTCATTAGTGTTCATCATTAGTGAGCTTTGGTGCTTATAGTTTGGCATTAGTAGCATAGGTTATCTCTTAATTAGTAGCTATTCGTTAGTATTGGTTCCACCGTTTGGTTAGGGTACTTTGATCTCATTTCATCGGAGCTCAGATCGAATTAGTAAGTTTATAGATTAAGCAGGGTGCATAGGCTATAGATTACCTATGGATATGGCTAGGCCTCTAGATATATTGTGGTAGGTGGCAAGTGGTGACAGCCTTATCCATCCTCTGTATTCCACCACAATAGGTCTAGTTATTAAATCGTAGGGCTCGTGGCAGACCTTGTCTATTTAACTATCCTAGTTGGTAGGCGGGCTATGCCCTGAAGTAATAGTGCATTTCTCCTAGTCATTTGTTTACCCTTAGTTACTTGAAAGATAAATCGCTCGCTCTCCCACCTAGCTATCTCTAGTGTAGCTTGTTTAGTAGTATAGTTTAGGTAGTGTACATTCAACTTCCACTATCTTTCACCTACCTAGGACACACTTAGGCTTTCCTTAGCAATCTACCAGCAAATATAAATTCTAGCTTTCCGCCTTCCTGTGGGAAAAATATAAATTCGACACTCGGTACTTACCGAGCAAAGTGCTACGTGATAGTTCTATGCGCTCATGGAATTCCTCCAATAGTTGTTAAGTATCAACACCAACCTAGGTATAACCAGGAGGTAGTCAAGAAGCATGCCAAACACATCATGGGCACTAATTCAAGAACTTCAGGACAGAAATGAACAAGTTAGTCTAGGAGGGTAAAGAGCTAGATTGGGAGCATGAGTGTACCAAGCAGCAAGACTTTTGGGTGAATTCAAGGAGTACAAGCTATCTGAGGAGGCTACAATAGTGAGCACAAGGAATAAGGTGAACTCGCTGAAGAACATAAATCCTCAACACCTCGGTTCATGTGGCTACATGAGGAAAGTGCCTCAATGGTACATGGGACTTAAGGCAATGGAACAACGTGACATGTAACATCCTAGATGTTAAAAAGCAATTAAAAACTTGATCATGAGCATCATCAAGCATAATCACTAAGTGTCATGTCATTTGTGCATTTTAAGTTTTAATTGTTGCATTCATATGTTGCATATATGGTGTTTCTTTTGTTATGTGAAATGTTATTGATGTTAGTGATTAAGGTTCTTTGTGATTTTATATATGTGACTTTGCTTAACCAATTAAAATTTTCACCGAAATAAACATTTTAGTACAAAGTGTGCTCTATGGAATGAAAGTTGGTTTGAGTTTCTAAATCAAATATGTTTAAATTTGAGCTCAAAAATTGAATTCAATGCTGATTTTCAAACTTGGCAAATTTCTGCCTAAGTCATTGAATATCAGTTGTTAAGTTCAATTTGTGGTGAATTATTAAATCAATTTTCATAAATAAAATGTGTCCAACTTTTGTTCCATTGATTGGTCCTATACTTGAGCTATGATACTGTGAAATTGGTTAAGATGTTTGATTATTGGTTGCTCATGAATTAAATCCCAAAGTTGCTAAGTAAAATCTGCTTTTCAAAACTTGAAACCAAAACCATAGGTTTAGTTTCATTGAATCCTTGTTTCAACTTCAAAAGCTCAAAAGTTGTAGAACTCGTGTAGATCAACAACTTTTGTTCAAGGTGATCATCCTGTTTATGAGCAAAATCACAAGAAAAAGAGGGTTGAAGAGGCGCTGTCAGTTAGCTATAGTAACTTTGGCAGCTGCCTGCTTCACCTGCTCGTCGTCAGTGGCCACCCGCTGCTCTTGTTCACATCATTTATGCGTTTGGCAAGCAGCTGCTTCATGGTGGCAGCGTTAACCAGCTGTTGTTAATCATGTGTGCCTCGCCCTCACCGTTAAATCATCGACCCAGTGGCCATCTTCTCCCTTTTCCCTCTCTTAGTGCCATCGCTAGGCCACCCCTTTCAATGGCAAATTGGTCGCTGCCGATGCACCTCCATCCAATAGCTCATGGGTGTACCCTCGCCTCGCCGTTGCACACCTACCGAGCCCACACGTGTAGCCTATCTTCGCCGAAGCTGGCCTAGAACTATTGTCTTCACCGCGGTGACCCGCCATAACCACCGAGCTCCACCTAACCATGGCTAGCTCACTCCAGAGCATCTGCTAACTCTTTCTTCTTGTTTTGGCTTCCTTATGATGCCATGATGCTCATCGGCTTCCCCTTTTAATCTTTATCGCACAGGTTTTGTTGGAACACCACCACGACGTCGGTTCACACCACCGCATTCGCCATCACCACTGATGGCATAGCTCTGCCTTGGCTCTGACTCAACCAAGTAGTGCATTGGCATCATGGTTGTTGATAGTTCATAAGTGTGTATATAGGAAAGGGGATTCCCCAAGCGCACAGAACTATCGTGTAGCACTTCGCTTTGTGAGAAGCAAGTGTTGAATTTATATTTACCCAAAGGAAGGCAGGAGGACATGTTTGGGCACTATGGTTAGGTAGGCTAAGTAAGTATGTCTAGCAACATGAGGGTGATGAGGTAGTATGGATGATGGATAGAAAAGATAAAAAGGGTTTTGATCACATAACCAGAGGTAACTAGAAGTGTAGTGTAGCTGAGTGTAAGAAGTAGAGTATGTAATCTTAAAGCAACAAAAGTAAATTAATGATAGTGAGAACGTCCTTAGTACGAAGGGCATACTTGCCCTGAATTCAATTAGGCACAAAGCACTATGAGCCCTACATTTTGATAACTAGACCTAACGTGCTGGAATACAGAGGAAGGACAGGGCTATCACCACCTGCCAACTACCACAATCTATCTGGGGATCTAACCATACCTACAAGCAAGATATAGCCTGTCGACGGAATATCATCGGTAGTCCTCTGAGGGGTATCCCATGAAGGTAGATTGATCAGCAGAGATGCATGTAATTGAGAACAAGAAGGCAACAGAGACATGAGTTAGACAGGTTCAGGCCGTCAGTGTGATGTAATACCCTACTCCTGTGGTCTGTTAGATTGTATTGGCTATCGTATGATATTGTGCGAGTTTGGAGGGGGGTCCCTGCCCACCTTATATAGTTTGGGGGGCAGGGTTACAAGTCGGTTAGATCTAGGAGATAACCAGAAAGTAATAACAGATTATAGGAATCATGGGATCATACGTATCCTAATAGATCTCGTAGTATCTTCAGGATATCTTCTAGGTGTCTTATGGGAGACGTCGAGTAGCGTCGTGCCCTACAAGGCTTCATCTTATGGGCTAGACCACCCCTAGGGGCGTAGCCCATGTGGTCTACCATGGGTATCTAGGGTCATACCCCCCATAGCTAGTCCCTGAGTGCCTTGTATCCGTTGTGCAATGCTGTCTTGAGCTTGTCCGAGCGGGTATGAACAAAGACGAGCAGTCAAACTCATGGTTCGACCACCGTGATGAGTTGCCAAGTAGTTGTGAGCCATCGCCGAGCAGCGTGAACCATCGCCGAGCAGTGTGAACCATCGCCGAGTAGCGTGAACCATCGCTAAACAGTGTGACCCAAGTACGGCTTGCCATAAGGATGTAAGGAGCTCAAGTTTAGAATAAAAAATTTCTTCATAGTGGACCAAGTGTGCCCACTTAGAGTCTGACCACGAGAAAGAGAGATAGTCTTCTCTAGCTTCAAGAGGTGTGGAGTCTTCTAGATTAAAGCAAACACACTCACCATAAGGTGAAGTGTTCCCACTTAGTCCCCAAGCCTAACAGTAGGTGACATAGTCATGTGGTGCCAGGGTCCAAAGTAGAAGAAAAGTAAAAGACCAGCCGAGCAGGCAGCCAGTCCTTGGACATAGCCCCAAAATGAGAAAACTACATTCACTGCTAGGTGAAGTGTGCCCACTTAGTCCCGGAGCCTAATAGTAGGTGACATAATCACGTGGTGCCAGGGTCAGAAATAGCAGTCATTAGAAGAAAGTCCCCAATGCGATACTTGACAACAATAGATCTCTTAAACCGTGGTGATCCAGGTTAAGGCATAGTTGACAAAATTGTAGTACCAAGTGAGGTCTTCAACTTTGCAAATTGGAGCTCAAGCTAGTTCGACTTGGTTTGGGAGATACAAGGCTCCAAACAATGACACAAGAAACTGAAACTCAGTTTCAAGACTTCGAATTTTTCTGAGTTTCCAAATAGACCTCAAAACTGACTTGTGGGCCCTTTTTTAGCATGTTCTGCACATTTTCATGAGATGGTCATAAAATAACTTTTGTTCCTCATAAAATTTTCTACAACTTTGCTTTAGGTTGCTTAGACATGCAAATAATCTAAGCTATACTTTTTAAATAGTCAAACAAAGGAGCTCTAAGGGTCAACACTAGTCAAACCATTACTTGGAAACTTAATTAGACACTATGGTCAACATGAACATTGTTCCTAATGACCTTCTAAGTGTAGCTAAGTTGTTTAAGAGGATAATTAGCCCCACCACACATTGATCACACAAAACTCAAGCATCACATGCCTTGAAACAAGGAAGAACAAGGGAATTGCTACTTTTGTTTCAAAGCCATGTTTCATATGTTTCATGAGTTTGTTGCATGGTACTAGCTAACCAAGTTTCACTAAAGTGAGTTGCACATGTTGCACTTGAGTGTTGCACACTATTCATTTCCTAAAACAGACACACATACAATATAACAATATGTTGCAATGTTTCAAAAGCATGTTTCATACAATCTAAGCTCATGAATGGATGAATGATGCTCATGTTTATGAAATGCAAGTGCAAATGTGGAAGCCAAACACCTAGGGTGTTATAGCCCTCCCCCTTATAAAAATCTAGTCCCAAGATTTGACAAGCGTACCATTGATGATAGAATTCCTTATAACCTTCCCTCAAATAATCTTCTCGTTCCCAAGTTGCATCGCGTTCACTACCCTGATTACTCCACATGACCTTGTAAAACTTGACCACCCGACTCCGAGTCACACGCTCATGAGTGTCAATTACTCGGACTGGTTTTTCTTCAAAAGTTAAATCAGATTCTAACTCGATATCCCCTAGTGGAACGCTCTCTTTAGGGACACGAAGACATTTCTTCAACTGGGATATGTGAAAGACATTGAAGATAGCACTCATCTCAGGAGGTAATTGGATCTTGTATGCTACCTTACTGCTCTATCCTATGATTTGAAATGGATCGACATATCTCAGTGCAAGCTTTTGCTTCACACCAAAGCGTTGGACACTCTTCATGGGTGAGACTTTCAGATAAACGAAGTCTCCAACTTCAAACTCGATAGGTTTTCTACGACGATCAACATAACTTTTCTGCCTAGCTTGAGCTGCGGACATATGGGTTTGGACAGTACGGACTTGTTCTTTGGCTTCTTCAACAAAATCAATTCCATAATATCTCCTTTCACTGGCTTTAACCCAATTCAACGGAGTTCTACACTTTCGGCCATACAAAGCTTCAAACGGTGCCATCTTGATACTCTCTTGATAACCATTATTATAAGAGAATTCAGCTAGGGGCAACCACTTTTTCCATGAACCCTTAGATGAGATGACACACGCTCTCGACATATCTTCTAAGATTTGATTCACTCGCTCAGTTTGCCCATTGGTTTGTGGATGATAGGCAGAGCTTATTACTAACTTAGTTCCCAATAATCCATGTAAGTGCTCCCAAAAGCGGGTAGTGAACTATGGCCCTCGATCAGAGACAATAGTGCGAGGTATCCCATGAAGTCGGACTATCTGATTGAAGTACAACTCAGCATAGTCAGTTGGACAGAAATCTATGCGGATAGGAATGAACTATGCAGACTTGGCCAGACGATCTATAATCACCCAAATAGAATTAAAATTCCTCTGAGTAGTAGGGAGTCTAACAATAAAATCCATACTTATCTCCTCCCATTTCCAACCTAGAATAGAGAGTGGCTGAAGCAATCTAGCTTTTATGTGCACAGCTTTAACTCGACAACATGTGTCACACCTAGCCACATAAGCGGCTATCTCCTTCTTCATCTTGGTCCACCAAAAGCGAGGCTTCAAATCATGATACATTTTGCTACTACTAGGATGAATAGATAATTTCGAGGAATGTGCTTCAGATATGATTTGATTTCTAAGTTCTCTATCCTTTAGAACCACTAACCTATCCTTGAACCATAACACGTCATTCTCATCTACCCAAAAATGCTTGGTTTCTTGCTCTTTCGTCTTGTGCTTGATGTGGAACACACCTGGATCTGTCTTCTATAGCTCAATTATTTGACTCTGTAGAGTACAACTGACAGTGATGTTGTGAAGGACTGTACGATGTAGGAGTTTTGACAAATGGAGGTCACTTTCAACCAAAGAGTGGCAATGAGATTTCCTGCTCAAGGCATCCGCAACAACATTTGCCTTGCCAGGATGGTAGTGCACTTGTAGGTTGTAATCCTTGATCAACTCGAGCCATCTTCTCTGACGCATATTCAACTCAGGTTGAGTGAAGATGTACTTAAGACTTTTATGATCAGTGTAGATGTTGCACACATTACCAAGCAAATAATGTCTCTAGGCCTTCAAAGCATGAACAACTGTAGCGAGTTCTAAGTCATGCGTTGGATAGTTCACCTCATGCTTCTAAAGTTGGCGAGAGGTATAAGCAATGACTCTACCTTCCTGCATAAGAACACCTCCTAAACCTGTGCTTGATGCATCACAAAACACATCAAAAGGTTTCTCGATATCCGGTTGTGCCAAAACCAGAGCCAAAGTTAGAAGGGTTCGCAGGATGTGAAAAGCCGCATCACACTCGAAAGTCTAGACAAACCTCATCTCTTTTTGCAGCAACCGAGTCATAGGCTTGGCTATTTTAGAGAAATCCAGGATGAAGCGACGATAATAGCCAACCAATCCTAGAAAACTCCGAACCTCATGCACTGAGATTGGAGCCTTCTAGTCCAACACTTCTTGCACCTTGGTGGGATCCACCATAATTCCACCATTGGACAACACATGCCCAAGAAAAGGTACCTCACAAAGCCAGAATTCACACTTGCTGAACTTTGCATAAAGCTTGTGTTCACGCAATCTAGTGAGAACCACTCATAAATGTTCAACATGATCTTCTTCATTCTTAGAATAGACCAAGATATCATCTATAAATACCACCACAAATTTGTCCAACTCGGGCAAAAACACCGAATTCATCAGATACATAAAATGTGCGGGGGCATTGGTCAATCCAAAAGATATAACAAGATACTCATACAGACTGTATCTTGTAGAGAATGCAGTTTTTGAACATCCTTTGGCCGAATTTTGATTTGATGATAACTAGATCTCAAATCAATCTTGGAAAAGACTTTTGCTTTAGACAACTGATCGAATAAGATATCTATATGTGGCAAAGGGTACTTATTCTTGATTGTGACCACATTCAAAGGCCTATAATCTACACACATGTGTAGTGATTGATCCTTCTTCTTCACAAAGATAGCTGGACACCCCCATGGAGACGAACTAGGACGGATAAGGCCTTTCTTTAGAAGTTCATTCAACTAGGTCTTAAGTTCGACTAGTTCGTTGGGAGGCATTCTATAAGGTCTTCTAGATATGGGTGCTGCACTAGGTAGCAACTCAATCTTGAACTCCACGTCCCGATTCGGGGGTAACCTTGGCAAATCATCAGGAAAAACATCTGGAAAATCACACACTACAGGGATAGCTGCCATAACCTTTGCTTGCACCGCATTTGCCGCACAAGAAAGATTGATGTCCCTAGGTAGCTGCACTACAAACCTTCCTGATTACTAGGATCTCTGAGCATGACTACTCTAGTCGATGTATTAATAAGCACCCATGACTACTCATCCAGTTCATTCCCAATATCACATCGATACCCAGCCCTAGTAAAACTACCAGATCCACCTGATAACTTCATCCCTCTACCTCAAGTTGCACGTCCCCAACAACTAGCTTGGTTGGGATAGTACCACTAGTAGCCCTAATACAATAACCCTCACCCTCAACAGTATATGTTTTCTGCTTAAACTTGGATGCAAATGCGGGACTAATAAAAGAATGCGAAGCACCTAAATCAAATAGTACAACTACAGGGTGTTGATCAACCAGAAACTTACCAGCAGTTACTACCTCTCTTGAAGGAATATCAGCAATCTTAGTGTGGTTCACCTGCCCCTGACGGCCACCTTGGTAGTTATTCTTCTTAGGGTAAGGACACTCCCTTGCCCAGTGACCTATCTTGTTGCAGTTCCAGCATGGCATGTTGCTTGGAGGAACCTTGGAGCTGCCTTGACTAGTAGTGCCCTTTCGAAGAGCAACTATAAAAGCCTTGTGAAATCCAGTCTTGCCTAGATTCTTCTTCTGCGGTGGGCGGAACTTAGTAGCTGATGTTGGAGGACGGAACGGAGCCTTATGTGTGACTAGAGCCTTGGATTGTGAGGCACCTGCCTCATAGGCTCTCTTGCGATTCTTTGAAGCAGCATATATAGCATTGTTGTTTTCTTGAGATAAAGCATCACTAACAAACTCATTAAATGAGCACACTTACAATTTCTCATAGTCTTCATCAATTTGGGGCTAAGTCCCCACTTGAAACTAGCGATCTTCTTGGCATCAGTGTAAACAAACTCAGTAGCATACCTTGCAAGGTTATTGAAAGCCTACAGGTATTCATTCAAGCTCTTGTTCCCCTGTGTTAGCTTCATGAACTCTGTATGCTTGATTGCCATGAGGCCAGGAGGAATATAATTTCCCCTAAAAGCAGACTTGAACTGATCCCAAGTGATTTGGGCATTAGCGGGCATAGTGGATCGATAATGACTCCACCAAATACCAGCTGGCCCATGCAGTTGGTGAGAAGCATATTCAGTCTTCAGCACTTCTATCAAGTGAAGTAGATGGAATTTCTGCTCAAGAGTGTTCAGCCACTTATCAGCTTGGAGGGGCTCTTCAGCCTCCTTGAAGATTGGTGGTTTAGTGTCAAGGAAATCTTTGAAGTCGCTATACTAATTTGGTTCTGGTCCTTGGCGTGCACCACGCCCATCATGATTTGCAATCATGCAGAGAGCCTCAGCCATAGTGCGCTGTCCTTCAGCAAGAATTGTCATCAATTCAGCTAGTGTAGGTGGTGGTGGCGGTGGAAGATCATCATCATCACCAGCCGCACTAGTGGAACGAGTGTAAGGCATCTGCAACAATGCACAACCAGCAATTATTGGTGATGTTAGCACATTGGAGAGGAACAATGTAATTATGCCAAACTAAATTTACTAGAGAGAATATAAAATTCATACAATAAACAGAGGCAATAATTCATTCTCCAATCACCACATCATCAATTAGATTACTAGCGCCATACACAGTGCATTCCAACATGACAAGTTTTAAAATTCACCAACTAAGATAAGCATCCCGAAGGGAGCAGATTAAGGTACATTACATGCCAAGTTTGAATTAAAAGGTGCGTCCAACATCTACCACAGTACTTGGTCTATTACACAAATGGCTGCAAAAGCTTAAACTAGTGAGACTTGCTAGCTAACTACTCATCGAAGTGGTCACTATCCACATCGGAAACGCCCTGGACTTCTTCAAGATCTTCCTCTTCCTCTTCATTTGCAGGTTCAGCTACATTGACATCCATCTGCACGTCCTCTTCTTCTTCATCGGCCTCAATCACTTTACGTCCACCCACATTAGGATACCTTGGAATGGGGTGAGGAATAGGAAACAGGTGGTTGTTCAGTTGATGGTATTCAACCTAAAGCTCCTTTAGCTGCTTTTGGAGCTCATAGCACTCATTTCCACATTGTCGCTCTGAACATGTTCACCATGGCCTCAAACCAAGGCCTAGCCAGCTTCTTGAGTCCACTCAGCATCTGTAGGAGCCACTCGAGGAATGGATGCAGCTGGTCCACCCACTAATTCATCTCCAAAACTCTATGTTATGTCCATAAGCACATCAAGGGTAGCAACTTGTGCGGCTTCCCATGGGCTTTGCCCATCAGTCTCGGTGCTCCATCCACACCACAGCGGTCCAGTGGGGTTCTGTGGCACCACCAAGGTCACATTGTACCATGGCACATCTCCAAATGGCACCATCTGCACCCACATGTAATGGGGCGCCTTCGGGTACCCAACTGAGCTTAGCACCCTCTAGAGCAAGGTAGGCGTACCAAACTGGTCCAAAAAGGTGCTGCTACTTGGAGGAAACACGGGCATGGCCATCTGTATCAAAAGGAATGCAACTCTCATGACAGGATTATTTTGTTGAGAGATGAAACTTAATATTTGGGATAAGCAATTATAAGGGAGGGAGTAATGCAATATGAATGTCATGAGTGAATATGACGCATGCTCGTTCCATACGTCCTCACAAACCTAAGAAAAGTTAAGTTCTAGCAGAATATATGGTGGCATACACACGTTCTCTCGAATAGCGGTAACTAGTCGATCTACATGGTGCATTGTTAGCGTACCTACAGAAAATTTCATCGCAGCCCATCCCCACAAGAGATAATTAAGCATACAATGAAAGTAGTAAACTAAGATACTCTCCATATATACATCCCCGGATATATATACTTTGGTATCCAAATCTACCCAACAGATATACCCACAATTAAGTACCTTCATATGTACATGTATGCGACATGTAAATATTCTAGTAACCACAACTAACTCTCCCCTAGACCGACAGTTGGGCGGTCATGCTCTCACAACTCACACTTACCTTGGCATAGAGGCAATTGATCCATACATTACCATTCAAGCGAATAGCACCCATGCAATAGCACGCCGCATGGATGACGAAATAGAAACAATCACTTTCCCCCAAGTTAGTAATTATATAAGCCACCTAAAAGTCCTTATGTGGGCTACAAGGGATGTGATCACCATCACACTATAAAATTTCAGATTTTAAAACACTTATATATAACTATAAGTTGGAAAACCGTTTTCACAACAAAAGCTTTTGTTTTTAAATACCCGTATGACATGTTTAGTGTTGAATCTAGCTCTAATACCAGCTGTAACAGAACCGTCCAATTTATAAGAGCACAAGAACAAAAATAATCATTGAAACAATCAAATTCTCGCACTTGAGCCCATATAAACCCGGTAGTCAACTGAAACCTCGAAGGATTTCAAACCAACTTGCATACAACCAAGATCACAGTAATTCAACATAACACATCACACGTTACAACATTTCACAAATAGTTTGCACGTAGATTACAACACATTAGAGTCATAGTTATTACAAACCAAGTCTTGTAAAGTAGTGGAAGCAAATAGTTTACTCACACACATGGGTTAAAATACAAGTACCGGCTTGCTGATCACATCCCACAAAAGCATTTGGATAAGATAAATAGATATCATGCCCGTGATCTAGTCTTCGTCACCCGCCGGGTGGAGACAATACTTATAGAAGCCCTGATAAAGAAGGTCATCTGCAACAAGAGGGAACAAACCCTGAGTATGGGAATGTACTCAGCTAGACTTACCCATCAGAAACCAAAAATAATTGACACCAAGGATCATGCATAGCTTAATTTAGTGGATCTAGCTGACACTTTCTTTTTGCGGGAAAGGCATAAGTAATAATGATCAACTCTTAACCTGAGCTAGCAGTGACTTTTAGCCATTAACCTTTCATCTATATTAGCACCTGTACTAAGCAATCACTTGATTAAGATGCAAACATTATTAACCATAGCAGGTATACACTATGGCGACATTATCATCGTTCTCCATTTAACCATATCATTAAATTAAGTGAATCTACGTTGCCGCTGCTTAGTTAAGTTCTCACTATCCGGGAGAGACAACGATTCAAATCGATTCCTATCTAGCTGGAGGGGTATTCCTAAACACAAACCCTGCTTCCCCCGTCAGGGTCATAATCAAGTCACCTTTGGCATAATTCAGGAGTCATGAGTCCGAACAGATTGGCATTCTTAGAGAACCACTCTACCAAGGGTGATCGGGACTCTAACCTACCTTGGGCTTACGCCAATGGCTCTCTGCACATCCTTACTACCTCTAGAATGCACGCCACTGCTCACGTTCCTGGCCTGAGTCGAGCTACTAGGCTTCACGGTCGGAACGACTTATCTGGCCAGCTAAATGTTAGGCTGTGTTCAACATGACATGAGGACGTAGGTCCTTAAACGACACATACGGAGTCATTATGTCCAACCCTACACAAGACTCCGCCTGGTCTTCATTAATTTTTAACATGGTTCTTTTCCACGATAGCAAATATAGCCAACCGTGATCCACCTCATCCTAAAGCTCACAGGTGATAGGAAATCACCTGACTTCTACCGCACTAAGCATGGCTAAGCATTTAACCCGTTCCTGAACTTAAATAGGATTCAAGTGCGATATCTGGACAAGGATAGATATATAATGCAACAATTGGTTCCAACCAATTCCTATACTTAATGCATCATCAACAATAAAAGATACTCAAGATATTTGTAAAAATATGGGAGACTTAGAATGCTCTGGGGCTTGCCTTTCAGGAAAGAGGATGGGCGGTGGTTAGGGCACTCGAGCAACTCCTCCTCGGTGGCTGCTTTGTCGATTGCTTGAACCTCAGGCTCCTCCTCCTGGCTCGCTCCCTCGAACTCCAGAAGCGTCACTCCCTCCGGCACACCTATTGTATGTATCTCAAGATAAATATCATGGATGCACATGAACGAAGTTAGGAATGCTCGGGGAATGCACATGCTTACTGCAGTCCGCATTTTCTGACTTAAGCTCTATTCAAATCACTTTAACTTACCAAGTTTATACAACCTAATGTACAATTGCTCATCTTCAGTTAAGGACCTAGCACCTGTACCTAAGCATGTTCTCAAGTTAGGCTAGCACCTAAACAATCCACAAGAACATTGCAACAAAGCATACCCACAAACACTCGTATTTCAGCAAAACAGGAACTATATAGTGGTACAGTAAACTAATCATAACCGGAGATCTACAAATCGAAATGATAGGCAACAAGACAATTTGGAAAGATTATGAAATTGCCTACAATTCATTTTTAGACCTCAAGACATGATTCCAAACCTTACCAGGTCGAATTTACAGAACCACATAATCAGGTCCAAACAAGACAGAGAGCAAGCAAAACTATGATCCAACTTTGAATGACTGTAACTCCTAAACTACTTGGCCAAATACCACCAAATTTTAACAGGAGCTAGATACATAAGTTATCTACAACTTTTGTATTCACCACTTTCCCAGCAAACCAAATTATCATGGTGAACTTTGTAAAGTTCCGAGAACTATCTAGAAAAACATAATGCAAGAAAATATTTATTAACTTATGTTGCAAACATATAATTGGACAAAACCAACTTTACTCACTTATCACATATATCACAAGAACACCAGAAAGTAAAGTGTTCACCATGAATTCATTTCTTTTAATGCCTTTCTTAATTTATTTAATTATTTAAGAGGAATGATAAACATATATGAAAACTGCACCATTTAATCTACAACAATTACAGCAGGTACTACATGCTACAAGTAGGTTACTGTAAAAATTTCACATCATTTGAACAAGTATAACATCCTACACAAAAATGACAAGGCATAAAGACTTAAAATAACATAAATAGGAAATCCTAGTGAAAAGTGTCAAGCAATAGATTTTATATTTTTCTTAGCATCCTTAAGGTACTAGGACAACCTCCAATAAATTTCATTAGCATTGGATTCATAGATAATTTATAAAAATTCACACAAGGATCATCTAATGATAAAAGAACAATCTATAACTAAAAAACTATACATGCACTGACTCTCAAATTTTTACCAGAGCTTCTACTCATCAAGAAGAGCTCACCATCAAAACGTCATAATTTTTGGAGCATGGGAACTCAAGATATAAATTAAACAAGTTTGTATTCATTTAAAAACACATTTCAAGTTTCAATTTAATTCTTCTAGAAATTCCACTACAAGTGTTCATGTTATATTTTTTCTAAATACTACACTTCACCATGATCCTAAAAAAATTGGAACCACCCAATTTGGATCTACAAAACTGGAGATACAAATTTTACAAAACAGTACTCAAATCTGAAGAAATGAACTATCCTTCTAATTTTAAGTCACTGACAAGAGGGACCCATCGGTCAGTAGGGCCCGCCTGTCATCGGCACCAAAACAGGGGAGGCGGCTCGGGACAGCGTGGAACCGGTGGAGCTCGCCGATGGCGGCGTCTCCGGCGATGAGGAGGGTACCTCCATGTTCACCATGACCTCCCGCACCGATTGACATCCTAACCCTAAACTCTACCGGCCTCTAAGTACATCGGCCATGGCGCACGGTGGCTCAACCTTGGCACATGGTGGTGCTCCGGCGAACCCCGGTGCTAGGTGCTCAGACAAGGTGCTCGTCAGCTCCCAGGGACCAAGGCGGACCTCCCTACACTACCTCTATCGGCTATGGTGAAACAATCGAGCGTGGCCACGTGAGGTCACCGGCAGCGGGCGGCAGCCATGGCGCAGCGGTGCGCGGAGTCAGCAATGTCGCTCACCTAGGGCTTGGTTGGCTCAGCTAGAATGTCAATGAGGTTCGTGGGGTGCTAGTGGAGCTCTAGGTGGGACGGTGCTGGCTGTGGTGCAGTGCTAAGCTGTTGCAAGCACGGCCGAGCAATGGCGACGACGGTGGCTATTGCGGCTGCTGCGGGAAGAGGAGGAGCAAAAAATGGAATGAGGCGCTGGGGGTCTCATGGGTGGACGTTGGCGGTTCATTTGGTGCACGGCAGCCCGGCGTGGCCTAGCCGGTCAGGCCAGCGGTGACGCGCGGCGCCACGCGGCGGTGAAGTTCTGAAACGGCCGGATTACTGTAGCTTCCATTCAGTTAAGCCATCTAAGCCTGACAGCGATACTTGACGACGATAGATCTCTTAAACCGTGGTGATCCAGGTTAAGGCATAGTTGACAAAATTGTAGTACCAAGTGAGGTCTTCAACTTTGCAAATTGGAGCTTGAGCTGGTTCGGCTTGGTTTGGGAGATACAAGGCTCCAAACAACGACACAAGAAACTAAAACTCAGTTTCAAGACTTAGAATTTTTCTGAGTTTCTAAATAGACCTCAAAAATGACTTGTGGGCCCTTTTTTAGCATGTTCTGCACATTTTCATGAGATGGTCATATTTTACCAGAGCTTCTACTCATCAAGAAGAGCTCACCATCAAAACGTCATAATTTTTGGAGCATGGGAACTCAAGATATAAATTAAACAAGTTTGTATTCATTTAAAAACACATTTCAAGTTTCAATTTAATTCTTCTAGAAATTCCACTACAAGTGTTCATGTTATATTTTTTCTAAATACTACACTTCACCATGATCCTAAAAAAATTGGAACCACCCAATTTGGATCTACAAAACTGGAGATACAAATTTTACAAAACAGTACTCAAATCTGAAGAAATGAACTATCCTTCTAATTTTAAGTCACTGACAAGAGGGACCCATCGGTCAGTAGGGCCCGCCTGTCATCGGCACCAAAACAGGGGAGGCGGCTCGGGACAGCGTGGAACCGGTGGAGCTCGCCGATGGCGGCGTCTCCGGCGATGAGGAGGGTACCTCCATGTTCACCATGACCTCCCGCACCGATTGACATCCTAACCCTAAACTCTACCGGCCTCTAAGTACATCGGCCATGGCGCACGGTGGCTCAACCTTGGCACATGGTGGTGCTCCGGCGAACCCCGGTGCTAGGTGCTCAGACAAGGTGCTCGTCAGCTCCCAGGGACCAAGGCGGACCTCCCTACACTACCTCTATCGGCTATGGTGAAACAATCGAGCGTGGCCACGTGAGGTCACCGGCAGCGGGCGGCAGCCATGGCGCAGCGGTGCGCGGAGTCAGCAATGTCGCTCACCTAGGGCTTGGTTGGCTCAGCTAGAATGTCAATGAGGTTCGTGGGGTGCTAGTGGAGCTCTAGGTGGGACGGTGCTGGCTGTGGTGCAGTGCTAAGCTGTTGCAAGCACGGCCGAGCAATGGCGACGACGGTGGCTATTGCGGCTGCTGCGGGAAGAGGAGGAGCAAAAAATGGAATGAGGCGCTGGGGGTCTCATGGGTGGACGTTGGCGGTTCATTTGGTGCACGGCAGCCCGGCGTGGCCTAGCCGGTCAGGCCAGCGGTGACGCGCGGCGCCACGCGGCGGTGAAGTTCTGAAACGGCCGGATTACTGTAGCTTCCATTCAGTTAAGCCATCTAAGCCTGACAGCGATACTTGACGACGATAGATCTCTTAAACCGTGGTGATCCAGGTTAAGGCATAGTTGACAAAATTGTAGTACCAAGTGAGGTCTTCAACTTTGCAAATTGGAGCTTGAGCTGGTTCGGCTTGGTTTGGGAGATACAAGGCTCCAAACAACGACACAAGAAACTAAAACTCAGTTTCAAGACTTAGAATTTTTCTGAGTTTCTAAATAGACCTCAAAAATGACTTGTGGGCCCTTTTTTAGCATGTTCTGCACATTTTCATGAGATGGTCATAAAATAACTTTTGTTCCTTATAAAATTTGCTACAACTTTGCTTTAGGTTGCTCAGACATGCAAACACTCTAAGCTATACTTTTTAAACAGTCAAACAAAGGAGCTCTAGGGGTCAACACTAGTCAAACCATTACTTGGAAACTTAATTAGACACTATGGTCAACATGAACATTGTTCCTAATGACCTTCTAAGTGTAGCTAAGTTGTTTAAGAGGATAATTAGCCCCACCACACATTGATCACACAAAACTCAAGCATCACATGCCTTGAAACAAGGAACAACAAGGGAATTGCTACTTTTGTTTCAAAGCCATGTTTCATATGTTTCATGAGTTTGTTGCATGGTACTAGCTAACCATGTTTCACTAAAGTGAGTTGCACATATTGCACTTGAGTGTTGCACACTATTCATTTCCTAAAACAAACACACATGGAATATAACAATATGTTGCAACATTTCTAAAGCATGTTTCATACAATCTAAGCTCATGAATGGATGAATGATGCTCATGTTTATGAAATGCAAGTGCAAATGTGGAAGCCAAACACCTGGGGTGTTACAAATCGTATTATTACTGACAACCGTTATGCTTGTAGAGCAAGACGTAGAGCTTGGCCAGTTGCGCCAAGTCATCAATCAACTCTAGGAGGAGGAGAAGAAGATGACTAGGTGGGCGGAGAAGGTGGCCGAAGAGCTGAAAGGTGAGTACTTCATGGTTGGAGTTGTTGTTGGAGTGATTTTTTTGTTTGATGGTTCCTTGTGATGCCTGCAGACTACCATCGGAGGACCAAGCCATAGTTTGATGTGCTGGAGCAGGAGGCCAGGACCTAGAGGAACAAGCTCGACATCATGGTAGCTGGAATCAAGCTGGTGCTCGAGTGCATCAACATGGAGGTGGCTCCTTAGCCCGATGGCTAGCCACCATGCCCAGACACTATCATCGATAGGTGCAAGGTGGCGTGGGAGAACCTCAAAAGCTTCAACCATGATGCCACTATCTAGCCATTAACCTTCAAGCGATAGGGGTTGGATTCACTAGAGGGACAGAGGCGACAGAGCATCAACAGCTAGAAGATGAGGTGGATGACACGGCAAAGAAGCTGGTGGGCGATGTCGACCTATTTGGTGAGATGGATAGTGATGGCGAAGCCCGGTGATCTACTCGAAGAACATGCTGTAATAACTGAATAGGGTAGTTAAAATATGAAAGGGCGCAGATAGACATTTATGTATATGTATAAAACTTGACATGTGCATGCTTATGTAGTTTGCTAGTATTGCGGTGAAGAAATCGTTGTAGTGTTAACCCTTACGCAATTATACATAGTATAGGTCCGAGCAGTTAGTTCATTACTTAACTCTTGGCCTTGGCTAGCCCATAGTCCATAACATCAAGCGTGGAGCCCATGCACGTGTAGAAGGAATAGGCATGACCAAGGAACCATAGCCGACCACCCATAACACAGAGCGTGGAGCCCATAGCATGTGTAGGGAGAGATCGGAGACTGGGTCTTCTCCAAAGAGAATAGAGCAGAACATGTGCTGCTCAGTAGTTGGTGAAATAACTTGGAGATACACGTAGTATAAGTGGCATCAGAGCAGTTAGTTCTTTTACTGAGCTCTTGGCCTTAGCTAGCCCATAGTCCATAACATCGAGCGCAGAGCCTGTGCACATGTAGGAGGAATAGGCATGACAAAGGAACCACAGCCGACCACCCATAACACAGAGTGCAGAGCTCATAACATGTGTAGGGAGAGATCAGAGACTAGGTCTTCTCCATAGTGCATAGAACAGAACGTGTGCTACTCGTTGGTCGGTGAAATATTTTGGAGATATGGAGAAACGTGGTAGAGCGTTTATGGAGATCACATATTGGAGATATGGAGAAACATGGCAGAGCACTTATGGCGATCACATATTGGAGTTCATTAAGGAGTAGCTTAGAGCTCAGTGACCGTAGCTAGAGAATAAGCCGTAATGGAGAAATAATGGAGACGAGTTATGGCGAATAAAATTTTATTCATCATAAAGTGGAGAATACATATATGGAGAATTTCAAGGATAGAAACGTATAAGGTGCTCGATGTGCCATGAGTTGGGGATATTGATTCCATCCAAGTCACAAAGTTGATAAGACCCTAGTCGGGTAACCTCTTTGACCACGTAAGGCCCTTTCTAGGGGGAGGAGAGCTTGTGCATCCCTTTGGTTTTCTATTTTCTATGGAGAACGAGGTCACCGATAGCAAATGAATGACCTTTGATGTTACGGTTGTAGTATCTTTGCAAGCCTTCTAGGTATTTGGCTGTGCGGATACAAGTGATCAAGCATTCTTCCTTGGCCCTATCGATGTCCTCTGTTTGAATAGCTGCGGCTTGCTCTTCATCATAATTTTCCACCCTAGGTGCTCAGAAGGCAACGTCTGCTGGTAGTATGGTTTCTAAGCCATAGACCAAGAAATATGGAGACACACCGGTGCTGCGACTAGCTTGAGTGTGCAGTCCCCATACCACAGCTGGTAGCTCTTTGAGCCATCTGCCCCGGATGCTTTTCCTCTTTCTGATATAGCCTCTTTTTGAGGGCATCAAGGATCATGCCGTTCGCTCGTTAGACCTAGCCATTTGCTCTAGGATGGGCAACGGGGATGTATTTGATGGAGGTGCATCGGTCTTCGCAGAAGTCCCAAAAATGATGGCCAGTAAATGTAGTTCCAAGGTCGGTGATAATGCTGTTAGGGAGACCAAATCTATGGATGATATCTTCAAAGAGCTCGACTGCTTTCTTTGTAGTGGCCAAAACAAGCGGTTTGTATTCAATCCACTTAGAGAACTTATCAATTGCGACGTACATGTACTAGAAACCACCTGGCACTAGCTTGAAAGGCCCAATCATGTCCAGTCCCTAGCATGCAAAGGGCCAGGAAGCTGGGATGGTCTGCAGTTCTTGTGTCGGCACGTGTATTTGCTTGGCAAAAAATTGGCATTCTTCACATTGTCGAACAAGGTCTTCTGCATCGGAGATGGCTGTGGGCCAGTAGAAACTAGTTTGGAAAGCTTTGCCGACCAGGTTTCTCGAGGCCGTGTGGTTGCCACAGGAACCAGAGTGAATTTCAAGAAGTAGTTTCACTCCCTCTTCTTGGGTGATGCATTTTGTAGTATCCCTTCCTTAGCACTTTTCCTCATCAAGTTGTCGTCCACTAGCATGTAATGCTTGCTTTGATGGATTAGGCATTCGGTTTCAGTCTTGTTGGCGGGTACTTTAGAGCTAGTGAGGTACTTGATGAACTATTCCCTCCAATCCATGGCCGGCGAAGGTATTGTAAGTACTAGCTGCTCGACGGCGGGAACTTCTTAACCTTCCTTCTCTTCCTTAATGGATGGCGCCAAAAGATCTTGAATGAAGACCCTAGGCGGAATCATGGCGCAAGAAGAGCCTATCTTGGATAGGTGGTCGGTGAGCTGATTTTGATTTCATACCACATGGTGGTACTCGATAGCGTAGAATTTTCCTTCAAGCTTCCTGATTTCAGCGCAATATGCATCCATCTTTTCATTGGAGTAGGACCAGTATTTATTGAGCTGGTTGATGACTAGCACGGAGTCCTAGTATACCAAGAGGCATTTGACGCTGAGCTCAATGGCTATATGGAGTCTGTGGAGACACGCTTTGTATTTGGCGCCGTTGTTGGAGGCCAGAAAATGTATTCGGAGAACATATCGGAACTTATCCTTGGTCGGCGTAATGAACAAAATGCCCGCACCAGCACCATTGATGTTGAGGGCACCATCAAAGTACATCACCCAGTACTTGGTGCAAGTAGCGGTGATGGGCTCCTAGATCTCGGTCCACTCAACGACAAAATCAGTGAACACCTATGACTTGACGGTAGGCCTGCTTTCTGAATTCGATGGAGTAAGTGTCGAGCTTGACAACCCACTTGATGATGTAGCCATTGGCCTCTTTGTTGTGAAGAATGTCCCCTAGAGGGAACTCGGTGACCACGACAATCTTGTAATACTTGAAGTAATGGCGAAGCTTGTGTGACGTGATCAGAATAGCATATAGTAGTTTTTGAACTTGAGGATAACGAGTTTTGGGCTTGTTATGGACCTCACTAATGAAGTAGACTGAATGTTGCACCTTATAGGCGTGCTCGGCCCCCTCGTGTTCGACGACGATAGCTGTGCTAATGACGCAAGAAGTGGCGACAATGTAGATCAGTAGAGTTTCATCTAGTTAAGGCGCTGTCATGATCAGAGGCTTTGTTAGAAATAACTTGAGCTGCTTGAAGGCTATATCTATCTCTTCAACCAGGAGAAGCACTCGAAGGCCTTGAGGAGTTTAAAGAACGGTAGTCCCTTTTCACCGAGGCACGATATAAAGCGGCTTAGAGCAACCATGCAGCCTATAAGCTTCTGTATGTCCTTTATGTAGGTCAGATGTTTCATGTTGGTGATGGCGGAGACCTTGTCGAGGTTGGGTTCGATGCCACGGGTGCTAACGATGTAGCCCCAGAGTATATCGGATGGAACTCCAAAGATGCACTTTTAAGGGTTCAGCTTCCATTAGTACCTTTTTAGGTTGGCGAACATTTCTTTGAGGTTGGTGATGAGATTATCAGCGGTCTTGGACTTTATGACCACATCATCGATGTAAGCTTCGATGTTGTGGCCTATCTGTTGATCGAGGCACATCTGGATGGCCCTTTGGTAGGTCGCCCCGGTGTTTTTGAGTCTGAAGGACATGGTGGTATAGCAATACGCACCAAAAGGCATGATGAATGACATCTTAATCTGGTCTTCTTCCTTGAGGGAAATCTAGTGATAGCCAGAGTAATAGTTGAGGAAGGAGAGCAGTTCGTAGCCGGCGGTGGAGTCTACAACCTTGTCTATCTGAGGTAGACCAAAGGGGTCTTTCGAGTAGTGTTTGTTAAGATTAGTGTAATCAATGCACATTCTTCATTCTTTATTCTTTTTTTGAACGAGAATAGGGTTTTCTAACCACTCAGGATGATACACTTCTTTTATGAATCTGATAGCTAGGAGCTGTTTTATTTCTACCCTAATAGCCTCCTTCTTGTCTAGCACGAATCGTCAGAGTTTTTGCTTGATCTGTTTAGCGGTTGGCAAGACATTCAAGGAGTGCTCGATCTTCTCTTGTGGTACCCCCGACATGTCTGCAGGTTTACAAGCAAACACGTTGGCGTTAGCATGTAGGAAGGAGATGAGCGCACTTTCCTATTTAGGGTCAAGGTTAACTTCCTTGGTTTCTTTGGACTTGGCGGAGGCGTGAGGATGCTCCAGCGATGGGATCTCTAGGTCATCGGCGGGCACCGACTTAGTGTCGGTGACCACACTAGCCATCTAGATGGAGAGGTCGGTGGCTTCGGTGAGGGCGAGGCTCTCTATCTTGCAGGCATAGGTGATGGAGAGGTTGGCCCATAGGGCTAGGACTCCTATAGGTGAAGGCATCTTCGAAACTAGATAAGCATAGTGTGGTACAACCATGAACTTAGCTAGAGCTGGCCGACCAAGTATGGCATGGTAGGCGGTGTTGAAGTCGGCGACGTAAAAGTTGAAGTGCTCGACGCGGTAGTTGCTTGTCGTGCCATACTATACTGGTAGGGTGATCGCTCCAAGTGGTTTGGATGCCCTGCTAGGTACCACACCCCAGAAGAAGGAGTCCAAAGGTGTGAGATCTGTTATCCTGAGGCCTAGCTCCTTTAGGGATCTTGTGAAGAGGAGGTTTAGAGCGCTCCCACCATCGATGAGCACTTTTCTAAAAAGCACTTTCTAGATAGTTGCATCATGGATGAGGGGGAAACACCTAGTGTAGGGGATGTCCACCCACTGGTCGCCCCTGCTGAAGGTGATGGGGACTTTGGACCAAGGGCGATAGCTAGGGTTGGCGGCGGTGTCTTCCGCATTGACAGCGAGCACCCAGTGGGCGGCGAGCTTCCATTCTCTTCTACTCTTGGTGGAGGCGAGCCCCCCAAAGATGGTGGCAACCACCTTGTCGTGATCCTAGAAAGCATTGTTATTGCCCCTAGGTGGTCGGCGGCCTCCGGCGCCATCATTGTTGTTGGCATTTGGCTTTTTGGCCTAGAACTCCCTAGCCAAGCCGAGACAGTCCTTCATCTTATTCTTGGCGTTCTTGTGGAGAGGGAACAGGCCATCAAGGATCTTCTTGTACTGCTCGTCATAGTTGCGCTTGGCTCGAGGCTCTTCGATGGCGGTGATGATGTGGTCTGGTCAGCGACGGTGATATTGACCAGACTTGGAACCTTCCGGCCGACCTGATCGATGGATGTGATTAGATCATTGTTGTTGATTTGCCTCCTCAGGTAGTGGGGGAGCAGGTGGTGAATTGTTGGTGAAGACAACCTCGAAAGTAGTTCTAAGATCAGATCTGCAGTTGCAGGTGTTGGGGTGATCAACACAGTACAAATCTGTACCAGCTCGATGAGCTCTCCGACTCCGTCAGCGTTGATGATCCACAAGATTGATTCGACCCTAAAGATCTAGCCGGGCTATGGGAGGGACAAAGAGCCTATGGAACGTACCATCTTGTTTGATATATAAACAGCACACACACCCCTACCTGGCGCACCAACTATTGACATAATATCATCGGTAGTCCTCCAAGGGGTATCCCATGATGGTAGATTGATCGGCAGAGATGCGTGTAATCGAGAACAAGAAGGCAATAGAGACACACGAGTTAGACAGGTTCAGGACATCAGTGTGACGTAATACCCTACTCATGTGGTCTGTTGGATTGCATTGGCTATCGTATGATATTGCGCGAGTTTAGAGGGGGTCCCTTCCCACCTTATATAGTCCAGGGGGCAGGGTTACAAGTCAGTTAGATCTAGGAGATAACCAGAAAGTAATAACCGATTACAAGAATCATGGGATCATACGTATCCTAACAGATCTCATAGTATCTTCAGGATATCTTCTCGATGTCTTGCGGGAGACACCGAGCAGCATCGTGCCCCGCAAGGCTTCATCTTGTGGGCTGGACCACCCCTAGGGGCATAGCCCATATGGTCTACCATGGGTATCTAGGGTCGTACCCCCCCCCCCATAATCTATAAACTCGTTGTTTCGATATGAGCTCTAGTAAAATAAGATCAAAACACCCTAACTAGACGATAGAACAAGTACTAATGATGAACGAACTAAACACTAAGATAATAATGATGCTAATGCCAAAGGACAAGCACCTAGGCTCACTAATGATAAACAAGAGCAAGACATGACTTGAACTAAGCAAAGATATATTACTGAATAAAGTACTTGACAAAGTAAAGTTCTAAATAAAGTAAATGCTAAAAGAAAGATTACAAAGGAGCTATACCAGACTAAAAGACTCTTCTAAACTCTGAGGTGAGCTCTGCTCTACTCTATCACTACTAGCTAGCTACTACTTCTAAGCTACTACTCATGGAGAGCTTCTAGAGAGCTTGGAATGCCTTGAATGCTTGAGTGATGATCTCCACCGAGCACCACAACCTCTTTTATAGCATGTAGAGGGCATGTGGGTACTTGTAGGTGAAGGACAGGTGGTGGAGAGGCAGGGGAATTGGTCGACCATCCCCTGCACGCCATTGCATCCAACGGCGATGGATGGCTCCTAGATGGTGGTTGCATGCAGGTAGGTCGGTTGCTTTGGCAGGTAAGGTGGTAAGAAGGTGGGTTTGGGCCTCCCATGTGAATGATGGTGGACCCAGCAATCTGTGGCAGCTCAACATCATCCCTTGGATCAAACCAACAAGGATCAACATTGGAGAAGTAGTGTGGAGGCCTTCACACGGATCAGTGATGTGGCAAGGGCCATGGTAGCCTCATCCAACGCCACATGGTGTCGGCCAACTAGGCCTTATGGGCCTAGGGCCCCCTACCACATCCACTGGTCTCCTATGGTCCTTATTTGTCCATTTTTGTGATTTTTTCTGCATACAAATATTTTTTCTAAGTACAAGTGGAACTAGGTGAATTATAAACATAATATGACACATGTGATGTTGTTTTACCTTAGTTTTGGGTGGAATGTTGATGGTCAAATGAGGTGTTAGTTGTAACACCCCTAGTGTTATGTACCTATTGAACAATAGTTTAAAGTTTAATAAGTTTTCTATGCTTGGTGATAAATTCTTGCATGAAATGATACGATGCATGTTTGTTTAAATCACCTTTGTGAAAATAGTAAACATGTGTGATGTCAACCAACCTTGATTTGTGTGCTTAAACATCTCTAAATAGACTTTTGAGCAAAAGTTGTCTAGGGTTCATGTTGGAAAAGTCCGAAGAAAATATCTAAAAAGACCAAAAACCCTAACTGGATTTTAATTGCTTAATAGTTTTGAGAGCTGTATAAATAATCATTTTCTTAATATACTTAAAATTTTGTTAATATGAAAAACATAGTATAAGTCATGTACTTTGTGGTAGGGTGCTTGTTTGTGCCTAGATTGAATGTGTGATAGTTTAGTTAGTGCTCCAAAGTTTGAATAAAATGTTGTATCCTGGGTGACTTAGAAAATTTCCAAGTGCCCAGTGTTTTCGCTGACGCTGTAATGTTTAGCGCTATTTTCTCCTAATCTGTGATTCTAATGGTCATGGCCCCTTAATATGAGTTGGAGATTGAGATGCTGGGAAAATATCTTGTATAGGACATGGGGCTAAAACCTTGCCCAAATCCTCTATGTCGTGCATCAAAGTGGGGCACATGGCCACTGCTATCGCCACGCCCTACTCTATCCTCACTACACCTGTGCGCGCATAGGGGTGCCATGTCCACCCATGCCCTACTTGCATGCATGCCCATGCCCACCTACCCACCCTCGTGCCTTCAAGTGGAGGCCGAGCCCCCTTGCGCACCTCACTCCCCTTTGCCTCCCGCTCGCTCTACACTCCATCTCTCTTGCTCTATGTCTCAGCGTGATGTCGCCATGGCCAGTTGAGAGCTTTGGCTAGCTGTTGATCCATGTTCCACCATCACCAACTCTACCTCTAGCTCCGCTCTACCTCGCACACGCTCGCTAAGCCCAACCAGGCTAGAACCGCCTTGTCATAGCCGCTATAGCGCCACTGCCGCCGTGTAGTCACCCGCCGCGGCCGCCGCACACATGGCCGGGCCACCACCAGCTGCGCTCGGCCGAACCAACACTGCCACCAGCTCTTTTGTCCCCTTCTCACTCCCATTCACACCTTGATCTGCTTGCTCATTGCTAGAGCACCGCTACCGCTTGCTGTGGCCGCTGGGTAGTCATATGCTGTCGTGGCCAGGCCACCATGAGCTACTGCTAGCTAGTTTAGGGCTAGGTTTGTGTGCGGCCTAGTACACCTCTGCCTCGTGTCACCTCCCCACCACCGACGAGTACCTGGGGTGGCCGGATTCGGCCGGTGGCGGACATAGAGCCATGCCCCTCGGTTTTGCTCATCGATAAGAGGAGTTAAGGGTAGGAATATAAAGAAGAACAGGGTTCCTGTTGTAAAGATGCAAGAGATAAAGAAAAGATGGGAGGGTTTGCTTGGATTAGTAGGGAGTCTAGGGTTCCTGAGGAAAAATGTGTTTTCCTTTTTTGTGATCTTTTTCTTTTAAGTTTAAATAGGCTAAAACTTCAATAATTCATAGTAAATCATATAAAAATCCTAAAAATGCCAAACCAGTTTTGTTACACTCCACATGACTAGATCTATTTAGTAGACATATAATATCATATGCTTTAGTTTCAAGTTTTTGTTGTATAGATAATCCAAGCTTTCATGTGTATAATTAATAGAGGTTGTTTGTGTAGTCCAAATCCAATAAAATTTTTATCGTAAACTAGTATTGATGTGTGTGTGCTCTGGTAAAAATTTCATGTTCAGTTGATGCATATTCGCTGAGTTATTGATTTATCTTATGATACGCTTGTTTAATGGTTTTAAAATAGTTAAAAGTATATTAAAATGGAAAATATGTGTCATCTAGGTTTTATAACTGTTTTTTTGTACCATGAACCTTTAATATGTCTCTGGTGTTGTATAAAATGCAAATGGTTGTTTTGCTCGCATGTGTGATAATAGTAACTTGAAAGTCGCTAGCAGAGGATGAGAGTTGAACCTCCAATGTTTAGTTACCCTTCACCGTGATGACGTGTTGCTTGTCTTTTAGTGTTTGTAAATGTCTTGTTATGCTTGTTTGACTGAAGCATGCATCGCATCTTTGCATACTTTTAGGTGTGTTGGCAGTTGATAGATCGATTGATGGCCTATGGAGTTGAACCAGAAGCCAGTGAGATGTGACTATGTCCAAAAGATGGAGATGGTTGATCACGTCCTGAAGACGGAGCCAACTAATTTAGTGTTAATAAGTTACATAGGCAAGCCCCGGTGCATAACCCCTATTTTTATAGCACTTATTATTATGTTGTTCATGCATTAAGTTACAGGAGTTGCTTGAAACCCACCTGCATAAATATTGTATCCTATGAGTCCCCACTATTATGGCAGGAATCAAGTGGTATGCCCTGCTATACAACCTACGGTAGAAGTCGGGTGATGGACTGTCACTCGTGAGATATAGGTCATGGCTATACTATTACAACTATCACATGGATTCAGAGATGGATAATAATTGGAGATCGGGCGGGAAGTGGAAAAATTGATTTTTGTTGAAGGATTGGTGGGTGCAACTGGGCGTGGCTCTGGCTGTACATTTTCCCACCTATGTCGGTTAAGGATCGTTCGTTAATAGCGTTGTGACAAGTTTGAAGGTACCGAACACATAACAGGGGCCTAAGTTATAGTTGACCATGAAGCAAAGTACTTTCCTATGACTCAGGGTCCCTAAAAAGATTATTGGAGTGTTACACTAGTGTTGACACCTGTGGTAGCACACAGAGACAAAATTCACAAGCGCACGGGTATCGAAGTAGTTTTCACCCGGAGTATTATCGAGTATCGTATCCACGGGGAAACATGTGTGTTGTCTAACAACTAGTTTGTTCAGGGATAAAAATCAAGGTTTAAGGTATGAGTAGAGAGGATTTCGATGGTTATGACCCTATGCAAAGCAAGGCTTATGATTTTAGTGTTCACTTCGGAACGGCGCTTAGACGGTAAAGCACCACTAACAGATAACTCTGCCGGCACAATTATGGTCCTACTAATTTAAGAACCTGCTCAATTTGGTGTGGACTACAAAGGATAGATGGGGCTGTCACATCCTGCTACTACCACACAACTAAGAAAAAGGGAGCAAACATAGGTAGCTGATAGCTTAAGCACCACGCTTATGCTAACGATTACTACTCTAATCCAGAGATCTAACAAGGACTAGAGCACTCAAAAGTACTGTGAACCCATGAACAAAAGAGCACAAAACTTACTTTAAACAAAAATCAATTACTAGAGGTATCTTAGATGTAGACTTGGAGAAGCCTAGATCCACCAAAGTACAAGCCGTAGAGATAGCACTGATAGGCCGGTACTTCCCCCAAACTCTTCCCTTACTCTCTCTCTATTAGTGTACAAATAATAGATCCTAACTAGAGGACTAATCTCTCTTGAATGCGATGCCCTGATCCTGAGATGAGGATTTGAATTAGGGTTTCAAGATGGCCCTAGGGAGGGGGTAGGGACATATATATATATATATATATATATATATATATATATATATAGGCCAGAGCATCAATTCTGAGAACTTGGATCAAACCGACTTGAAAGGACAACATAGATGCAATCTAGGAGGTGGTGAAGAACCGACATTCGAAGGAGACACTGAGCCATGGGTCCCATAGGTCGACCGGCCTATAGGTGGGGCTAGCCAGCCCCACTTGGTAGCCCCTCACGGTCTTCTTTGGTGTGGTGTCCTCCGGAACCTTCTAGAGTTGTTTACACCATGGTTAAGCGCGATTTACTTTGATGAATAAGTCCACCTTGACAGTTTTCTGGATAAACCCTGCTAAAAACACAGATTCACTAAAACTCATGGAATTTATCAGTTAAACCCCTAAACCTATATTGGTGATCATTTTTATGCATTTATACAAGTTATGTTGATGGTGCATGATTGATGTTGATGACCGTTAATAACTAGCCATTCGAGGAGTTGTTAGGAGGTGGGGAATGTCCATGGTAAAACTTATCAGGGGGAAACTCGTCACCGCTCGATGGGGCGGGCCTCATAGGGTGGGTTCCCTGGGATGGTCGGATCACTTTCAAACCTAGGTCTTACGAGAGGAAAGGTAGCCTTGTACTTGCTCCTTCGAGAAGTATGGGCGTGTATTTGGGATTGCCTAGCTGGATGTACCTCGATTGCAATCGCCGCCCTCCACAGAAATGGATACCACTTGTCACACTACTGCTATCATAGTTAATGCAACTAGAACATGGAGATGATGAGGATGTTGTTAGATCATAAAATATATCCTGATTGCTCACCACATGCTTGAAAGTAGATCAAGTGCTTACGTAGAATGGTTAAGTAATGAACTTGATGTGACTACTAAAACTTTGAACATAAGGGTGCACTATTAGTAATGTTTCTCTGCAAAACAATGAAATAGCTAGCCAAATAGCCCCCTACATACCCTTGAGAGTCGAGAGACTACTCCCACCTAGTCGGGTAAGTCTTGTGGAGTACATTGTGTACTCAGGGTTTTATTCCCCCTGTTGCAGGTAACAGATGGATGCTAGAGCTAATTGTTGCTGTGTGTGGATACCTCCTAGTGGGATCAGTGAGGAAATCATTCTGGTGCAATCTTAGTAGTTTCTCTCATATAATTCTACTTCTGCTTTAATATTCAAAACTATTTTACTTCCGCTGCTCTTGTATAAAATAACCCTTCTTCCGCTGCTTATATGAAATCTATTTTGTAATAACTCTAATTTTATAATCTTGTGATGTATGAAATGGTTAAGAATGTTGTAAGCTTTATTCACTTGTTTATGATCCTGATGAAAATGTGGATTTTCGAGTTCTCTTGTTAAGTGTACTCGACAGAATACCATGTTTAACTTAGTCTCTTGTGTACTTAGTGTCAAATGGCTGACAAGTACACATGGGATTAGGTTAAATTGGGTGGTTCTACCACATTAGCGACCATCAACAAGCTCCCCCAAGCTACCCCTTTGCTCGTCTTGAGCAAAGATGTGGGTTTAGCATGTTGGATCAAGAATTGCTTCAATGTAATGCCTTGCAAAAACTCATATACAAACCAATACTATCTCTTGAGTTGAGAAAGTTAGTGATAGAAATTCATCATCAGTCTTAAGCCATATGGGGCTTATAGCTTTCACCTTGACATAGGCAGTTGCAAGATTAGCATAGCATAGATAAAAACTTTCTTCCCTGCTTTAGTTTAGCCAAGACTTCTTGGAGGTTTTCAAGATTTTTGAAAGAAAGACTTGCCTAGTCCCTCACATGGTACACTCAATTTCTCAATGGTGTTTGAATCCTCCCCAAGGCCAATAGATCTTAGCATTTCTCCTACTCTAAGGCTTATGTGGAGTTCATAGGTAGGGGGTAAAAAGCAAGGCTCACTTGAATTGAATTTATTGCTAAGTCAAACACTTGGATCACAAGGAGCAACAAGTTATACAAAATGATCAAGATGTGCAGGTGTGTGGTATTTTGCAGAACTGGTACTCCCTTTGAGAAGTTCCCTTCCTCTAGCTTCCTTTTTGAGAGAGCATGGCTACCTTATTCTTTCTCTCTTCCATTTTTTGGACTATAGAGCTTTTTGCTCTTCTCTCTCTTTCTTCGGTAGCCCATGTCTCTCTTTATAATGATAGATACGTAGAGGGGGTATCAACATAAGGGTCCGTTTGGTTGGGCTTTTGGCTTTGGCTTTTGGCCCCAAAAGCCAAAAGCCCAACCAAAGGTACTGCTTTTCCAGGTGACTTTTTCAGAAGCAGCTGCTTTTCCATAGTACAATTTTGAAAGTTGGTTTGACTCTGCTTTTGGCTTTTGGCTTTCTGCTTTTTGAAATTGGTGGAATAAAAAGCTCTTCCATAGTTGTTTCAAGAGAGATAAAGATAGAATATATATTTTATACTTGTTTAACCAAACAACTTTCAGCTTTTCTATAGCTCACAGCCCACAGCAGCTTTCCCACAGCTCACAGCCCACAGCAGCTTTTTTCCACAGCCACAGCTCAACCAAACACACCCTAAGTCTCTTATGGAGCAAGGGGTGCATAAATATGGAATAGTGGTTGCATATTCCTAGTGTAGAAGTAGCATATTTATATGTAGAGTGTACATGATCTTGATCAAAGGGTATGACAAGTTTCTCTACTCAGATCAACAAGGCTTGACAAAGCTCAAAACAAACAAGCAGCTTTTTGTGTAGGCTTATCATATTAGAAAGCATATATTTAGCTCTGGTAGGAAAATTTTCACCATTGAGGAACTTCTAGCAAGGGTTTTTATCTTTTTGTAAGAACAAAACTCCATGTCTCAACTATTCCTCAGACAAGTTAAAAGGTTTACTCTAATCTTTGCCACACATATCTCACAAAAGCCTATACTTGGTTCTAGCATTCGCAACCCACAAAAGCAGTCAACATAAGATGAACTCTAATTTTGCATGCTCAAAACTTATTCATCATTTCCAAAAGGTATTTAAACATTAATTTTTAGAGCAAGAGTGTTTAAGGCAGCTTTAATGATTTTCCTCTACAATGGTTATAGTAGCATAGTTGTATTCATATTCTATTGTCATTGCTATGCTACTATTGTTATTGTATATATCATGCATTTTTTCAATACAAATAATTAATGCAGATAAAAGAGAAGGTGTGAATAACTTCATACCTAAGTGGGAGAGGTTCTCCCTAGAGCTTGCCTTTTGCAGAGGTTGGAATCTTCTTCTCGAGCGGCTCTTCCTGAATCTCTTTTTATTTATTACTATTATGATAATTTATTACCAAACCTATTTATTATGAGATTTATTTTATTGGATTTTTTTATATTATTATGAATTTATTCTAAATGCTAGTACTTCATAAGTACCTTTATTGAAAATGTAAACATGCAATGCAACTAACAACCTAACATATAATGCAAAGTTGACAAGGGAATATGCAAATGCAACCTACACTAAATGCAATGAAAATGCACTAAAAGTGTACCTTCTAGTACTAGCTCACAACTGTTCTTCCTTGCGCGGGGGTTCTTCTTCCTTGTACAGGAATTCTTCCTCCTTACTCTCTTCAGGGATGTTCACAGGATCAGGCGACGATGATGTAGATGATGCTTCCTTCTTCTTGCACCATGTCCCTCTTTCCTTTGGCTTATTCTTGCCAGGCTCTTCCTTCTCCTCAATTGGCTTTGGCTTTTCTGGTTCTTCTCTGCTTTGGTTGCTTCTTCTGTTCCTGTTCTCATAAAAGATAGCTTTTCTAGAGGCACAAGCAAATGTTTCTTTCCTTCCATCTAAGTGGAATTGAATTCACCTAGATGCCACATATATACAAGCATTTGTGGTATTGAGGAAAGGACAACCAAGGATGAGGGGTGCATCCTTGCCAATTCCCATATTTAATACTATGAAATTAGTAGGAACATAAGCATCTCTAACTCTGACCAAAAGGTCTAGGGCTATTGCTTCTACATAGCACACTGACTGATCAGCTAGTTGCAAATAGACAGAAGTTGGAGCTAAGTCCTTGTAGAACAAGTTTTCATAAGTTTCCTTAGAAATTATATTCACACTAGATCCAAGATCACAAATTGCATTTCCAAAAGCATGAGGACCAATAGAGCAAGTAATAACCGGACTTCCAGGATCACCTTTCTTAATAGGAACTCCCCAACCATCTACTTTGATGTGACGAGGTTGGTGGTCTCCATGAATTCTTCATGCTTGCTGGGAATTCTTCCTTTCTCAAAAGATGGGATAGAAGCTGCTAATTGTGCCAATTGGGTTTCTAGCATTTCTTATTTAAGCTAAGTTGATTCTTTATAGCGGAAGAGAAATCATCAAATTTAGCATTTATGTTTTCCAACATCTTGTCATTAGCATGGAGTTTATTATTTATACTATCAGTCATTCTACCTTGACTATAGACAAGATCCTTAAGGAAAGGTTAATTATTACCTTGATTACTCGGACATTGCGAATAATTATTATAACTATTACCTCCTTGATTGTTGGAGCGCTGATTCCATCCCTGATTTTGAGGACAAAAACCGTTGTCATTATTGACAAAGTTGAGGTATTCATGGGTCTTGGGGCAAAAATTGCCTGAATGTCTGGTCTCTCCACAAACTTCACAAGTCATGTGGGTGTCCATGGCTTGTACAGTTTCTTGGGCACTCATTTTCTTGCAATTTTCTAGTGTTTTTGTGGGCAGATCCACCTTCGCTGCAAGCATGTTAGCTTCTTTAAGAGAATGCATACCTCTTTTGTAGGGCCGTAGTTGTTCATCGCTCCATCCTTTTTTGGGAAACCATCTTCTCGATTAATGTCTTGGCATCTGTGACATTAAGTGAAAAGAATGTTCCTCCAATGGTAGCATTTAAATGGATCCTATCCAATGGAACTAAGCCATGGTATATGTTCTAGATCAAAAGCCAATCTTCCATACCATGGTGTGGACATGCAGTGACATACTCTTGCATTCATTCCTAGGCTTAGGGTATCAACTCATTAGCTTGTTGTTGAAAGCTAGAGATTTTGTTGCGAAGAGCATTGGTTTTACCCATCGGGAAAAACTTTACTAGGAAAATGTTGGAACACTTGTCCCATGTATCTACAACATTATGGTTCAAGTAGATCCATTGTTTCACTTTTCCCAACAAAGAGAAGGGGAAAAGACAAAGATGTATGGCCTCTTGGGTCACTCCCTTAATGGTAAATGCACTACAAATCTCCAAGAAGTGTTGGAATTGCGCATTAGCATCTTCGTGGGCTTTACCACAGAAAGGACTAGCTTGCACCATCATGATCAATGCGGGCTTAAGCTCAAAGTGAGTGTCCGCATTGATGACATCAGGACCAGTGGCTAGATTAGCAGCCAAAGTGGCAGAAAACTCACGGTTTGTCCTACTGGCCATGACCGTGCTAGGAAAAAAAGGTAACTAAAAAAATTGAAAAAGGAAAAGAAGGTTGCTATGATGGAGACCTAGCTAGCAGAACCTAATGACAAATTGGTAACACACACCTATTGCCTTCTTCGGCAACGGCGCCAGAAATGCTTGTTGATGGTTCGTAAGTGTGTATATAGGAAAGTGGATTCTGCAAGCGCACAGAACTATCGTGTAGCACTTCACTTGGTGAGAACCAAGTGTCAAATTTATATTTCCCAAAGGAAGGCGAGAGGACGTGTTTGGGCACTGTGGTTAGGCAGGCTAAGTAAGTATGTCTAGCAACACGGGGGTGATGAGGTAGTATGGATGATGGACAAAAAAGATAAAACATGTTTTGATCACACAAACAAAGATAACTAGAAGTGTAGTGTAGCTGAGTGTAAGAAGTAGAGTATGTAATCTTAAAGCATCAAAAGTAAATTAATGATAGTCAGAACATCCTTAGTACGAGGGGCATACTTGCCCTAAATTCAATTAGGCACAAAGCACTATGAGCCCTATGTTTTAATAACTAGACCCAACATGGTGAAATACAGAGGAAGGATAGGGCTATCACCACCTACCAACTACCACAATCTATCTAGGGTTCTAGCCGTACCTATAGGCAAGATATAGCCTAAGCACTATGCTTAATTTATAAACTTGTTGTTTCGATCCGAGCTTTGGTGAAATAAGATCAAAACACCCTAACCAAATAGTAGAACAAGTACTAACAATGAACGAACTAAACACTAAGATAATAATGATGATAATGCCAAAGGACAAGCACCTAGGCTCACTAATGATAAACAAGAGTAAGGCAGGACTTGTACTAAGCAAAGTTATATTACTGAATAAAGTACTTGACCAAGTAAAGTACTAAATAAAGTAAATGCTAAAAAAAGATTACAAAGGAGCTATACTAGACTAGAAGACTCTTTCAGACTCTAAGGCGAGCTCTGCTCTACTCTATCACTACTAGTTAGCTACTACTTCTAAGCTACTACTCTTGGAGAGTTTCTGGAGAGCTTGGAATGCCTTGAATGCTTGAGTGATGATCTCCACTAAGCACCACAACCCTTTTATAGTGTGTAGAGGGCATGGGGGTACTTGTAGGCAAAGGAGAGGTGGTGGAGAGGCGGGTGGCGTCACTGACATAGGGGGGTGCTGGCCAACCATCTCTTGCACCACCATTGCATCCAACGGCAATGGATGGCTCCTAGATGGCAGTTGCATGCAGGTAGGTTGGTTGCTTTGGCAGGTAAGGTGGTAAGAAGGTTGGTTTGGGCCTTGCAAGTGAATGACAGTGGACCCAGTGATCCATGGTAGCTCAACATCATCCCTTGGATCGAATTGACATGGATCAACATTGGAGAAGTAGTGTGGAGGCATTCATGCAGATCGGTGATGTGGTAGGGGCCAAGGTGGCGTCACCCAATGCCACATGGCATCGGTCGATTGGGCCCTATGGGCCTAGGGTCTCCTGCCACATCCACTTGTCTCCTATGCTCCTTATTTGTCCATTTTTGTGATTTTCCTACATACAAATATTTTTTCCAAGTACAAATGGAGCTAGGTGAATTATAAACATAATATGACACATGTGATGTTGTTTTACCTTAGTTTTGGCTAGAATGTTGATGGTTAAATGGGGTGTTAGTGACCATCAACAGTGGTGAGCCCCTCGTGCCACCTACGCCCGTAGCCTAAACCCTACCATGCCCCAGCAACCAGTCCATTGTCATGTGAGTGTGCTCTGCACCGCCGAGCCACCATGGCTGTGGCTGCACGCACACCTAACCCTAACTGGTTCAACTGATAGCCTAGGCATGTTCGCCTGAGCTTGGTGAGTACGATGGTGACTTCCTAGTCAACACGAACTCGTCGTTAGCCACCTCCACCTTGTCGGAGCACTACTGTGCTGCCATAGCCACCACCATGCATGCTGTTGTACCCTAGTCGTTCAGCCATCATCACCAATAGACACATGAGGAAGAGGGGAGTCCGCTGGGCTAAGTCTCACCACCGGCGAGGTCGCCACCGGCGAGCACCTGCTGTTCCAAGGCCATGCGCCCGTGGTCAGTGCGGGAGCACTATGCAGTTGACCCTGGCCCCGCCTATTAGTCATAGTGGCTGGCTAGTTGTGGGTGCAAAAGGGATTTTGGCCCTTTTCGATTTGTAGAAAATGTTTTTATGTGATTATTCTTGTTTATTTCATAACTAATTATTGAAGCATGATAAAAATATGAAATTTGTTGTGTGGATTTGCTATGAGATGCTCTACCTTGAAAAAAAATATGAATTGGTCATTTTCAGAAGTTTTGGTATGCTTAAAAATTACCCCTTTTAATTATAGAATGGACCTTGCGTAATTTTTGTAGACAAAAATATTAATCCTGTGATGCTTAAACATTTTGTGTAAATGTTTTGTGCTAATATCTGTCTCCAAAAACAGTTTGGTACTGTTTGGATAATTTGAAATAGGTCAATTAATTTAATTATGTTTAAATGTCTTTTTCCTTAATTAATAAATGCTAAAATGAATTAGGAAAATACTTGAATGACTTTGGTGTATTTGACACTTTGACTGTGGACCTTGGAACACTCAAATCCCTATTGTTCCTTGGCAATTAAATTACTTGATTCCTATGCTTTGAATCAACTTGTTTTTTATAATAAATAAAATGGGTAAATTAAATGTTTAAGTTCTTTATAATGTCATGAGTTAAGAAATATGGTGATCACTTGCTGGTCCATGTTAAGTGTAATTATTTCTTGATAAATAACTAATTAACTTGCTAGTTAAATAACTACAATGGCTTTATAATAATAACCCTAGTTTCTTGGTGAAGAAAAGTTGTACTCAACTTTCTTAACTTTTTTTATCTGCTGTTATGTCTTGAATGCCCTTATCATGCATCATGGCATGTAGTCCATCATGTTAAGCAAAGAATCATTTATTATGTGTAGTACCTACGAGAGTGAGAAGACTCAGGTTGATCAAGTTTCGGAGAAGGTTCATCCACTAGTGGTGTTGGTGCCAAGGTTAACTCCTATGATCCCTCTATGGAATCTAACCTTCTCTGCAACACAGGCAAGCCCTGGAGCAAAAACATATCTCTAGTATTTACAAATCTTTATTATACCTTAAGTATTGTGGGATGTGCATTATGTAATTAGGAATTGGTCGAATACCATTACTGCATGATTAACTTGAATTTAGGTCTCCTTAGTCGTACCCTGCTGTATGCGTAGGTCAGTATATCGTATGCTTAGTAATGCTTAGACTTTGATAGAAGTCAAATGATGGTTACATCGTTCGCATGAAACAAGTTTTACCTTGCTCTTCTTGGCTCTGTTGATGGGTCATGAGAATACCATGCTAAATGATAATGTTCAACTAAGACCGGGCGGGTAACTTGCATTGAGAATGGAGTCTCAATATAGTGCGTTGTCTGTGTTGATTGAGGACCATTCATTGTAGGCCACCATGTGGTCAAGACTTTATAGTACTAGCCACATACTCTGGTAAGCCTGATACCTCGGCTATTCCATTATGTGAAAAGACAACTGCGCACTAGGCATGGGAGATGGTGAGAGTAGCGTGTACATATCCTGTGAATCCAACAGGAGTGGCACAGGGAGGTGGAGTATTGTGCTCTCAGGTAGTGCAGACCGATTCATGTTTCGGAGGATATGAGTGAAGCTTGATATATGTAAATCCAAGACCAGGACCTGCATATGTCATGTGGTAAGGAAACCCTAGCTAGGCTAAATTGATTTGAATCGCCATTGCTTCTCGGAGAAGGAGACTCAACCATATGACCATACATCGTAGTTAATCAATGAAACATGGTTACTTGTGGATAAGTGATGAACATGAGATGAGGTGATTAAAGAAGTGTTTGATTGAGATCAGGTGCGAATTGGATATGATAATAACTTAATACGAAGCTAAAACATTGAAAGTAAGGATCCACTTATAGTAAGCTTTTCTACAAAAGTTATTCTTACTTCAAATTTTCCTTTAAGCTTGCATACCCTTTGAGTCTTTTCTTTTAGTCAGATAAGACTTGTTGAGTACCCTCAAGTACTCAGGGTTTGTCAACCCCTATTACAGAATCTGACTTGTGCGGCTAATCGGTGGACTCGACATGATCTGGTCGTCTCATCTACCTTAGATGCTTCACCTAAGTTGCTTCTATAGTCCTACTCATCTTTTGGAACTTAAGTTAAGTTTTTACTCGAACATGTTTTTGTAATCTATTACTATAAGTCTTTCGCACTACGATGTAAGTTATTTTTGTAACAAATGTTGTAATGTTGTGGTAACTCCATGGTTGATCCTATATGAGTTGTAAATTGTGGATGATTTAGGGTTCTCTGAGGACACCCGATAGACTACCGGAGTTATCTGGCCCTTGTGTGCAGCAGTCAAAGGTCTTTAGGACAATGATAGGTGCATGTGGGCCATATAATTTGGGTGGTTCTACCACATGACATTAGACTGCAAACTACTAATTGGGAACTTATATCAGTATAGTACCTTCTTATGAGGGTGCACGCCACAACCTTGATGACAGGACAATTGTCGCCCCATGTAGTGCCATAGATGAACTCATCCAGATGGTGGCCACATTCAATGTGGAGGTGGCCAAGGGCTGGGACCTAGAAATCTGATAGGGAGAAGTAGGTGCTGACCCAAGCACTTAGAAACAAAGGAGCACTCTGATTGCACAAGAGGGGCCAAAGATATTCCTTGGAACGTAGCATTCATGGGTGAATCTTACTCCTATCAAAGTCACATAAGGAGAAGAGAACAAAAATAAGAAGAGGTAGAAAGGTGAATGAAGGAGATGGAAGAACGAATAGCAAAATCCATTGAACCAAGAGTGGAATCATGAGTTTGGGCAGCTCTACAAAACGTTGGATCAACACAAGCCGAGCCTACTCTGATGGGCATGAGCCCAGTGCTCAAGGGTCATAGCAGTAGCAAATCAACCCATCTTGATGATGAAGAGGCGAATGTAGTTCATCTGGTGGATAGCATCACTGAACGCACGCCCATCAAGTTGTACATCCCTAGCAATGGAAAATTGACAAGATGGCCATCGGCGAGGCCTGGCTAGCCAAAGAAGGGATAATGCATGGCCATCCAATTCCATTAGGCTACACTAGGGTCAACATTGATAGGATTATGGATAAGAAGTACAACAAGATACACTGAGTACCCCGCCAAGGAAGACAAGCTTCGTGTTGGTTAGAATAGGGGGACTAACGTGGCATGGCACAAATGCTATGTAAAGTTTATTGACCAGCCTATGGATGAGGAGGTCGATGATGAATTGACAACTCATAGTGCACAACGCCGCTCAGGCCTCTGTCTCCCTCTTCCACCAACCGAGAAGCAATGACTCTCATCCTCCCCATTCATCTTCCCTAGAAGAGAGCAATCTCCTCCTTCATCAAGATCCAAACAAGTACCATCTCGACCCACAACAAGATCAAGGTCACCCTCGTAGAAAAGGTCACCAGCTTTGGTTGGTAATTGATGAGGACATCACTCCTTTGGATGTACTAGCTGATCCTCCAACCGTCATGCAAGGTCCAATGACCCGGGCTCGAATGCGTCAACTCAATTTACAGGTGAGCTCGTTCTTAAGCGATCCTTTTCATACTTTTGAGAATAGACTACTACCTAATGATGTTATCTTGCTTAGGAACATTGGAGAGGGTCAAGAGGGACTAAGAGGACGTGGAGGAGGTGATGATGACCAGCAAGGACGTCCAACACAAGCCGGAGGCCCAGTCCAACACGAATTCGAGTCTGCCTCGGCCTCCAAGACTAGTCTGCCTTAAACTGGTCGCCCAGGACGCATCCGGACTCCGTTTTCGATGATCTACATATGGATAGAAAGCTAATTTGATAAGGAAGCCAATCCAAGTGGTTTCACATCAAAAGCTGTTCGGAATCAACAGGAATCATCGAAACAAGTGAGCGTCCAGAATTTGCCAGGGTGCTGCGACACCGTCTTTTGGTCCGTTGGACCATGTATCGAGTTTGGGCCCATTAGGGGCGCGTCCAGGGGTCTTGTACGACCCTAGAGTCTTCATAAACAGCCACCGCCCCTCCATTAGGGTTTGGGTTTTGCTTAGATTATTCTGTCAAGAAACAGTTTCGCCGTTCTTCGGTTTGTGAGACCCCAACTCGTGAGATTAATCATACATCTGCAATTTGGTTGCGATCTTTCTTGTTCTTGCTTGTGTTCTTCATTGCGTAGGCAGGGATTAGCCTTCTTGGTGAGGTCAATCTGGTCCATGACTCGGTTCATAACTAGAGGAGCTGTGGTGCTAAGATTGCAGGGTTCGATCTTTCGATCTGAAGCCGGATCGGTGTGTCATTCTCCGCCACAACGATAGTTACCATCACCTGACGGAAGATCGGGATCCCCGTCTCCATTAAGTGGTAATCAGAGCTAAGGTATACCGTTAGGTTCACTTGTTATTCCCTAGTTTGAGTGTTTCGTATTCGTCCCATAGTCCAGTGCCATACTCATTTTTCCTATCCTAGAACCTTCCGCGCCATAGCCTTTGCATATTTCAGTTTCAGAGTCCGTCGTGTTGAGTTTGTGTCCTGGTCGAGGTCTTGTTGCTGGTTAGGTCGTGTTAGAGTCCAGTTCGTGTGTTTCCCCCCGTCGTTTCCATCAAATCTTGGCTGTTGTGACCAATTTTGCACACATTGTTCCCGTTTTGTCCTCTAATTCGGAGCCAATTCTTAAAACTGGTCTAGTTTTCGCATACGAACTCCGTTTTCGACGTTCATATATGCAAATCGATCAGAAACAAATTTCGGATCCGTCCATCCCCTGTTTTTATTGGGGTTTGGAATTTTTAGATTGGCCAAAAAGTGGTCACAAGATCCTCGTTTCGTGGTCATAAGGTTTTGTCAATTTTTATCCAGTTTTCTGAAAATTCCACAGGCCACGTCTTACACTTGTTTGAGCTCATATTTTCTGTGGTTACTGCTTTTGTGCTCCTAAGTAAAGGAAAAATATCAAAAAAATAAAATAAAAAAGTCGAAATTTCCCAAAAAAACAACGACAGCCCAAAAAAATAGAAAAAAGAGAGGGGCAAAAGAGGAACAATATCTAGAGGAGCACATAGAGAAGCCCAAAGTGAGCTGTGTTTGCGTGTGTTGTCTGGTTCCTTGTTTGTGTTGCTGTTTCCATCCACCATACTTGTTTTTCTCATACCTATCACCTTGCTATCCACCATACTTTTGTCACAACCTGATACTTGCAACACTTTAGACCAGCAACGAGAACAAGTACTTTGGACTATAATTCAGCATTACTTTCTGTTACTGACTTGTGTGCCAAATATACATATTACTCTTTGTTTGCCTTCCAAGCTCCACAAATTCTTCAGATCAGTACAGACAAAGGGCCTTGCAATCTCGGTACCACTACCTCACAGGTATCATGAACCAGCCACCGGTTGTACCGCCCACTGCTTGCGTTGGTAAGAACTTGGTAAGAGCTTGGTAAGACGCTTCCACTTGCTGTAAAAAGTGACACCACTACAACCACGTAGTCATTTGGTAGGGATAACTTTCATCTGTTTGTTCCTATTTTTGTGTTTTCAATGGCAGGAGGTGAACAGACTGCAGATAACAATCCTAAGGGTTTCAGCGAGTGTGTCAGCCAAGAGCAACTACAAGCTGTTGTAGAGGATGCCCAAAAAAGGATGAATGAGGCTGTCAGGAAGGCCGTCACTGACGCACTCATTGAACTCAACATTGGCAATAGCATGGAGAGATTGGACAAGCGAATTTCCACGCTAACCGACAAGGTTACTGAGTTGGAAACCTTCGTGGCGGGCAACAACGACGTTTCTGGCAGCAACACCGATGGTCAAGACATGGTGCATGATGCCGCTGGAAACATAGGTTGAGCAGCTATCCGACAAGAGAGATTACGGCAACGTCTACGCCGCAACACGACAGGTATGGGTGGTGTCCACCACCACCACCGTCAAGGTAATAATCACCGTGTGCTCGATGATCCTTATGCTAAGATTAAGTTCACAATACCATCTTTTTCGGGTCATTATGATGTTGAGGGATATCTTGATTGGGAGATGACAGTAGAACAAAAGTTTAGTGCCCACCTTGTACCTGAGCAGCATAGAGTTAGACAAGCTACTAGTGAGTTTAAGGATTTTGCCATTATTTGGTGGAATGGGCTAGCTGCATCAGATGCTTTACCTGGTACATGGGAAGAACTTAAGGTAGCTATGCGTGATCGTTTTGTTCCTCCTTCTTATCATAGAGACTTGCGTAAGAAATTAATGCGTTTAGAACAAGGAGATAAATCTGTACATGATTACTATGGTGAGCTCCAAAAGGGATTGATGCACTGTAGTGTTGTAGAGGGGAACGAAGATGCCATTTGTCGTTTTTATTCTAGTTTGAGGTGTGACATTCAGGACATTGTTGATTATAAAGAATTTAACACTGTCAACCAGTTATTTCAGTTTGCTATGCTTGCAGAAAAGGAATTGTAGGGGCGTGAACAGCAGGGCAAGAGCAAGGTCAGCACCAGCACATACACGCCACGCTCGGCACCATCTTTGGGGCTGACCAAGCCAACCACTTTTTGGACGCCTCCACCAGCAAGCAAGCAACCAACAGCCTCTGGAGTTTCCGCTACACCTAAGACACCTCCCGCACGACCTTCAGATTCAGGTAAAAATTCTTTGCAGGTGCCTACCAAGAGTTCCTCATCCGTTGCATCGACGGGACGCACTTCGGGTATTCAGTGCCACCGCTGCCATGGCATTGGCCATGTGCAGAAGGACTGCCCAAGTCAGCGGGCATATATTGCTACAGAAGATGGTTACATCAGCACCTCTGACATTGAGGATGAAGAAGACCAAGATGTAGATGAGGAGGATGGCGAAGTCCTTGGTGACGAGGCCACGGCGTCCTATAGGAGCATTATTGTACAGCGGGTGCTCAGCTCACAAGTCCAGCAGCCTGAGAAGCTACAACGCCATAACTTGTTCCAAATTTTCTTCGTCATCAGCGACCGACAAGCACGTGTCATTATTGATGGAGGTAGCTGCAACAATTTGGTGAGTTCTAATTTGGTCAAGAAGCTTAGCTTGACCACATGCCCACACCCATGTCCATATCATATTCAGTGGCTAAATGATTCTGGTAAAGCAAAGGTAACACAAACTTGTAGAGTTTCATTTTCCATTGGTTCTTATGCTGATTCTGTTGATTGTGATGTGGTACCTGTGCAAGCTTGTTCACTTTTATTGGGTCGTCCTTGGGAACATGATAATGATGCTACACACCATGATAGAAGTAATAAATACACTTTTGTGCATAAAGGAAAGAAAATTACTTTGGTACCTTTGACCCCTGCTCAAATTGTACAAGCTGATAGAGAACGCGCTGCTAGTTTGAATGATGTTCAATCTGAAAATCAGCAAGTTGCTAATTCTATTTTCCCACCTAAAAAGGATAAGTCTACATCTATTTCTAAGGCTGAGGGGATTAAATTGAAGGGTGGTGTTATGCTTGCAACAAAATGTGACTTTGCTGAAATTTCTGTTGATGATATTTGCTATGCTTTGGTATGCAAACGAGCTATGTTTTCACTTGATGATATTGTTAGCTCGGTACCTCCTGCTATCACTAACTTTTTGCAGGAGTATGAGGACATTTTCCAGCTGAGATACCCCCGGGGCTGCCACCTATGAGAGGGATAGAGCATCAAATCGATTTGATTCCGAGAGCGACCTTGCCCAACCGAGCTGCATATCGAACCAATCCTGAGGAGACTAAGGAAATTCAGCGGCAAGTCCAAGACCTTTTGGACCACGGGTATGTACGTGAAAGCCTTAGTCCTTGTGCCGTTCCTGTACTTTTGGTTCCTAAGAAAGATGGAAGTTGGCGTATGTGTGTTGATTGTAGAGCCATCAATAATATTACTATTCGGTATCGTCATCCTATTCCTAGGCTAGACGACATGCTTGATGAGTTGTGTGGTTCTATAATTTTCACTAAGATTGACTTGCGAAGTGGCTACCACCAGATTAGAATGAAACTTGGAGATGAATGGAAAACTACATTTAAAACCAAATTCGGGTTGTATGAGTGGTTAGTTATGCCTTTTGGTTTGACAAATGCACCTAGCACTTTCATGCGCTTAATGAATGAGGTTTTAAGAGTTTTTATTGGTCATTTTGTGGTAGTTTACTTTGATGATATATTGATTTACAGCAAGTCTTTTGATGAACATCTGGATCACTTACGTGCTGTTTTTAATGCCTTACGTGATGCACGTTTATTTGGTAACCTTGAGAAGTGCATCTTTTGCACGGATCGAGTTTCTTTTCTTGGCTATGTTGTAACTCCACAGGGAATTAAGGTGGATGAGATGAAAATTGAAGCCATAAAGAGCTGGCCGGTTCCCCAAACCGTCACACAGGTGAGGAGTTTTCTTGGTCTTGCAGGATTCTACCGCTGCTTCGTCAAAGATTTTAGCACCATTGCTGCCCCCATTGCATGAGTTGACGAAGAAAGGAGTGGTATTTCATTGGGGAGAGGCACATGAGGAGTCCTTTGACACTTTGAAGGACAAGCTTACGCATGCACCATTGCTGCAACTTCCAAATTTTGGTAAGACTTTTGAGCTAGAATGTGATGCTAGTGGACTTGGCATTGGTGGTGTTTTGATGCAAGATGGTAAACCTATTGCTTACTTTAGTGAAAAATTACATGGTCCTGTTCTTAATTATTCCACGTATGATAAAGAATTGTATGCACTTGTTCATTCTTTAGAGACGTGGCATCATTATTTGTGGCCTAAAGAGTTTATTATTCATTCTGATCATGAATCGCTTAAGTATCTTTGCTCTCAAAATAATCTGAATCGTAGGCATGCTAAATGGGTTGAATTTATTGAGTCTTTTCCTTATATTATCAAACATAAGAAAGGGAAGGATAATGTGATTGCTGATGCTTTGTCTAGAAGATACACATTGCTGTCTCAACTTGATTGCCGAATTTTTGGTCTTCAATCCATTAAAGAACAATATGCGCTTGATCCTGATTTTAAGGATGTGTTGCTTAATTGTAGAGAGGGACGCACATGGAATAAGTTTATGATCAGTGATGGGTTTTTGTTTAGAGCTAACCGCCTATGTATTCCAGTTGGTTCCGTTCGTCTTTTGTTGTTGCAGGAGGCACATGGAGGCAGATTGATGGGACATTTTGGTGCCAAGAAGACGGAGGAGGTGCTGTCCACACACTTCTTTTGGCCTAGGATGAGGCGTGATGTGGAGCGGTATGTGGCTCGGTGTGCCACATGTCAAAAAGCTAAGTCGCGTTTGAACCCACATGGTTTGTATATGCCTCTTCCTATTCCTTCTACTCCTTGGGCAGATATATCTATGGATTTTGTGTTGGGATTGCCAAGGACTAAGAGGGGGAGGGATAGTATTTTTGTGGTGGTTGATCGTTTTTCTAAGATGGCACATTTTATTCCTTGTCATAAGAGCGACGATGCCGTTCATATTGCTGACCTTTTCTTTCAAGAAATTGCTCGCTTGCATGGTATGCCTTCTACTATTGTTTCAGATCGTGATGCAAAATTCTTGAGTCATTTTTGGCGCACATTGTGGAATAAATTGGGGACCAAGCTGCTGTTTTCTACAACATGTCATCCCCAAACTGATGGGCAAACTGAGGTTGTGAATCGAACATTGTCCACCATGTTGAGAGCCATTTTGAAGCACAATTTGAAGATGTGGGAAGAGTGTTTGCCGCATGTGGAGTTTGCATATAACAGGGCGGAACATTCCACCACCAAGGTAAGTCCTTTTCAGGTAGTATATGGTTTTAACCCCCATGCTCCTATTAATCTTTTGCCTTTACCTACCACTGAGAGAATACATAGTGATGCTAGAGAGCGTGCTGATTTTATTCGTAAGTTGCATGAAACAACTAAAGCAAATATTGAAAGCATGAATGAAAAGTATAGAATTACTGGTAGTAAAGGTAGAAAAGAGATTAAACTTGAACCGGGTGATTTGGTTTGGTTACATTTAAGAAAAGATAGATTTCCTGAGCTACGTAAGTCTAAATTAATGCCAAGAGCAGCTGGTCCTTATAAGATTATTGAGAAAATAAATGATAATGTATACAAACTTGAGTTGCCACCCGAGTTCGGGGTTAGTCCCACATTTAACATTGCAGATTTGAAACCTTATTTGGGAGAAGAAGATGAGCTTGAGTCGAGGACGACTCCAATTCAAGAGGGGGAGGATGATGAGGACATCACTCCTTTGGATATACTAGCTGATCCTCCAACCGTCATGCAAGGTCCAATGACCCGGGCTCGAATGTGTCAACTCAATTTACAGGTGAGCTCGTTCTTAAGCGATCCTTTTCATACTTTTGAGAACAGACTACTACCTAATGATGTTATCTTGCTTAGGAACATTGGAGAGGGTCAAGAGGGACTAAGAGGACGTGGAGGAGGTGATGATGACCAGCAAGGACGTCCAACACAAGTCGGAGGCCCAGTCCAACACGAATTCGAGTCTGCCTCGGCCTGCAGGACCAGTCTGCCTTAAACTGGTCACCCAGGACGCATCCGGACTCCGTTTTCAATGATCCACATATGAATAGAAAGCTAATTTGATAAGGAAGCCAATACAAGTGGTTTCACATCAAAAGCTGTTCAGAATCAACGGGAATCATCGAAACAATTCAGCGTCCAGAATCTGCCAGGGTGCTGCGACACCGTCTTTTGGTTCGTTGGACCATGTATCGAGTTTGGGCCCATTAGGGGCGCGTCCAGGGGTCTTGCACTACCCTAGAGTCTTCATAAACAGCCACCGCCCCTCCATTAGGGTTTGGGTTTTGCTTAGATTATTCTGTCAAGAAACAGTTTCGCCGTTCTTCGGTTTGTGAGACCCCAACTCGTGAGATTAATCATACATCTGCAATTTGGTTGCGATCTTTCTTGTTCTTGCTTGTGTTCCTTGTTGCGCAGGCAGGGATTAGCCTTCTTGGTGAGGTCAATCTGGTCCGTGACTCGGTTGATAACCAGAGGAGCTGTGGTGCTAAGATTGCAGGGTTCGATCTTTCGATCTAAAGCCGGATCGGTGTGTCATTCTCTACCACAACAATAGTTACCATCACCTGACGGAAGATCGGGATCCCCGTCTCCATTAGTAATGCTCCCAAATCTAGCCAAAAAATGAAGCCAATGAGCTAGAACATAACGAGCCTGATGAATTGTCAAAAAGAGTCGGTGGCCCCAAGCAAGGAGGCACAACTTGAACTTGTGAACCAATTTGGAAAGGACCCTAAGACTTGGGTTTATGGATAGCAAAGGCAAGCCAAAAGCACTAGGAACAAACTATAGTCTGAGAAGAACACACTTTTGATTTGCTAGAGTGCAATATAATGACTTGCCAAAACTTTGAACGTAAGCATGCATGGAGGATGCTGAGAAGATCTAGACCATCCAAAAAGAAAATTACCAAGCCATAAGTCACATATGAGTATAAAAAGGCAATGATCTGATGGCCACCAAAAGGGATATTAATGAATAGTAGGGATCCACCATGTTAGATTTACCTAAATTAAGCATGATCTACTTGATTGGCCTGATTTAAGCAAATCTAGCTCGGTGATCCCACTAACCGGTGAAGGTCATCAATTAATAAATATTATAGCCTCAAGCAATAACATTCTGTCGATGAAGGTCATAGACTCGGTGAAGGCTATTAAGCTACATCTCAATTAATAAATATTGTGAAAACATAATATCATAGCTGGATGCAATAACATTCCGTTGGTGAAGGTCATCAACGCTAGCTCAAACTACCGGCGTTGATCTATTAGTGATCACCACCAGGTTAATGCATGAACCAACATTGATCAATTGCTCATCAACGTTTGATTGGACCATTAATCAATGGTGATCAAACAAGCATGTCACCGGACTGCACCACTAACCAAAACCTCATCACCGTCGGTATGTAAATTTGACCGGCAGAGATCAAACACTCATCACCACCAGATCATTAGCACCGAATCAAACTATGACCCGACGGTGACTATGCCGTTATTACAACCAAATTAACCTCCACATATATAGACAATGATAGCATATTATCACTGCCAACTTCAAACCGGTGGTGATGACCCCATCACCATCGACATTTCACTATTGAGGGTTGAAACCGATTGCTGTGGGGGTTTCAGAACCGGTGATGATGACCTTTCTATAGTAGTGAAATACCACCTTTAGCACATGTTAGCATTTTCAAAGCATTTCATAAAGTTTTTCAAACACATTTTCAAATTGCCACTCGATTCTTGCAACAAATGTAAAGTTAGATTGCTTAAGTCACACTAGATAACCATTATGCAAACAAGTTTGCCCCTCTTGATAGTACGGTTATCTATACTAGACCCGATCAAGCACTTCTCCACTCAACCTTTGAGCGGTGAAATGAAATGCCCTATAGTTATACATTTACCTTGTGCATGCCATTTGATCTCCATGTTGGTGATGCCACACAAGCATCCAACCTCTATCAACCAAGCCACTTGATCAAAAACACACATCAATTTTTGGCTTGATCTCCATGAATGATATGAACCACTTCGTACCATCACATGAACTTATTGATCCATCGATCATAGCCTTACTTGTTCTTCACCATTGCCCTGGTTTATCAACATTGAGCACCATAGCTTGTCACCCAGGCAACATGGTCCTTCATAGCTGAGCCTCGCCTTAATCTTCTCCACCTAGCCATATGAGACTATGTCATGTCTCATATTCAATTAGTTGCATCATCTCCACTAGTTGAGCATTCACAACATTCACAAGATATTTCTCCTCCATAGGTTTCATAGCTAGCTGAACCTAGTGTACCTATGGACTAAGCACATATTCATCTCACATATGAAACATAGTAGCCCACCTAAGTTTGACGCTCAATTACCAAAACCAAACCAGAATTTTCCATAGTAGAATTGTCCAATTTATAAGAGCACAAGTACAATGGTAGCCCATAAGTGGTCACACTATCATACTTGAGCCCATATAAACCCGGTAGTCCGTCGAGTACCACGAAGGGTCTCGATTTAACATCAACATACAACCAAGATCATACATGATTCAATAGACATGTCACATGTTACATCAGTTCACAAATACAACGTCATACATCAGAGTATGATTAAGAGTTATTACAAACCAAGTTCAAATAAAATAGTCATGGAAGCAATTAAGTTTGAAAACCAACACCTCACATCATTGTTCCAATATAGTGCTAGTCCATGATCACAACCACAAAAGCATGATAGAGGGAATTCACAAGAGACGCCTTGCCCAAGGCCCTACTCCTCATCGATGATGGGACAGAAGTAGTTCTTATAGTAGCCATGATAGACTGTACCATCTGCAACAAGTGGAAAATAAACCCTGAGTACGAGAAGGTACTCAGCTAGACTGATCCATCATAAACCAAAAAGAAAGTGACTCCAAGGATCATGCAAGGCTTTATAAGTGGAGCTAGCTTGACAACATTTTGCATGAAAAGCTACTAATTTAGTTATACATTTATAATTCGGTCATCAAGTTAATTATAGCTATTCATCTCTAGATTAGCAACTAACATGTGCTAAACATGTGGTATATCATTTAGTAGCATACAGTAGTAACCATAGCCAGTGTAAAAGTTCCAAGTTCACCACAACCATCATTCCATAATCCAATTACTACGATGTTGGAGCTAGCCAAGTTTCTCACTGTTCGAGAGAGATGGTGATTCGAATCGATTTCAGCCAGCTGGGAATTTATTCATAACACAAACCCAGGCAGACTAGATCAACGGTCACCTTAGGTTACCTTTGGTACAACTCAAGTACACATTTTGTGGGTTCAATCAGTGTCGCACAACCAGGGACAATCAGCTGCAAGGACAATCAGGACTACCCCGCCCTTGGGCTCAAATCTAGCTCCCCACACATCCTTACTACCATCCTGAGTGTGCACTCTAATAGAATGGGGCTCGACATGAGTTGAGCTACTTGGCTTCATGGTCGGAACGAGTTATTCGGCCAGTTAAGTGAGAGGCATGCGTTCAATCTCAACAGAAGTTCCAACAACAGTACGGTCCTTAATTGGCATAGATGAAATCACATGAGCCAACCTATGCATAGACTCTGTTCGACCTCTAGTTACATTATCCTATGGTTCTTTTCCACGATAGCAAATATAACCAACCATGCTCCGGTATCCACCTATATATCGTAGGTGATAGGAAATCACCCGACTTCTACCAGTCTAAGCATGGCTAAGCATATATTCGATCCTAGACCTACACAGGTTTAAAGGTATATTTATCTAGACAAGGTAGTTCTACGCATCAAGTGTTTCCAATTCAACTCATATAACCTAATGCATCAAACATAAAGGACTCAAGTGATATTTTGTAAAACATGGGACGCTATATGCATGAGCATGAAATAAGATATCACGAATGCATATATACTAACATGCATGATATCATATGGTGTGATGAAATGCTTCCTTATAAGTCTTCTCAACAACATTGCATTAAGGTGATAACAAGATAAATAATCTTTTACTGAGTAGGTATATATCTCTTCTCTAATAATTAAACAAATTCTCATCTAAGCAATTTTCTGGACTGCAAGACAACAGCCACTTGTTTTGACCATAACTAGAGTTATACATGTCTAAATAATATGGTTGTGGACTCTATAGAAATCTTATTAAATTGCCTACAACTATATTTTAATCATCTTAAGGTGATTCAGTAGTTATCTAGGCCAAACAATTTCATCTTTTAGATCCATCTAGAGAACAAGTATCTCATAGCAGACTTCTAACAGATATAATTCTCAAATCATAAGGTCTATGACTATGAAAATTTGACACAAGATAGAAAAGTAAGTTATCTACAACTTTTTATTAACAAGTTTCACAAAAAAGATCATTATCATCATGAATTTACCACCACAATAGAAGCTATACATGCAGCCATCTAGTTGAATTATAAAACAAGAATTAACAAGCTGCCTAGAACCAATTGCTTCTAAGCATAACTAATAGCACCAATAGATCATATGCATCATAGGCATCATAGAAAACATCAAGGTTATGCCTAACTAATTTATTTATATTTATTTATCAATTTCCTTATATAATAAGGTCATTTAAAGGATACATATTTCCAGTGCTCAACAAATTCTAAGAAAATTACAGTAGCCTAAAAATGACTCTGATAGTCTACTATACAATTTTTGTGCCATTTGGATAAGTATAGCCACCTCTACAAAAATGACAGCTACATATACTTCATTTAGCAAAAATAGTTTAGCATAGTGAAAAGTGTCAAGCAACAGATTTAATATTTCTTACTTTCCTCCTAGCACAAGAATACTGTATAAAAAGTTGCATGATCATAGGTTATGTATTTTTACCCCATTTAATTTCAGTAGAAACTAGCAATTAATTAGGATTAAATATGAAGACCATATTTCAAGTATGCCTACTGTAGTTTTAGTATTTTTCCTAGATAGAGCATGTCAAAATAAGACCAGCAAAATTGGAATCACAATTTTATCATCTTCCTAGCTCAAGCTATGCATTTTACAAGATATAACCTTATTTAAAAGCACTTATCTTGCTCAATTTAATTCTCCTAGAAAAATACCCTAAACAGTAGATTTCATATTTTTATCAAATAGTACACTTCAAGATAAATCCAAAAAAATTGGTTCACCCCATTTGGATACTCCTAGATCTAGATATGAACTTTTGAAGTTTGTATTCAAATATGTGAAAACAATTCAAAAACCAACTAAACCCCAAATGCTAGGTACACCCGGTCTATATAGCATCAGGCGCTGACATGTAGGGCCCATAGTCAACTGTCCCCACTCATCAGTGGAACCAGAGCAGAGCATGTGGTTGACCGACAGTGAACTCGCCGACGGTGAGGTCACCAGCGGTAGCGTCACCGGCATTGTGCTCCCCACACCCTTGCGCACCCATTGGTACCCTTAGCTGGCTCGACAGATCACTGAAGCGACCTGGCCGATGAGCATGGTGGCTCAATGGCTGCGCGTGGGGGTGGACTCATCATCTCTGGCGATGGCATGTCTAGGCGAGCTTGGCTACAACATCAATAGGTCCTAGCGGAGCTCTAGGGTTAGGTTAAGCGATGGTGGAGCGACGGTGAAGCTTGGCCACATGCATGGCGGCGTGGCGGCGCATAGAACATGGTAGTGGTGTTGTCATTCTAGTGAGCCAGTGATGGGTGACAAGTCTTCATCTTTGGTGATGGTGCTACAATTAGTGGAGGTGCGGAAACACGTGCTAGAGGGGAACAATAGGGTCTACCTAAGGTTGGCCATGGCAAGCTAGAGCTCATGGCCATGGCGGGTGCGCACGGTGCAGTCACACATTCCCACGAGACGATAGTGGTAATGGTGAACTAGGCTACAGCACAAGCACCTATGACCTAAGGCGATGACGGACCAACGAAAAAGAAGGTAGGAGCTATGGTGGATAGAGTTGGCCATGGGCAAGCTTGGAGCTCTGTGGCGTACAATGGCTATGGCGGTGACGGTGATGGCGACGGTGCATAGGCCTTTACCTTGGTTCGAGCTAAGGCAAAGGTAGGTCGGTGAGTTAGAGGAGGTGATGGCAGAGCTATGGGCATGAGTGATTGAGCGGTGGTACTATGATGGCAGCGCTCAAGCACGGTGGAGGCACGGCGGCGACGCTACTACGGTGCTACTCTGCTCTGGAGAGGCGCGTAGGCGAGAGAGAAAGCAAGAGCGATAGTGAGCATGTGGGTGAGTGGAGAGCCAAGGGCTCTCCCATTTGGCATGGTAGGGCGGGCCAGCACCAGCGGACTGCCACCACACGGCGCGAGTGGCCTGCACACGGTCGGCCACGACGGCTGGTGATTTGAATCGGTAAGGGTTGACTCAGTCTGTCTGACACTCGATTTTCAAACCTCCAAATCTCCCAAACCGTGGCCAATCAGTGGAAACTTCATTAATAAAAAGTGTAGAGCTACATGAGTACTACAAGATTTCTTCAAGGAGTTTTGTCTAAATTGCAATGGTTTTGAAACTATAAGGCTCCAAAATAGGCTATATTGAAACTGAAAACAACTTCAAGACTTAGAAAAAATTTCTAAGTTACAAACAGCATTAAGTTGAAACTTGTGAGCTCTATTTGACCATGTTAGGCACTGATTTAACTCGTAACCCTTAAATAAAGTTTGTTACCCTTGATGTGAACTACAACTTTTATTTAGGTCACACAGCCATGCAAACAATCTAAGCTACTCTTCAACTTTGGTCAAGCTAGCATCATGAAAATGGCATTCCAAGGTAACCCAACACTTAGAAGCAAAATTGGTTCATGTCATGAATACAAAAGTTGTTCTATTTTCCATCCTAGATGTATCTAAGGTATTGTTGTGACCCTACAACCATTTCATACATTGGTCAAACATTATTACAAGCATAAGCATATATATAATCAACATTTTATGCGATAATGTATAAGAATGAGATGAAATTCCATATGCTCATGTTCATGAATGCTTGGATGATGCTTGTGCTCATGAAATGCAAGTGCCAAATGCCATGCTTAACATTGGGGTGTTACAGCCCCTCCCCCTTATAGAAATCTCGTCCTCATGCTGCTAACATATCTGACTCAGCACCTCAAAAGCCACTACTTGGGTAGCTTCCCAAGGAGTTTTCCCTTCAGAATCTGTCTTCCACTCCTGCCATAGGGGTGCTTAGGTATATGCATGTATGGTTAGCTACACCTCATACCATGGTTGTCCCTCTAGGTATTCTTCATTCCAGAAATAGAGGGGCGGTTCGGCATACCCCAAAAAATGCAGGATCCTCCAAAGTAGGGCAGAGGTACCAAACATCTCCAAGAAGATCTCACTCCCAGCTGATGCTGCCATCTATACCAACAAAATGGTTCAACTCTCATGAGAACAACGTTATAATAGAAAAGAGTTACTTAACCGAATAAGAAACTTATAAGGGGAGGAACAATGCAAGTATGTAAAAATGATCATGATGCATGCACGTTCCATACATCCTCACAAACTTAGGAGAATTAAACTTCTAACGGCATACATGGTGGCATACATACGTTCTCTCATATATAATGTAACTAGTCGAGCTACACGTTTCCCTGTTAGCGTACCTACACAAGAATTTCATTTTAGCCCAACCCCATAAATATATATGTAGAAATGAAAATCTAGGCTCTAGGTTGCAATCTAAATACTTCCACACACACACACACACACACACACACACACACACACACACACACATATATATATATATATATATATATATATATATATATATATATATATATAATTCCATATAAAAGCTACCCAAAAGTAAATATATCCATATATACATATAAATATGCATATACAGCCGTATCAAAGCTAACCCACAATTAAATACCTCCATATATATATGAGACATATATATACTTTAGTATCAAAGCTACCTCTCCCCTTAGACCGCACGCTCACATCTTGTGATTGTGCCACTCATCATCTTACCTTGGGCGTAGAGGCATTTGATCCATACATTACCACTCAAGTGAATGGCATCCATACAATATCACATCGTATGGACGACGAAAGTAAAAGAGCCCAAGTTAGTACTAAATTAGCCACCTGAAATCCTTAACTGAGCATAAAGGAAGTGATCACTGGCACACTCTAGATTCAAACTTTATATTTAAACACCTATATATATAGCTATAACTTTCTAAAAACTGGTTTTGGAAAACAAAAACTTTTGTTTTAAATACACATGTGGCAATTAATATTGAATCTTGCTCTGATACTAGCTATAGTAGAACTGTCCAATTTATAAGAGCATAAGTACAATGGTAGTCCGCAAGCGGTCACAGTATCATACTTGAGCCCATATAAACCTAGTAGTCCGTCGAGTATCACAAAGGGTCTCGATTAATCATCAACATACAACCAAGATCATACATGATTCAACAGACATATCACATGTTACATCAGTTCACAAATACAACATCATACATCAGAGTATGATTAAGAGTTATTACAAACCATGTTCAAATAAAATAGTCATAGAAGCAATTAAGTTTGAAAACCAACACCTCACATCATTGTTCCAATATAGTGCCAGTCCATGATCACAACCACAAAAGCATGATAGAGGGAATTAATGAGAGATGCCTTACTCAGGGCCCTACTACTCATTCGCGATAGGATAGAAGCAGTTCTTACAGTAGCCATAATAGAATGTACCATCTGCAACAAGTGGAAAATAAAATCCTGAGTACGAGAAGGTACTTAGCTAGATTTACCCATCATAAACCAAAAAGAAAGTGACTCCTAGGATCATGCAAGGTTTTATAAGTGAAGCTAGCTTGATAACATTTTGCATGAAAACTACTAATTTAGTTATACATTTATAATTCGATCATCAAGTTAATTATAGCTATTCATCACTAGATTAACAACTAACCTATGCCCAATATGTGGTATATCATTTAGTAGCATACAGTAGTAATCATAGCCGGTGTAAAAGTTCCAAGTTCACCATAACCATCATTCCATAATCCAGATACTATGATGTTGGAGCTAGCTAAGTTTCTCACTATCCAGGAGAGATGATGATTTGAATTGATTTCAACCAGCTAGGAATTTATTCCTAACACAAATCCAGACAGACCAGATCAACAGTCACCTTTGGTACAACTCAGGTATACATTTCGCGAGTTCGATTAGCGCCGCACAACCAGGGACAACTAGCTGCCAGGACAATCAGGACTACCCTACCCTTGGGCTCACATCTAGCTCCCCGCACACCCTTACTACCTTCTAGAGTGCACACTCTAATAGAACAGGGCATCACCTGAGTTGAGCTACTTGGCTTCACGGTTAGAATGAGTTATCCAACCAGTTATGTGAGAGGCATGCATTCAATCTCAACAGAAGTTCTAACAACGGTATGGTCCTTAATTGACATAGATGCAATCACATGAGACAACCTACGCATTGACTCTGTCCAACCTCCAGTTACATTACCCCATGGTTCTTTTCCACGATAGCAAATATAGACAACCGTGCTCCGGTATCCACCTATATATCACAGGTGACAGGAAATCACCCAACTTCTACCGGTCTAAGCATGGCTAAGCATATATTCGATCCTAGACCTACACAGGGTTAAAAGTATATTTATCTAGACAAGGTAGTTCTATGCATCAAGTGTTTCTAATTCAACTCATATAACCTAATGCATCAAACATAAAGGACTCAAGTGATATTTTGTAAAACATGGGAGGCTTAAAAATGCTCTAGGGCTTGCCTTTGAGAAAAGAAGTTGGCCGATGATCTAGGCACTCGGGTAGGTCCTCAAGAGCTTGCTACTCGAGTTCTAGAGCTACAGGCTGAGGTGCCTCCTAATGTTCCTCTTCTTCTTCGTTGAATTCTAATAGAGTGGCCCCCTCGAATAATCCTATATGCATGAGCATAAAATAAGATATCATGAATGCATATATACTAACATGCATGATATGATATGGTGTGATGAAATGCATCCTCATAAGTGTTCTCAACGGTATTGCATTAAGGTGATAACAAGATAATTTTTTTTACTGAGTAGGTGTATATCTCTTCTCTAATAATTAAACAAATTCTCATCTAAGTAATTTTCTAGACTACAAGATAACAGCCACTTGTTTTGATCGTACCTAGAGTTATACATATCTAAATAATATGGTTGTGGACTTTCTAGAAATCTTATGAAATTGTCTACAACTTTATTTTAATCATCTCAAGGTGATTCAGTAGTTATCTGGGCCAAACAATTCCATCTTTCAGATCTGTCCAGAGAACAAGTATTTCTGACAGCAGACTTCTAATAGCTGTAATTCTCAAACCATAAGACCTATGACTATGAAAATTTAACACAAGGTAGATAAGTAAGTTATTTATAACTTTGTTGTTAACAAGTTTTACAGAAAAGTTCATTATCATCATGAATTTACCACCACAATAGAAACTATACATGCAGCCATCTAGTTGAATTATAAACCAATAATTAACAAGCTTCCATAACCAATTACTTCTAAGCCTAACTAATAGCACCAATAGATCATATGCATCATAACCATCATAGAAAAATCATGGTTATGTCTAACTAATTTATTTATATTCATTTATTAATTTCCATATATAATAAGGTGATTTAAAGGATAAATATTTCCAGTGCTCAATAAATTCTGAGAAAATTACAGTAGCCTACAAATGACTCTAATAGACTACTGTACAATTTTTGTGCCATTTGGATAAGTATAGCCACCTCTACAAAAATAACAAGCTACATATGCTTCGTTTAGCAAAAATAGTTTAGCATACTGAAATGTGTCAAGCAACAGATTTAATATTTCTTACTTTCCTCCTAGCACAAGAATACTATATAAAAATTTGCATGATCATAGGTTATGTATTTTTACCCCATTTTATTTCACTAGAAACTAGTAATTAATTAGGATTAAATATGAAGACCATATTTTAAGTATGCCTACTGTAGTTTTAGTATTTTTCCTAGCTAGAGCATGTCAAAACAAGACCAGCAAAATTAGAATCATAATTTTATCATCTTCCTACCTCAAGCTATGCATTTTATAAAATATAATCTCATTTAAAAGCACTTATGTTGCTCAATTTAATTCTCCCAGAAAAATACCCTAAACAGTAGATTTCATTTTTTATCAAATAATACACTTCAAGATAAATAAAAAAAATTGGTTCACCCCATTTAGATACTCTTGGATCTAGATATGAATTTTTGAAGTTTATATTCAAATCTGTGACAATAATTCAAAAACCAACTAAACCCCAAATGCTAGGTACACCCGGTCTATACACCCTCAGGCGCTGACATGCGGGTTCCGTAGTCAACTTGGCCCCACTCGTTAGCGGAATCAGAGCAGAGCACGTGGTTGACCAACTGCAAACTCACCTACGATGAGGTCACTAACGCTAGCGTCATCGACGTTATGCTCCCTACACCCTTGCGCACCCGCTGGTACCCTTGGCTGGCTCAGCGGATCACCGGAGCGACCTCACTAGCGAGCATGGCGGCTTGGCAGCAGTGCGCGGTGGTGGACTCATCGTCTTCGGCAACGGCATGTCTAGGCGAGCGCGACTACAACATGAGCAGGTCCTAGCAGAGCTCTAGGGTTAGGTTAGGGCGACGGTGAAGCTTGGACGCGTGCATGGCGGCGCAGTGGCGCACAGAGGACGGCGGTGGTGTTGTTTCGACGAGCCGGTGATGGGTGACGAGTCTCCATCTTCAATGATGGTGCTAGGGTTAGTGGAGGTACAAAAACACGTGCTAGAGGGGACCGACGGGGTCTAGCTAAGGTCGGCCACGGCAAGCTAGAGCTCGCGGCCATGGCGGGTGCGCGTGGTGTAGTTGCACGTTCTCATGAGACGGCGATGGTAATGGTGAACTAGGCTACGACGTGAGCGCCTATGACCTAAGGCGACGACGGACCAACAGAGAAGAAGGTAGGAGCTATGGTGAATAGGGCTGGCCACGGGCGAGCTTGGAGCTCAGCGGCCCACAGCGGCTATGGCGGCAACAGCGACGGCCTGTGGGCCTTTACCTTGGTTTGAGCTAAGTCAATGGCAGGTCGGCGAGGTGGAGGAGGTGATGGCGGAGCTATAGGCGCAAGTGATTGAGCGGTGGTGCTACGGTGGTGGTGCTCGAGCACGGTGGAGGCACGGCGGCGACTCTGCTGCGGTGCTGCTCTGCTCTAGAGACGCGCACGGGCGAGAGAGAAAGCGAGAGCGACAGTGAGCGCGTGGGTGAGCGGAGAGCCGAGGGCTCTACCTTTTGGCGCGGCAGGGCGGGCCGGCGCCAGTGGACTGCCGCCACGCGACGCGAGCGGCTTGGATGCGGTCGGCCACGACAGCCGGCGATTTGAATTGGCAAGGGTCGATTCAGTTCGTCTGAAAGTCGATTTTCAAAACCTCCAAATCTCCCAAACCGTGGCGAATCAGTGAAAACTTCATTAATACAAATTGTAGAGCTATATGAGTACTACTAGATTGCTTAAAGGAGTTTTGTCTAAATCGTAATGGTTTTCAAACTATAAGGCTCCAAAATAAGCTACATTGAAACTGAAAACAGCTTCATGACAGAAATTTTCTAAGTTACAAACAACATTAAGTTGAAAATTGTGAGCTCTATTTGACCATGTTAGGCACTTATTTAGCTCATGACCCTTAAATAAAGTTTGTTACCCTTGATGTGAACTATAACTTTTATTTAGGTCACATAGCCATGCAAACAATCTAAGTTACCGTTGAACTTTGGTCAAACTAGCAACATGAAAATGGCATTCTAAGGTAACCCAACACTTAGAAGCAAAATTGGTTCATATCATTAATACAAAAGTTGTTCCATTTACCATCCTAGATGTATCTAAGGTATTATTGTGACCTTACAACCATTTCATACATTGGTCATACATGATTACAAGCATAAGCATATATATATATATATATAATCAACATTTCATGCGATAATGTATAAGAATGAGATGAAATTTCATATGCTCATGTTCATGAATGCTTGGATAATGCTTGTGCTCACGAAATGCAAGTGCCAAATGCCATGCTTAACACTGGGGTGTTACAGCCCCTCCCCCTTATAGAAATCTTGTCCCAAGATTTGAAAGACCTACTATTCTTCATAAAAAGCGGGATAATAATTTTAAAACTGATATTTAATTAAGCTGCTTTAAGATACTACAGTTTTGTAGAGCAGGAGTACTAGAGCAGTCGGAAAAAAAACATCTATTCGCTGTCACCTAGATTTCAGTTATTTTGTCCTTAAAGGGCAAGTGACAACTATAAAGTTCTTGAAACAATTATTGTGACTCACAGGCAATTTGTAAGAACCACAGACATAAAGATTGCTAGCTTCATTGAATCAATCGATCACACTCGACCGGGTGCTGCTATTGATGCTTCCTCTTGCTGTCCCTTATCCAGCACTTTCTGTTGATGATTCTTCTCTTCTCGTCCATCTTGCGCACCACCGATCGTATTGTCACCAAACTCCACGTACTGAATCTCCATGGTTTTACCCCATAACACACAATAGAGGCCACAAACCAACAGGATTCCACCCACAATGCTGCCAATGAGTGAAGCGAAAGAAGATTCACTGTTCAGTAAACTTCATCATCGAAGCCAGCTCTCCCTTGCTCTTGCAAAATACCACTATATATTTACCTGCCGAGGTGAACAATCTCGCCGAGGAAGAAGGAGGAACAAAATATGGTCAGGACAAAGCAGAGTGGGTTCCAGACAGCAAGGAACACAGGTCCTTTTATCTGCACGCACCAAGCTTGCAGGTAGTAGGATACTCCAGTTACCAGAAATCCCTGTCAGAGCCATAAGATGGATCAGTGGATAAAGCAAGAAACGCAACAAATTGTAGTATCATACGTACAATAGCTAATGTTCTTGGCATGAAATTAAACTGGCAGTAGGATATACTTAATTGACAAAACGAAATGAAGCCATCGTTACAGTGTAAGCAACGGCGAGCAAGCTGACGTCAAGCTTAAGTGCCCATTTAGAGAAGTCCCTCTCGGCCACCGCTGCGACAACGAACGACTGCATCGTGCTGAACAAACACTGGGAGGTTGTGATGACGATCTTGTTGGGGTATTCCTTCAGCAGCCCGGCCTGCAGAACCATCCACAGGGACCATGTCACGTTGGACAGAAGCATCAGGAACGTGCCTATTATCCATGTTCCACGACTTGGAGCTTTCAAGCCATGGGCAGCAGCATGGGCGCCGCGGCCAAAGGCACGGTGATGGTTGACTGGGCTGACTGACGGCCCGGTGTACAAGGCGATGACCAATGCTCCAGCCAGGCAGAGTGCTACGCCGGTGACCTTGGTTATGCCAGAGATGCTCCTTAACTTCACCACCTCCATCCTGCCACGTCGTCAGAAATCAACACTACTAAGACAGAAATAATGATCGAATCAGGCTTTGAAGGCTGGAGAGATATCGTACGTGGTTCATCGAAAATGTTTCCAGCTAGTACACCTAGCTCAGGTTGAAGTGCACTTGATGCTCAAGTGAATTACTATTTAGTAGTGAGTAGTGTTACCTCAGTCCCAGTGCCAAGCAGAAGGTGATAACAGGTGTAGAGTTTCCTGTTGCCGATGCCACGGTTGCTGACGTGAGCGTCACACTTGCATTGCACAGATTCGTGCCTAACGTGCTCCTGGAAATGACAAAGCGATATATGTACATACATAATAGGGATGTAACTGCCTTGTCCCATGTATCACTAGAAGCATAAAATACATGCCGCCTAGTCAAATATTATGGGAAAATTAGCTATGTAGCACTGATCAAAGAACATATATAGTTATTGGGAAACACCACTAAAAGATCTCCATCACTTGAAATACAAGCAAAAGAGCAAAAGATTGAACTGTTACGTGAAAGTAGCAGTCTGTCACGTCAGTAGATAACACCGTGACAAAAAATAATCACCGTGGTTCAATTCTTCAAGACACTTTAGTCAAATACCAAAGAGCAAATCTTTCATACACATGTTTAAATTTTAGTGAAAAATGCCTTAGATTATTCTCAAATTCATAACTTAACTTTGCGAAAGAAATTTTACACTAACTGGACATCTGTATTTTGAAATTTAAACCATATAGTGCACAAATTATATTACTATGACGACCATGTCATGACACTTTTCTATAAACAGAAACAGCCGTACATACATACGGATGTATTCAAGGCAAGTATACATGCAAATCAATCGTTCCTTGTTTAACAATAGAATCCGGAAAATAACGAACCAAAGAAGATGTAAATCAACTTGCTTACTTACCCGATTAGGGCAAGGAAAAACAACTTCAGGATCAACCCAAACGACATGGATCGCACATTTTTCCTGGATCGGGAGGAGCCAATTCGGTAATAAGAACTAATAAGATATATATACACTATGTCAGAAGCTTGAGACTTTGCGAATTTTTAGTTTCCACAACACATACCTTTCTAGAAGAAGCGCGACGGGCAGGAGGAGAAGCGATGCAGCAGCCTGGCGGTAGAAGACGAAGACGAAGCTGTTCATTCCCTGGTTGAAGGCAGCCTTTGAGATCACGTACATGCCGGTGTAGATTGCTACTACAATACTTGCCAGTATGTATGGTGTCTTTGCGTCCATCTCCGTTTGATCTTCTTCAGTTTATTAATTGTTACCAACGGAGAATGGACGGTTTTATGTAGCTCGATCGAGAGTCGAGCAGCCTTTGGTGCTTTTGGATGCATGCCGCCTGTAAGTTGATATAATCTATATCTATATACTCTTATAAAGCTAAACCACACTAGATGATTTTTCTTTTCATGCAAGGTGTTCACATAATTCCCCACTAAGTAACCTTACTGGATGTTCTCTCTTCATGAAAGGTGTCCACATCATTCTCCACCATGTCCATGTCATCCCTTATTAATTAAAAAAATATTAATGTCATCTCTATCACGTGCAATACTTTTAATCTTTAATCTATCAACATACAAATCATCTACATTCGTTTTGTCACATATTCCTCTACAATGTAATAAAATATTCTATTGATTTTTCTTCTATTAGCTTACTGATTTCTTATTAGATCTAATACAATAAAATAACATTCAAGTCATTGATATATACACAGTTTATAGAGTATCAGATTTATTTTTAAGAAAATCCCGCAGCAACGCGCGGGGTATGCTTCTAGTATCTTATAATCCTAGACCCAGTATAGTTTAATCTCGACATGCAAGCTATCCACCTTAGCATTCCACTATCAGATGCATTTATAGCCAACTAGCATTCGTAATTATGATCTGCATCTCATCAACACACATCATCCACTAACATGCATTTAGTTATCCATATCAGCATGCCACGTCATCCACTAACTTTAACTTATAATTGTTTATCCCTTTGTCTAAGTAATTTTATTCCAAATCATCAGCAATTTCCGTGGCATCGCGGGGTATGCTTATAGCGCTCTTAAGTAGCAGCCATTCGACGATATGTATGTACCTGACGAAGATGTGCAGAGAGTGAACTGTGACCGACTCGATCGAGCTTCGTGCGTGCAGCGTGTGTGGATTTAATTAATGATACTTACTAATTATTTCATATGATATATGTTTATATATTTTTTTAAGAATTTGCCAAATCGAAAATACTTTTTAGGATCAATGGAGTATATATTTTCATGAGACAATGTAAAGATTGATACAGAGATATATCAGTAATCTGGCCATATTCTGCATAAAGAAAATGTGTGCAGCTGGTCACGATTAGATGCTTCCTCGTCACCTTCCACCATCGAGGAAAGCTATCTCGGCCGGATTAACAAGAAAAATCTCATAATATATATAATTCTATAGTGGAGTTCGATTCATTAAAGAAGGATCTCATGTGCTCTGTTTTGGCATTTTAGTGAGTTACATCGTGCCAGTGCGAGATCATGATGATCTGCTGCCTGGGTGAGTCACACCTACTTTGCTGTGTTGGCTATCAAACATTTCATTTGAACAAGTGGTAAAATATAGTGAATGCCTGTGTCATGTGTGTACATATAGTATTAAAAAATCCTTCTGGTGTCCACCTCCACCATAAGCACTACTCGTAAGTGTTGGGATAACCACACTAACACACCTTGTTAGTGATAGCGGAAGCACTTAATTTCAGCCCAATATAAAATCAGTTCAGCATCATCACCTATTCATGGAAGGAAACATATGCATCACACATATAAACGGAGGAAATAACAGCAGTCACAACTGGTCCCAATCAGTTGTTATCACATCAACCCAATTGCAACTAATCACAACAACACCAACATCAAGCACAACTAGTTGCAGTAGGTCACTTCTAACTGCAGTTGCAACTAGTTACAGCCAACTTCGCATCAATAATTAGACACCAGACTTAACATGGAAACTCCCTAAATTGGGGTAAAAACCACGAAACCAAGACAGCCAAATCTTCTTCCACTATATGGTTGTGGGATTACAACAAGTTCATCTCTAGACAGCACTAGAGACAACCATACATCAAGATTCTACAGATCTTGGATAGCAACAATCAGATTTGGGGCTGCTACTTAGGGAGTGCAAAGACCTCACCAAATGATGGTGGAACTCAGATTAGAGGCACCAAGGATGTGAATCTGATGCTTCACAACCTTGGGGACGAATCCTTCTTGATCTATTGTAAAATTTCTCTCTAATCTCACTCTTCTCCCTCTCTTTTTCTTCTCCGGTTTTCTTCCCTCTCTCACGCACAAGGAGAGTAGGGGCTGAATTGGAGCTATGTTCTCTTGTGATGTCCAGAGACTTCTCCCTTCCTTCACTTGTAAGGCAAGGGCAAAACAAACAAAAGGTGCACACAAGGTTGGTCCACCCCCTTGTGCTACACCTATATGACATGTGGGCCTGCTCACTAGGAGCATTTACTATCTTCAATATCCACTTATGAGGAGGATTCCCAACACATCTCCCCCTCCAACTCATGAGGGGGGCACCATCATGCCTGCTACCTCATTGCACACTTGCACTTCTCTTTTTTTCACTTTGGTCATTATATCTGCACTATTTTTGTTCGTATGGATTTTCTCAAGTTGCAACAACATGGAACTCATCACTTCTCAAACCCAATGGTTACTGCACCTCAATGTGCTTGGTTCGAGAATAAAGGCTTGAATTTTTAGCAAGATGAATGGCACTTTGGTTGTAAAAAATAGATTGTACTTCTCTTGCTTATGTCCCAACTCTTGCAAGAAGTTTTTCATCCACAACACTTCTTGTCACACCCGATTTTAGGGATAAAATGGGATGCAAAATCTTATGTGCGCCTAGAGATCAGTCACACATATAAGCCGACAAATTATAAATAGTATCATCACAAGTGTTTATTACATCATGAATAAGAAGACATAGTCTTCACATAAATATAGCGGAAGTATAAAGAAAAATCTCTCGCGGAAGCTCCGTATCACACGGACGTCAACTGATTGACCACAAGTCTAGTAATCCTCAGAAAAGTTGTCATTACCATAGCCATCTGTTACCCATCCGGGATTGTATATCTGAATAATGAAAATAAACAAGCATAAGTATGTATTGTACTCAACAAGTGTAACATGAGGTTCATGAGGCTCAAAAGGCTTGACACGGGTTTAACAGCATTCAGCTTTTAGTTGTCACAATTTTAGCATAAGAGTAGCAACAAGTTGTTTCAATCTCAAAGTAAAACACATGATCAATGTAAACATGAGTAATGAATAGCATGAACGGATAATTCTTAGTGATCATCTATTCCATAAAGGTTCCAAGGCCGCTCGTGACCATGAGTATGGCTGATATACCAGTTTTACACTCTGCAGAGGTTGTACACTTTCACTGTGAGTCATGATATCCATATGCCCGGGTTAATTACTCCCGAAACACTTCCAAGGTGAGCGGGCAGGGTTCACTATGAAGCCTTTCAAAGGTTCGTCTAATAAGTTAGGGCCATTAGATTCACTCGGCAAATAGATATAGGAACCCCCTTGTCGAATGGCACAATTCCATCACGGCTATACACATAAGAGTAGAGGTTGTCCTATACCCGATTCGGCAAGCCATTCTTACGCCAATAAAGGTAACCTCTAACAAGCTAGAAAAAGATCCTCATACTGAGCTAAAGCTAGAGCCATGTAGCCCTCACAGGTGTACTGTAAGTCCCGGATAATCACTTACAGATAAGTCCTTAGAGAGAGGAATCTGAAGCATTTAGAAAGTAACTAAACACTCCAGCCCCCTATTTCCATGTTGCTAAAAAGTCATGTTTTAATGTTTATTGCATATACCATTAGTCAAGTTACAAGATCATGGTTTTATTGAGCACAAGCAAAGCTACCCAATGCATATCTCATAGGAGACAAGGTATAAGTTTAATTCTAGGGAATCCCTATCAAGGTGACACATGCAACATGAATTAAATATATTAAAGTTGGTAAAAAACAAGGATAATTCCATGCTATACTTGCCTTGAACAAAATGCTCCTGCTAATCCTGCTCGTCAAAGTAGTACTCTTGATCACCCACGAATTGCTCACCATCTATACTCAATAATCACAGCAACATACAAGCATCCAGAAGCAATCATGCATAGCAAACAAAAGCTATAGATTAGAATAGTACACCAATAGCATAAAAATCAAGATGAAAAGTTTTTAAAATGATTCTACATCTTGCTACAAACACACAGACGCGAAGATCACGAAAATCAAAGCTAAAATGAAGAAGTTATGAATTAAACAAGATTTCCTTTCATAAAATAATAGATTAAATCTAACCTCAAATTTTAAAAGTTGAAAACATACTTAACAGTAGTATTAACATGTAGATTACACAATTACGAACCTAACGCAACTTGAACGGATCAAATCGGAGTTAAAATAAAGATTTTATGGCTAAAACAAGATTAGTGGCAAAAATGTAAATAGATGGAACTTGATTTTAGAATTTAAATTAATAAAATCAGACTTTAAACCGAAACAAGGACTGTGGGCATGAAAACAAAGAAATACAGGGGCTCTTTAACAAAATTGCAGGGACGGCGGGTTCTATTTAGATAAAACTGAGGGGGTCTTTTAAAAGTTTGCCAACCGAAGAGGTATGAAAGCATTAGGCCCCTAGTTGGGTTTCGGTTATCAATGACAATACAAGATTACTATGACTAACGTGTGTTTTGCAGAGGCAATTATGTTAGGTCATGGTAATGGAGATCAATTGGGCAATCAAGGTGGTCATGCCCCTACAATGGAAATCGTTTCGGTTTCAAAGGATGGACGACAAGGTTAAGGATGACTAGTTCTAAGTGTCGATTGGAGTTGGAGAGACACTTAGAGTAGTTTAGGACTTTGTTTTTCCTTTGGCCATACTATTAAAGGGGGTATGGACGGGTAGCTTGACCTAGATGAGTCTAGTGAGTGAGGTGTGGTGTACACTTGTTAAAACTAGCACTAGGTAGCTCCTACATATGCCTAAGATCCTTTGGAGCGAACTTCATTCACATATGATCGAGAGTTTGAAGTGAATGGAGGGTCAAATGCTGATCAGACACTAGCTCTGGTGCGACCGGACGCTGGCCGCAGGGTTCGGTCAGTTCATTTGACCAAGGAGATTGCGTTCGGTGTGACCGGACGTTGAGTGGTCGAGTGACCGGACACTGAGGATCAATGTTCGGTCGACTCCAGTAAGGTTCCAGAGAAGGAATTCTGTGACCGGACGTGACCGGTCAGTACTGACCGGACCCTGGGGGTTCAACATCCGGTCGAGTATAGTAAGGTTCTAGTGAGGGTTAAATACGACCGGACATGTCCAGTTAGTGATGATCGGACCCTGCCAGCGTCGGGTCAACACTAAAACACTGGTGTGCGAGTTGAACTGACCGGAGCGTCCGGTCACCTCGCAGCAGCACATAACGGTTCGTTTTTTAGGCTATCTTATAAATAGAAGCTCCACTCATGTGTGGAGTCACTTTTGCTCATTCCAACGGCTAAGAAACACGTTTGTGAGTGCCAAGAAGAGCAAGGTCCTAGTGAGGTGATTGAGATTTGAGAATCCAAGAGAGTAGCCTCATTAGTGAATCAAGAGTAGCAAAGTGTGCATTCACCGTTCTCATTAGGCTTCACATGGTCAAGTGAGAGTTCATGCTTGTTACTCTTGGTGATCGCCATCACCTAGATGGCTTGGTGGTGATTGGGAGTTTGGTGATCACCCGGCGGAGCTTGTGGGTGACCCAACTCAAGTTGTGAGCGGTTTTGGGTGATTCACCGCGATGGAGTGTCAAAGAATCAACCCATAGAGAGCACTTGATCCTTGCACAGATCAAGGGGGAGCTACACCCTTGCGTGGGTGCTCCAACGAGGACTAGTGGGGAGTGGCGACTCTCCGATACCTTGGCAAAACATCGCCGCGTTCCTCTCTCTCTCTTTACTTTGAGCATTTACTTTGAGCATTTCAATACTTGTTTTTACATTCATAGAATTGCCATGCTAGAGTAAGTTTGGAACATAGGTTGCAAGTCCATTGTGCGTTAGATTAGTATAAACACTTTTCTAGGCACGAGGGGTTAATTGGGCTAACCATGGGATTTATTTTTTGCAAGAAAATTTAGAATTAGCCCAATTCACCCCCCCCCCTCTTGGGCATCTTGATCCTTTCAAGGTATCTTTGAATCTAGGCTGTCAGATCTTAAACGGAGGGTGGAGATCAGATCAGGAGGGGAAAAAATGCCGGTGAGGTCGGCGGAGAGTCCCGATGGTGGCGCCTTAGCCAGAGACGGGCGACGCTCATGGAATACGGTCTACGTACCATGAAATAGCAAACCGAGGGCACCGGGACATAGAGGAGATGACGGCGAGCTCGGCTAGGTAACTCACCAAGGTGGGCATGCGGCTTCGGCGGATTGAGCTCAGCGGTGGCAGCTAGGGCCAGCGTGGCTCAGTGTCTCGGTGAGGCAGCTTCGAAGCTTGGGATGGGAGGCACGGCTATGGGCACCCGGTATTTATGGCTAGGAGTAGGTTGGGCGCAAGGCAAGGGCGAGGCGTGGTGGCCGTGGACTTTCGGCGGTGGTCGAGCAGTGTCCGTGCCAAACATGAGCTGGAAGAATGAGATGCCGCGGCTGACAGGCGGGACCGACTCGTGGGTGAGACACGATGGGAAAGAGGAGAGCGCGAGCGACGCTGCTGGGCCGACCTACTAGGCCACTGTGAAGAAATAGAGCAGGCCACATGAGGAAAAGCGGGCCACATAGGAAACCAGGCCGAGTTGGGCTGTTCGGGCTGAAAGCAGAGAAGGGGGAGAAAAGTAATAAAACTCCTTTTCCATTTTCTTACACCTCATTTCAAATCCAATTCAAACTTAAGTTCAATTCTTTTGCAAATTTTGATCAAACCCAAGCATCACAAAATAAATATGCAGCATCATGTATGCACATACATGTATGTAGACCTATATTTGATTTTAATTTTAACAAAGTTATTATTTTTCTAAATTCAAATGCTCCCAAAATGCATAATTAAATCATTTTTCCTATTTTAAAACCATGCAAATTTTAGGATGTTACACTTCTTTCAAGCTTTAGTCACTACAATGTACTCGACCTTTGTTGTTGATAATGAAATGCACTTCTATAGTCTTGATTGCCATGACACTGCTCCCCTGCAAATGTCACCAGGTATCCCAATGTGGACTTTCTAGAGTCCTTGCCTCCGGCATAATCTGCATCTGTATAGCCCTACAATACAGGATTGCCATTTCCAAAACACCAATGCATTTTGGAAGCACTTCTAAGATACCTAAGAATCCACTTTATTGTAGCCCAATGTGCTTCTTCTAGGTTGCTCATGAACCGGCTAACAACTCCAACTACATAGGCTACGTTAGGCCTAGTGCACACCATGGCATACATCAAACTACCCACAAAAATTGGTAAGATACTTTCTTTTTTGCTTCTTTCTCCTTTTTGCTTGTAGATCATTCACACGCACTCAATTTGTGATGCCCTACAAAGTCACAAAAACAAAAACTTCATGGGCCATACATAAGAGGTCCCCAGCCTAGGATCCATGAGCCTAGTGAGGCTCAAAGGAGGGCATGGGCTGGCCTTCGCTACCTCTAGTGCACCCTTGGGGCACCGCATGCACCTAGGGCCAGGGCACTAAACCCCACGCCACCTCCATCTCCCGAGCAAAATTAGGATAGAAGGAATATTATTATGTTAAGAGTTTGGTTTGTTCGAAAAGGGGAATCCAATCTATAAGGATAGCCCTCTTAGTTGCTTGGAACACAATTCCATTAGGGATTATAAATATAGGGAGGATGTAATCAATCTAATTAAGTAAGTAAGAATAGAGCTATTGCTCCTTCCTCTATCTCTCTCTCTGTTGTTGCCGACTCCTCTCTCCATGTCCCTGTGTCGCCTCCCCCTCCTCCACGCCCTAAACCCTAGCCGCCCACCTCCATAGACACTACCTCCTCCCTCCCCCATCACGCCTATTACACCTAGTATCCATAGACTAGTCGAATCCTACACTGCTACAATGGGTGCCAATGAAAATGATGGTGACCTCAAGGCTACATATGAGAAACTCATCACTGATCTTCACTAGAAGTTCGATGAGATCACAGAAAGATTCACCGTCATCGATGACTGCCTGATGAACATCAAACAACATGGCCAAACTAAAGATGCCACGATTGCTGCTACTCGCACTCAACGTGAGTGTGAGGCACGAGGCTGCTGCCACTAAGCTAGAGGCGGACAATAAAAAAGCTATGGAGGAAGCTGGTCAAGCCTTCCTCAAGCAACAAAAGGAGTTGTCAAAGACATTGGCAATCCCTGGGATTGTAGATGACTTGGAGGGCAAGCTCTTCGAAAACTTCAACAAGCCTGAGCCTCCCAAGATGAATCTACCACCACTGTACCCACATCTGTGGAGACTGTTGAGCTCCTTCCCTGTCCTAACATCGTGCCTCCACAAGGAGGACCCCCTACCATGGATCAACCGCCAAGCAATTCTTCAGGGGACAAAAAACCCAGATGGTATGCATCTTACCATCTGACAGGTGGCACACAGCAGTGGTACATGCACCTCACATAGGACAAGGCGGTGACAAGCTAGGCATTCTTCGTTTGATGTGTCAATGAGCACTTTGGCCCCCGAACTAGGCGCAACTCGCTTGGGGAGCTCACGTCTGTATGCAAGACAGGCACAGTTGATGACTACATGGAGTGCTTCTTGGCACACATCGCCTATGTAGGAACCCTCGACGAGCAGCAACAAGTCAACATCTACACTGCAGGCCTCCTCGAACTATTAAAGATAGACGTCAAACTCTAGAACCCACAGGACATGGAGATGGCCATGTCCCTCGCTAAGGCGTACAAGCGAAGACTAGCGGTGATGGCCGACACCAACAAAGCTTCGGCCACCAAACCAACTGCTCGACCACTTCTAATGAAGGCACCCCCTTGACCCCAACAATGGCAACCATGACACCAAGCACAACTCCTGCTCCTCCACCATGCCCCTTCAAGCGCCTCACCTCCGAAGAGATGGCAACATGGCGCCGTGCGGTCCTCTACTTCAACTATGAAGAGCCCTTCACTTAAGGCCACAAGTGCAAGCACTTGTTCAACATCATAGCTATCAATGACTATGACACGGATGACATCGGCAATAGCCTCATCATGATGATAGGTACCAACCAGTCACTGGTGCGCGGCTACTCTCCCATGTACCTTTTAGGATCAGAGTAGTCTCAGGCATGGGCATCCATGTCCTAGTCGACACGGGAGCAACACACATCATCGACATCAACGTCGCTCGTCCCGTCGACCTCCAGGAACAATGCAACAACTCCACAATACTCATGGGCAGCGGCAATAACGCTCCCTATCGAGCAGCATCCTTGAATGTCCCACTACGTAACGACATGAAAATCTTCTACATTAACGCCTTCCTCCTCGACATCAGCAATGACATCGACATCGTCTTGGGCAAACCTTGGTTGGTGGACCTCGAATGCCTCAATTGGGACTTCAACAACATGGAGCTCCAATATTTCCACAATGGCCACCTTGTCAACTTCACCACCACTCGACCTCGATGGACCTCTACAACGGTCCACACTCTACCTGCTCCACCGCCGATTGCATGGGCACCACCGGTAGCACCACCCTCACCAGCCGGCGACATCACCAACCACACAAGCAGGTGTCGACGCCCCAATGCCCTCGATTACATCAACTCCACCAACGTTGTTTTCATCAATCTACGCCGAGCTATCCTCCAACAGCACGAGCTCTAGCACCTCGTTGACACAATCTACAATAGGACGGTCGCCCTAGCTTGGTCATTAGACCAAGGATTACTCTTCTTCGACAACCGAATCTACATCCCCGCGGCATCACCACTTCTACCAGATCTTCTACATGTCTTATTGCAGGGAGGGCCAACAAATATGGCGCTTCTAGCACTCGGCTGCCATCCATCTCCAATGACGAGAACACCTAATGCTGCACCAACAGACATTTTGCTAGAGAGCCCTTGGCCTCATGGTAGCAGAGTGTCATCTGCCACAATCATCTTCATCGACAACTTGGGTCACTAGCTCATCCGTGTCAACAACATCCACATCACGCTACAGCCTGACTCCAACCTACATCGCCTTTCACCACAAGAATTTGATATGGGCCACTTTATGTTTGGCACCATGCTGAATCTGACAACAACGCCAGCAACACACTCAAGCACAATGGTTTGGCATCGAGTTCTATCCTGCATCACCCCCAACATCACCAATAGAATACACGACTTCATCACTCTGCCCCATGACATGCTCCACTTCACCATCGAGGGAGCAATACATCACCCTCTCCTTGTCATAGCCCACCAAGCGGCAGGATCATGGGCCAGCACTGCTCCATACCACTACTACTTCTATGGCTACATCGGCAATCTCCTCTATTGCCTAGAATTTGTCCCTGAGCGCACATGCCACAACATGATCTTAGCCGACCCTATTCATGGTCACAAAATTGCATGTTCGCCTAGAACCCATCCTACCAAGGAAAACCACCCCTTCCGATGGCGTTTACGACTGGACTGCAATTCAGTGAGAGGACGCATTGATTGGAGAAGGGGGAGATGTAACACATCTGATAAGATGTCATAATCCCAAGATCCATAGGCCTAGTGAGGCTCAAAGGAGGGCATGGGCTAGCCTTCGCTGCCTCCAACGCGCCCCTGGGGCGCCGCACGCACCTAGGGCCAGTCCACCAAACCCCACGCCACCTTTGTCTCCCGAAGAAAATTAGGATAGAAGGAATATTATTATGTTAAGAGTTTGGTTTGTTAGAAATGGGGAATCCAATCTATAAGGATAGCCATCTAAGTTGCTTGGAACACAAGTCCATTAGGGACTATAAATATAGGGAGGATGTAATAAATCTAATTAATCAAGCAAGAATAGAGCTATTGCTCCTTCCTCTATCTCTCTCTCTCTCTCTGTTGCCACCGCATCCTCTCTCCCTCTCCCTAGGTCGCCGCCCCCTCCTCCATGCCCTAAACCCTAGCCGCCCACCTCCATAGCCGCCGCCTCCTCCCTCCCCATCATGTTTGTTACATCATCAAACTTGATTTGGAAAAAATGTAAATGTTATTGGGCTGCAAATATTTTTAGAGGCAGGCAAAACTGCCAACCGCGTCTAAAACTCTATTTGTTCTAGCAACCTCTAGAAATGTCTCGATTCAAAAATGGTAATTTTATAGGTACTTCAGTTGTCGGACGTCTCTAAAATTAGAGGGCATTTTTTTACGCTTGGCTAGAAAGCCCATCCATCTTTAAACATTAATCTTTAGAGGTGTGTTGGCTCCAAAACTACTTTTAGAGAAGGATTTTGATATATAGAGCCACATCTATTCAGAAAATGGAATCAAAGGAATCCAGATTGAGAGAAGATGAGGTGAAAATTATTTCATTTTTCACTTATTCATATGGAGTCGAAGGGATAAGATCCGTGAAATATGCCTTGACGAGTTGTTCTCCCCCTTACATATGCTAGTTCCAAGGTCCATTACTGCATAGGTTTGTTGATTCTAGTAGTACTCACACTTATTATATATATATAGGACTACGGTACCCAGGGTACTGAATATAATTTGGTACCCCCACTATCCAACACACCTTGTGCCCCCGACTGTGCAACGCGCGCCCCTATGGACGACCTATGAGCCGGTTTTTTCAGCACCTGCTGCCTCCACGATCGGCGTCTGGTTATCCAGCCGGTTTTTATTTTTTAATTTTCTAATGACAGCTTTTTGGCTGTTATCCATCCGTTTTTAATGACATGTAGATCGGGATTACTGGTTTGGTTTTTTACAAGTCAATGTTAGGAACATGAATGTCTTTTACCAAATGGATGAAAATATAATTTAATTTCCTGGAGGAACCAGAAAAAATGAAACTTGTGGTTAGGGATATGGAATTTTATTGTTTGAAAGGGCTCAATCATAAAGATTTGAGATTGAACAGTATGACTATAATTATTGTGCTTCGGCAAAGTTATACTTGTTTGTTTGTATACATGGCTATAGGGATTATTGCGTTATTCTATGAAGGACACCATACAAGATTTGTTAAATTATTTTCTACGGTGCGGAAAGGGCGATAATAGCACTTTTTTGCCAGCAATGTTTCAACATCAGCAGACACATATAGTCGTCACACATACCCACCAAGTGGTATGTAAAAAAAATTACGCCTAGTCTATATGAATATGCGCCCAAGCTTGTTTACATTACTATAAACAACAAGTTGGGAGTGCACGGCTACTTCAAGCTACAACACTAATCAAGGAAAATGAATGTGTGGTCCAGTGGGCAGCGCATCGGTCAAAGAGAGCTCCACAGGGCAAAGTTCAAGGCTTCTCCGAGTAGACCTTTGTCCTGTTTAAGCCACAAAAAAATGTGAGTGGTTTGTGGTTTAATTTGAAAGCACCAGTCCACAGAATAGCTCAATTTGCATGGAAAACAAGATTTTTTCGGAACGTAACATGGAGAACAAGATATACCAAGGTAGACTGAAAAACAAATGTCCCAACAAGAAGAACCAGTATAATTTACACTTTTGTGTATACATGACATTGCACATATAAATCTTACTCCCTCCGCTCCAATTTATAGGTTGTTTCGGCTTTTCTAGAAACACAACTTTTATTATCTAGACATATCGTATATCTAGGTGCATAACAAAAACTAGGTATCTAGACAAGAAAAGCCAGAACGAACTATAATTTGGGACATAGGGTGATAATAGTTATTTATAACCAGGGCAAAGTTGTAACGAAGATGACATGTATCCTGAACAGCTAACTTCAGCTTTTGAACTACTATACATCGACAATGCTTCAGCTAGTTGTACTGAAGCATAATTAGTTCTTAGTTGTTCCCATACACAACATGGTTATTTGAGATAGGTTTAGAGATATTACCGGTTACAGAACCAAATAATTTGATCAGATTGTATACATCTATTGTATATGGGAGCACATATATAAATTCAGTTCTAACTGAGCCATGTTTGGGAGCTGACAAAAAGCTGGAGTATATCCAGGTATCTTAGTAGCCAATTCTAACTATAAGATAAATCTCTATCTAAAATAGGGAACGATACTATTACTAAAATTGATATATTCTAGTATGTTTTAGTTGAACTGAAAACACATCAAAATCAAACACGCCTCAGCTAAAGAAATACAAGTGAAAAGCAAGATACCTGTATATTACTTGAACGACAATGTGGATTCAATTAGGTGGACCTAAATGTAATATACCTAAATGTATTTCCAACCATAAAAATTCATTTGTCAAACCCCAAGGAGTACTATGTTGAGTTGATAAAAGCTCATGCATTAACTACTCAAGAAAATTATATTTGACCAAAAAGCATTAATTCTAGTATATAGCTATAAGTGCAAGGAATATTTTATTTTCCTATGTAATATTGAACGAAGTGAATAGGAAAGGAGTAAAAATTTTCTATTTCATGAAGAGGAAATACTTGGAGATGTTTACTTAACTAAGAAAGATTAGTGAACTGGATCACCAAATAAAAAGCAAATCACTATTGTGAGTATCTACAGCTCTTTATTCTGAACGCACAAAAAAATAGAGATCAGGATATCAGGACTGAGTGTTCCTACTGAAATATATTTCAAATTTGTACTAAAGCATTCTCAAGTGGGCAATTGGTAGAAGATAAAAACAACAATATGAGTAGCAGTTCATTAGATTAAACAAGCAAAAAAAGATTAGTGAAACAGGACAGGAGATCAGGTCTCACAAATGTTGACTGAAAGTAAAAAAAAAGGGATAATAATAAGCACAGCTAAACTGAAAACAAAAAGGCAGAAGTGCCGAGGGAAGCAGAGAAATTTACAGATGGTACAAAAAAACTAAACATCAACATCATCCAAATTAAGGGAATATTTTAGGACCAAACTAACATGATCCAACAATGAGAGCACCTGAAATCACACCTTTTTCATGAATCGATAACAAATAACAAGTTCTCGACAACAATCCGTCAAGATCTGGCTCAACGTCCAAAATTGTCCTCAGCCAAAGAATAGAACTCGCGCTGGAGCACATCAGCAATAGGACAGGAGAAGGTATAGGCCCCGTTCGCTTCTCTTATAATCCGTCTTTTTCAGCTTATTTTTTTCGCTGAAATAGTGTTTTTCTCTCACAATAAATCTGCCGGAACAGTATTTTGGCTTCTTTTTCAGCGAAGCGAATGGGGCCATAACAGATAATGCTCATGGCCACCTCACAACAATTGAAACGAGCAAAAAAAATTTTATAGGAAAATTATTTTTGGAACAAAGAAATTGATAATAGATGCAGAAAACAATTAGTGCTCCGAAAAACGAACGATTATAGTTAAGGACAAATTATTCATAATGATTTGGGAAGGGGCATAGGAAATTTGAATTGTGATTTCAACAATGAGATGTGATGGTTAAAATTCATCATGACTACAAATATTAGTGCTGCAAATAGGTTTATATGGTAAGCAGCGAAACTTTACCGTTAGGAAACTCCGGCCTCTGGACCCTAACAAAAAATTTAAAAAATACATCAGATGAAGAATAAAATATATTGCAATATAGCTTCTCATCTGAGATTACATCCAGACAAATATTATTTAGAAGCTGAGAGTTTATGTGAAAGCAAATTGTCATATAAAATTTTCGTGATGACATTTGAATATTGCATTGTGTAGCTGATTAGGTCTTAGCAACAAACATTTTAGCTCTTCTAAGATAAAAAAAACTGATATATTCCTTAAGCTAAGAAGATTCAATTCAGTTTCAGGGAACTATGGTTAAGAAAAATAATTTATGCTTGTTTACCAGAAACTTGATCTAACTAGCACAAGAGGCAATAGCTATCAGGTATTGCGCATAATGACACACCACACTAATTAGGTAATTTTTCAAATGTGAAAATATGTGTTCTACCAAAAATAATTACTAGGAATCAAATGCATGATAGTTTCTTAGGTGTCTCCTTAGGTGTGATTCATTAGACCAGTTCAGCAAGCTCATAAGTACATAAGACCGCAAATAAAGTGACAAGATCAAAATAGTCTTCTTGATCTATTTCTATGCCTTTCATCATAGATCTAAAAAATGACATATTGTTGCTAAATCTATGTCAAACCAAATAAAGAAACACGTGGCAGGAGCATGATAACAAAGAAAGAATCCAGGAGCCTAACACTTGAAAAGCAAGAGCACATTTGATGCATTCTGGTTTGGATGTAGCAAGTGTGGACTAATTAACCTGAAGAACCTTCAAATCAGTTGTGCATGTTCATGGATTGGATGCCGATTCTCCCATGCCCTCCTGCATGTTCCTAACAATGGCAAGCTGCATGCGTGTGGGATGGTTTATACCTCCAAAAAATCAGAACAAATCCATGTATGAAACGAACCTTCAAAAGGCCTAGCAACGCCCTCCGCCGTTGATGAGGCCATGGGATGTCACGGCGTTGTGCTCATGGTGATGCGCCACACCCGGAGGCGCCGCCACCATGGGGATGGAGATCACAACCTGGTGGGTGCCGTCGATGCGGGGAACGGGCCAGGGGACACTGTTGCCGGGGCCCTATGATGACACGACCATGCGGGTGAAGCGAAGATGGGGCGACGCCGCTATTGGTGAAGGAGAGATGGGTCGTGGCCACTATCATCGCGGGGGAGCACCGTTCGCTTGGGATGGCCATGCCACGGCCGGATGCAGGGGATGGGCCCTGCTGCCGCGGCCACCACCAGAGGGACATGGGGAAGGCGAGTCATGATCTGATCCATCGGGGGAGGGAAGGGACGTTGTGGCTAGGGACCGCCGTCGTAGGGGGCCGTGGAGGGCACTGCTGCCTAGCCGAGCCGGCAGTGCCAGGAGCGCTAGTACGAGGCGCTAGATTCACCAGGGTAGGGGAAGCTGGGCTCTAGCCCTCGATGGGTCCAGAGGCTAGGGCACGCTCGCCGACAATGCTAGGATGGGCGATGCGATGCATCTGCGCCCGCACAGCGCTGGGCAATGCCGTAGCAGAGCGGGCGCTGAGGAACACCTGGTCGGGCGATGCGCTGTCGCATGGCAGAGAAGTAGCCAGCGGCTCAGCAACGGTGGTAGGGAGAGGGGTCGGACAGGCGGTGCCTACGGAGGGAGGGAACAAGGAGAGACGGCGACAGGGTGAGAAAATAGAAACCGCAAAGAAATCGTGTGTGGGGGAGCTTTGGAGCGGCATCTCGAGCTCATGCATGGGTGGGCCAGGCCTATGAGCGGGGGAACCGGCGCGGGGAAGTGCTCATGGTTGGCTCGGTCATTTGGACTCGGGTACTGATTATTACCCGATTATTATTCGGTACCCAGGATAATACATAGAATATATATATATATATATATATATATATATATATATATATATATATATATATATGTGTGTGTGTGTGTGTGTATGTATATGTCATGTCTAAAATAGCAAAGCCATATGAAAAATGACTCAGAAGCTGAAATACTATATGAGGAAAATAAAGTGCAATCAGAAAAAGAAGTAATTCTAGAGGAAAAAGGAAACAAATATTTAAACAAAATTTCACAAGAGTTTCTCATTCGTAGATTAAGTTTTAAGACTGAACAAACTTTATCATACTTTACTCGTGATGTTATAGATATAATTTGAAAGAAATATGCTAAAAGGCATTACAAAATTACTTTCTGAAATTATACCAAGGTAAAGAAAGGCATCTAGGAATAATTGTGAATGCAAATATTTTCCCTTTACTTCATCTCGATGATAAATTAATTATTAAGCCTCATCAAAAATTCTTAATATTGAGGGTTGATATAAATTTAAAATATTTTAGAAGCATACAAAGAAATATTGGAGATGATATCTCCCTACAAACTATTATTGATCATGGATTAGTCCATGATATATATGGTACACTTGAAGAAATTTTCCAATCAGAACTTGGAATAGCTATCAAAGAAGCTTGTAAGAAATTAGCATGTATTCAAGGGAAATACAAAATTAAGTTTTGTTCTAATCCACCAAAATTTACACAACCAATAAGACCAGCATGCCATGATATATATATCACAAAGGGATCATACAAATTTCCTACTACATGGACTTCAGACTCATGGCAAAATTATGAAGAGCTATTCGTAAAAGACACGAACCACGATAATTGAAGATTTTTTGTAACGTCCCGCCCCTTCGAGGCCAGGCTCGCTTACATCTAGCAGCTTCCTTAGGACATAGACTGCCCTCACAGACCAACACAGGTCTTTTCTACGCACTTTGTCCTCACTCGTGCGCCCCCGGGAAGAACTTCCCGGTCGGTCACCCATCGCTCTAGGCCAAGCACGCTTAACCTTGGAGTTCTTAAGAGATGGGCTTCCTGAAAAGAAGTTGCAACTTATTGGTATGAGTATCCTATTAATCCTGTTAAGTCCTGCGCCGGGATATTACATCCTCAACCCCTTAAGAGATCGATGTCCTCGTCGATCAATCCCAAGCTAGGAGCGTCCTCTCTTGGCCACGTCCGTGTGTCTAGAGCCAGCGCATGTGCCATGCTGTGTGACCACGCCGGATCCACACCAGCCATGCACACCATGCCTACGCAACTATGACACACGCGCCCGTGAAACTACGAGAGTCGGCTCTGATACCATTCTGTAACGTCCCGCCTCTCCGAGGCTGAGCCCGCTTACATCTGGCAGCTTCCCTAGGACATAGACTGCCCTCACAGACCAACACAGGTCTTTTCTGCGCACTTTATCCTCACTCGTGCGCCCTCGGGAAGAACTTCCCAGTCGGTCACCCATCGCTTCATGCCAAGCACGCTTAACCTTAGAGTTCTTAAGAGATGGGCTTCCTGAAAAGAAGTTGCAACTTATTAGTATGAATATCCTATTAATCCTATTAAGCCCTGGGCTGGGATATTACATAGCTGTAACAGAAACCGACCAATTATATGAAATTAAGTAAGAAAATCATCTGACAGAGCAGACGATTTAGCAAACTTAAGCCTGTATAACCCGGTAGTCCGTGAAATCATGAAGGATTTCAAACCAACTTCCATTCCAGCCAAGATCGTAATAAGTTTAGCGGTCACCATCACATATTACATAAAAGGTTTGCATCTTACATACATCAGAGATAAAACATAGTTATTACAAAATAAGTTCGAATAAAAGTAGCGGAAGTCATTTGTTCAAATCACACACACACTCACACGGAGTTCAAATACAGTGCCAGCGAATGATCATCTCCAACAAAAGCATCAGACGAGACGTAAGGAATGACCATGCCCATGGTCCTAAGCATCACCCATCGTAGGATAAAGGCAGTTGATACAGTAGCCATAATACATCTGCCCATCTGCAACAAGTGGGAATAAAACCCTGAGTACGAGAAGGTACTCAGCTAGACTTACCCGACATAACCGAAAATAAGTGACACCAAGGATTATGAAGGGCTTTATAGTAGGGTAGCTGACTCATTTGCAAAAGAAGCATTTTTAGCATTTCAAGAACCTTTCTAAAAGCATTATTGTCAAGTTAATTATTATTAACCTGTCGACTAGATTTGCACCTATGCTAGAGCAAACACATGATTAAGAAGATAATGATAACCAATGATCATTAAACAACTTTCCTAATGTCATATTCATTATAACTATCCAAGTGTTCCATAAACATTTACTACGATGAAGTCACTCAAGTCAAGTGCTCACTATCCAGGAGCGATGGCGATTCGAATCGATTCCTAACCAGCTGGTGATTTATTCCTTACACAAACCTCACTCACCCGCTAAAGTGAGATATTGATCACCGAGTCAACTATCCAGGAATCTCGAGTTTGTTAGGAACCACATGTACCCGGGGGCCGACCAACTGCACTTTGGTCTTATCATCTCGCCCCCGTGTCCTACCACACCTGCTCTGGCACAGTGCGCTGCGGGCACTCTACTCGGCCCGAATAATCTCCCAGCTTCGTGGTCGGAAGGTACTTTATCTGGCCAGATAAATGTAAGGCATGCGTTCAACATGACTCAAGGCCCAACAACGGTCGGTCCTTAATCGACACAGACAGAAACACTACAGTCCAAAACTCTGCAAGTCTCTGTCCAGTCTCAACTTCATTTAACACTTAGTTATACCATGACTTCATAGTCATCCAAGCAGATCCAGGTAACCTCCTATAGCTCGCAGGTGACAGGAAATCACCCGACTTCTACTGGTCTAAGCCAGCTAAGCATTGACTCGACTGCGGATACCTGGGTAACAAGGATATAGTATAACAAAGGTAGACAAGGTATAATGCAGCAATGGTTGCAAACAACTCCTGAACGTAATGCATCAATTAAAGTAAACCATTTAATTAAATAATTGCAAACTAGGAGAAAACGCTCCGGGGCTTGCCTCTCTCGAAGGAGCTCGGACGGTGATCGGGGCACTCCGGAAGTTCCTCAACGTCCTCCTCGTCAGCTTCAGGCACTTCCTGCGGCTACATCTCGAACTGCTCCTCGGGCTCCTCGAGTATGACGACTGGGTTCTCGGTTTGCGATCCTATATGATGCAATGTGCGTAAGTGCTTATGTAATCGGTGCATCGGATGAGATGAATACAATGGATATGTTTGAATGCAAGGTAGTCAACATCATCCAAGAAAATATACTACAATCACATGTCATCTACTGCATTCTCTTCTACTACTAATATGTTAAGTCAACACATCTTATTAAATGCTTCAAAGATACACCAAAGCTTTACTAATTTCTTAATCCCACAAAAAGCAACACTTAATTAAAACCTAATTAATAATAGGTTTGAATAGCAATATCTATTTTTCTTGCTTAGAAAAATATTAGAAAATTACTATAGCAAAGTACTACCCTAAGTAGTCTACTATCAGCTTTTCATGGTGTTTGAATGAGTGGATTAGCCTACACAAAAATAACAAGCTATGGCATGATTATGAACATAAAAATACTTTGAACTGTGAAAAGTGTCAAACAACAGAGTTAGTATTTTTCCTAGGTTCTTCATAGCATATAATGATTGTACAAAAATTATCACATGCATGTTTTATACAAAGTTTGCTCTCTAACTAAAATAACAAAAATCAGCCATTAAAGGTACTTGAACTACACCTCAAAATTTTCCCACAGCACATGTATGAAATATATTTTTCCTAGGAAGTACATAAAATAAGAAGATTAACAAACTTAGAAATCACATTTTTCTGAAGCCTATAGATTTTTCTACATATTTTTCAAGTTATCAGCAATATACATGATTAAATAAAATTCTATAGCAAAGTATCTCACAAATGACATGCAGTAATTTTCCCAAGTAGATCTGATGATAAGGAACCTAGACAAATTTATTTCAATAGATTTGGAGCAACTTTGAGTATCCAAACATTTTTCAAACCATTTCTATTTTCAAATAATAAAGAATAAATTGAAAACAATTGATCCTATCGCTACTGGGCCAGCCCGCTAGAAGCACTCGGCCCACTACCACATTTGGCCAGCGCGGCCCGAGCGAAGGGAAGGGGGAGATGGCCCAGCAGGGCGTCGGCCCACAGCCTCTCGGCCTGGCTCGGCCGAGGCAAATGCCACGCCGACACTATGACGTCGCGGCGGCGTGGCTCAGCCTCGAGGCCGGCGGCCATTGCTGGCCGTGACAGGGCGAGCTAGCGAGAGCATGAGGTTTGCGAGAGGCTGGCGAAGGCGGGAAGGTAGCTAGGCAGGGTTGGAGAAGAGGAGGAAGGTGCCTTCCATGGCGGCCGAGCATGGCGGCGCCATGGCCGATGGTGGCAGGGCTCGAGGCGGCGCTACTTGGGCTCAGCAGGCGGCACAGGCGTGAGCACGACATGCCGGAGAGCGAGGCGGAGCTGCAGGCACACGATCGCTGGCCGAGGTGGAGAAGGCGCGGTGGATTTGGCTGGCGGGTGCGGTGGCGCGGCGAGGGGAAGAGTGAGTGCGCTTGGCGCTGGCGGAGAGGAGAGGCAGCGCGGGAGTGAGCAAGCGAGCGCACCGACTCTAGCAGAAGTAGGCGGGTGCGTGGGCATGGGCGTAGGCTAGCTGCGACGCGTGGCGGCGTCGACGGCACATGGCCGCCACATGGCGGGCGAGCTCTGCCACGGTCGGGCGCGGCGCGGCGCGTGAGCGGGCAGCCGAGCGCGGAGGCAGGCCAGGCGCGGCGCTGGGCTAGGCTGGGCCAAGGCGAGGTGCGTGGCGCGGCGGGAGGCTGGCTAGGCTGGCTTTGGCCGTGGGCCAGAAGCGAGGCGGCGGCCCGCGAATGAGAAAAACCCTTTTTCATTTATATTTTCAAGAAATTTTTAAATGCCAGCTTTCAAATATTTTTTTGAGCAAGAAAATGACATCTTTTGGAAATGTACCAAAAATGAAAGTTGATTAGAATTTAATTCTCTACAACTTTGCTTTTATGACCAAAGCCAAATTCTTTCTAGATTTTGAATTGTAAAATCAAAGTCCATGTTTAACTCAAAACCCTAATTTTTGGGAAATTACTTTGGAAGCAAAATTTTGAATTAATTTGAATACAAACCTTGCTCCAAAAATTGAACTAAATAATCCTAGATGATTTACAATAGTAGCCAAACATGTTTTACTAACCTAGCAAGCAAAATCAGGGCAAAACAATTCTAACAAAGGTATGCAACATTCAGGTTTCACAACATGTTTCAAATGTTTCGAAGCAGTGTTTCAATTGTTATTTACATGATTAGGCATGTATGATTAGGATGCTTGATGATGCATGATATGTATGATTTTCAGTGCCTAAATGTAGGTATAACACTGGGGTGTTACAGCCCTCCCCCTTATAAAAATCTCGTCTTGAGATTTGGGTTACGAACCATTTGTTATAAAAATCTTCATAAGCTTTTTGTAGATACTCTCCCGTTTCCCAAGTTGCATCTCCCTCATCATGATGATCCCACTGTATCTTGTATGTTTTTACCATGCTATTCTGAGTAGCACGTTCCTTAGTGTCTAACACCCGGACTAGTTGCTCATGATACATCAAATCTGATTTGAGTTGGATACCTCAAGGTTCTATTCTTTCCTCTAGAACACGCAAACATTTCTTGAGATGTGATACATAGAAAACTGGGAAAATGGTACTCATTATTTCAGGTAACTCTAATTTGTAGGCTACCGGACCTCTTTGTTCTAGGATCTTATATGGTCCTATGAATCTCGCGGCAAGCTTTCTTCGAACTCCGAACCTTTTCTTCTTCATTGGCGTGACTTTCAGATAAACATAGTCACCAACTTCAAACACAAGGGGTCTCCTTCTTCTGTCTGCATAACTTTTCTGACATGATTGGGCCGCTTTCATATTCTACTGAATAATATGAACTTTCTTCTCAGCTTCTTCTACAAAGTCAATGCCATAATACCTTCTATCTCTAGGCTCGACCCAATTCAATGGTGTTCTACATTTTCTGCCATATAAAGCTTCGAAGGAAGCCATCTTGATGCTTTCTTGATAACTATTATTATAAGAAAACTCAGCTAACGGTAACCATGACTCCCATGATCCCTTAGAAGACAATACACAGGCTCTTAACATATCCTCCAAAACAGCATTCACTCGTTTAGTCTGACCATCTGTCTGAGGATGATAAGCGGTACTGCGAATCAAACTAGTTCCTAAGCCTTTGTGTAAATGTTCCCAAAAGTGAGCCATGAACTGTGAGCCTCTATCAGATACTATGGTCTTTGGTATACCATGCAACCTCACAATTTCTGCGATATACTTCTCAGCATATTGAGGTGGTCGATATGTTGTTTTGACAGGTAGGAAATGAGCGGTCTTAGTAAGACGATCCACAATTACCCAAATCGAATCATGTCCTTTTTTAGTAGTGGGCAAACCCATGATAAAATCCATACTTATATCGTCCCACTTCCAACTAGGGACTAATAAGGGTTGCAACATACTGGCAGGTTTCATATGAATGGCTTTCACTCGACAACATGTGTCACATCTGACAACATATGCTGTAATTTCTTTCTTCATTTTGGTCCACTAATAGCGAGATCTTAGTTCTTGATACATCTTACTACTTCTGGGATGGATAGATAGCTTAGAAAGGTAAGCTTCATCCATGAGTTTATTCCTAAGTCCTCGATCCTTGGGAACCACAAGACGGTCGTCAAACCACAACACACCCTGTTCATCCACTTTAAAGTGTTGAGATGACTTTTCTTTTATTTTCTCTTTGATGTGGAATATCCCCTTGTCGGTTTTCTAGCCTTCTATTATCTTACTCTCCAAAGAGCAACTAATCTGAATACTATGTAACACAGCAGGATGCATTAGATCAAACCCATCTTCAAGTAATGGCTGCACATTCAAGTAATGTGACTTTCTGCTCAAAGCATCTGCCACTACATTGGCTTTTCCAGGATGATATTGCACATTCAAGTTGTAATCCTTGATCAATTCCAACCATCTACGCTGTCTCATGTTTAACTCTGGTTGGGTAAAGATATACTTAAGACTCTTGTGATCTATGAAAATATTGCACACATTACCAAGTAGATAATGTCTCCAAATTTTTAGGGCATGCACAACTGTAGCAAGTTCAAGATCATGTGTTGGATAGTTGACCTCGTGCTTCCTCAATTGACGTGATGCATAAGCAATGACTCTCCTTTCTTGCATCAGAACATAGCCTAATCCAGTTTTCGATGCGTCGCAAAACACATCAAATGGTTTCTCGATATCTGGTTGTGCTAGAACAGGAGCAGTGGTCAATAGTTTCCGCAAAGTGTGGAAAGCTGCTTCACACTCCTCTGTCCACACAAACTTGTGATCCTTCTGTAGGAGACTTGTCATCGGTTTGGCAATCTTCGAAAAGTCTGGTATAAAGCGACGGTAATAACCCGCTAGTCCTAAGAAACTTCTAATCTCAGGAACTGTGGTCGGTGCTTTCCAATTCATAATTTCTTGCACCTTACTTGGATCGACTGAAACCCCATTCTCTGACAGAATGTGACCAAGGAAAGGAACTTCGTTCAACCAGAATTCACATTTGCTAAACTTAGCATACAGTTGATGATCCCTAAGTCTGGTCAAGACAGTTCTCAGATGCTCTTCATGATCTTTCTCGTTCTCGGAGTACACCAGAATGTCATCGATGAACACTACCACAAACTTATCCAATTCTGGCATGAAAACTGTATTCATCAAAAATATAAAGTATGCAGGAGCATTTGTCAAGCCAAAGGACATGACAAGATACTCATACAACCCATATTTGGTGGAAAATGTAGTTTTCGGTATATCCTATGGCCTAATCTTGATCTGATGATAACTGGATCTCAAATCTATTTTTGAGAACACCTTGGCCTTGGATAATTGGTCAAACAGAACATCAATATGAGGCAAGGGATACTTATTCTTTATGGTTATAGCATTGAGTGGCCTGTAATCTACGCACAATCTCAACGTGCCCTCTTTCTTCTTCTTCACAAACAAGGCGGGACATCCCCATTCAGACTTGCTTGGCCGTATAAACCTCTTTTTTGATAAATCTTCTAACTGCTTCTTTAGCTCAGCTAATTCATCTAGAGGCATCCGATAGGGTCTCCTTGAAATCGGAGCTGTTTCGGGGACTAACTCAATTCCAAACTCAATCTCCCTGTCCGGCGGAAGACCCGATAGCTCATCCGGGAATACATCCGGAAATTCACACTACCGGAATCTGATGAATAGAAATGACTGCCGTAGCACATGTAACACTTATAAGGTCTGTTCTCCGAGGCAATGGTACTTGGAAAGTACCCTCACCTAGGGGATCCTTAAGGGTAAGTACTCGACTTACAGTATCTATGACTGCTCCCCAATCCTTCATCCAATTCATCCCTATAATGACATCCAAAACTAATCCAGGCATAACTATCAAGTTCACTCGGAACTTCCTGCTACCTAATTCAAGGGTTGCCCCTCGAACCATCCGGTTGGTCAAAACATCAGCCCCTGCTGAACTTATACGGTAACCATAACCCAATTCTGTGCATAGTTATTCATGTTTCTGTGCAAATGCTTGACTCATAAAAGAATGCGATGATCCAGAATCAAATAGAACAACTACAGGGTTTTCGTTGATAGGAAACTTACCAGCAGTGACGGGCTCTCCCTTAGGAATTTCATCCATAGTTGTACTATGCACCCTAGCATTATAAGTCTGCTGCTTCTTCTTGGGCGGGTACGGACAAAACCTCGAGAAATGGCCGAGTTGATCACAGTTATAGCAGGGTCCCCTCACTGTCCCGGCAGATCCCATAGCTCCCTTAGAACTGCCTTGTACCATAGTTGTGGCTGCTTTGTTGGGTTGTACTACCATCTTGTAAGGCTTCTGGGGTCCACGGAAATTCTGACTTCTTTGCTGAGGTAGCCTGAACCTAGCGCCAGGTGCCGATGGGCGATATGGAGGATGACCTCCCATAGGTGCTCTAGCTTGCGATGGACCACCTTCAAGGGCTCTCTTGCGTGTCTTGGCTACGGTGCTGGTGTTGTTATTCTTCTCCTGCTTCAGACAGTCACTGATGAAGTCATTGAATCTGACGCGGTTGTTGGTACCAACATGCTTCATCATTTTTGGATTGAGTCCCCTCTTGAAACTAGCTATTCTTTTAGCATCTGTGTCAACCATGTCGGGAGCATAGCGATACAAGTTGTTGAAGGCATGCAGGTATTGCGTCACAGTCTTGGTGCCCTGGTTCAATGCCAGAAACTCTCCCAACTTCATCTCGGTCAGCCCGGGTGGAATATAGACTCTACGGAAGGCCTCAGCAAACTCTCTCCATGAAATCTGAGCATTTGGAGGGAAGGTGGTGCAATAGTGCTTCCACCACATTCCCGCTGGTCCTTGCAACTGAAGTGCAGCATACTCCGTTTTCAACACCTTAGTCATCCTCAACACACGGAATTTATCTTCCATCGTGTTGATCCATTCCTCAGCATCGAGTGGCTCTATTGCTTCCTTAAATACTGGCGGCCTACTGTCCATAAAATCTTTGAAGCTGCTATATTGGTTCACACCCATGCCACTGCCCTGATTGTTACCACGTTGAATGTTGTTGGCGATAGTACGTAGAAAATCCTCCATGTTCTTCTAGGATTGTTCCGTGTTGCACTGACTCCCGAGCAGCTGTGCGAGGACCATCTCAGGGGTAAACGGTGGAGGAGGTGGCAAATGCAGTTCATGGGGAGGTTCATTGTTGTTGCCGTGGTTTCCACCACCACCACCGGTCCTCGCACCGTTAGCACCGGTCTCAGTGGCCTCATACGTGGTTCAGCGAGTGTTTGTCATCTGCATATTTTAGCAACAAGTAATGATTGAGTGAAGCTATAATAATTGCGAGTGAAGGAAAAATTATGCCGTACTGAATTTACTGGAGAGAATAAATTCATATAATAAAACAGAGGCACAACAATCACATCCCAATTAAAACAACAAGACTTAATCAAATTACTTCAACGGCAAACATCGCATCCATACAACCAATTTGCTAGCATACATACACTAGACTTTTATGCGTTCAGATATCACATTCAAAAATCAAGTTCCAACCACATGCCAAGTCTCATACGTTCGAAGCAACATACAATAGGTTACATGCCAACAAAAGAAAGGTCATCACGACAGGACCTAGATAATAGCGCAAGGCAACTAGCCTACTCCTCGGGGCCATCATCGGGATCGGAGACGTCACCATTGCCCCCAGGTGAAACTACAGGCTCGTCCTCATTGTCGTCGTCGATATCCATGCCAGCGGCGTCCGATGGAGCATATGGGCCAACCCCATTGTAGAGCGCGTGAAACTCCTCGTGCAGGTTGCCGTTGTATTCCTCTAGCTCATCGACCCTTTGCAGCAGAAGGTCCCTCTCGTCCTAGGCTTCATTCCTTTCTTGAACCAAATGTCCAATCATGTAGTCTGCATTGTTGTTGGCTTGAGTCAACGTATGCACCCGCTGCATAGCTCTATCACCTCTCTCAACCGCCTGATCTCGCTATAAGTTCATATCAGCCAACTGCTCCTGCAAACTAGCTATAGCACGTGCCTGTCTCTTCTTCTGCTTTCTCCCCTTGAGCTTATCCTCACCACGCAAGCCAGTCAAAGTCCAGTAGGTACTCTCGAGACCCTCATACGCTCTGATGGCGGCGAACATAGCACTCATTGCCTGGTTGTTGCTAGCCTATCCCTCAGCTGAACCTCTGACCAATGCACTTCCCTGAGGCTAAACCCAAATGGCATCACGAGGATCATCCCTAGGAAAAGTACCAGCTAGAGCTGCTGCAAGCTCACTGGGAAATCTGCTCATAATATCCCTGATGACACGGAAGGCTGCTCCCTCTGCACCCTCAGCTAGATTGCGACCCTCAAACTCCAAGTGACAACCATCCCAATCTGGAGCATCCCCGAGAGCAGGAACCGTGATCTCCACCACTGCGAGTCCATCCTCTGCTAACTGGCTCTCATTCCAAGAGTACATCGGCTCTTGACCCTCTGGGTACCCCACATCATGGAGCACTCTCCAAAGCAAAGTCGGCATGCCAAACTCGCTCAAGAAGGTGTCCGTGGTGTGGTGCTCCCTTAGGGCCAACGGACGTCAAGGTGCTCTTCCTCCGGTGGACTTACGGGCAGTCTGCTTTGTGCGGGCCATCTGTAGCAAAAGTTCTTTTATTACCTCGGGGAAACATATTTTAGGTGATACAACTTTTATCAAAATGAGATAATCAATTTATAAGGGGAGGAATGCATGACATGAATGAAATGCACAAGTAACATGATGTATGTACGTGCCGTACGTTCTCACAAACTTAGGAAATAAATAATTTCTAACGACGAATTCAGTGGCATACAAACGATCTCTCAAATACGTAGCTAATACGTTCTACACGATAGCGTTGTTATGTACCTGCAGAAGATTCATTTCAGCCCAATTCCCAATGAATGCATAAAAGCGGTAAATTTTATCTACACGCTCTACATGAATCCTCAGATACGTGTACAACGGTAGTAACTACCCGAACCATCGTCCTATTGACGGCATCGCCTCAACAGACGGAAGACCCATACATGAGATGCCTTTGCAAAACATGTGTAGAACATGTAATTACTCTAGCATCATATAAGCATTCACCCTAGATCGGCGGTGTATCCGATCATGCTCTCACAACTCACACTTACCGAGGCGTAGAGGCAAATGATCCATACATTACCACTCAAACAAGTGGCACTCATACAATAGCATGCCGTATGAGCGACGAAAGAGAAATATGATGCAAGAACCCTAGTCAGTACTTAATTAAGCCACCTAAAGTCCTTAACTGGGCATAAAGGATATGATCACTTGCACACTTTATATTTTGAAAATCATGTTTTCTAAATGCCTTTTTGTTTTAAATACACTTGTGAACAGTAACACACTAAACCATGCTCTGATGCCAGCTGTAACAGAACCAACCAATTATACGAAATTAAGTAAGAAAATCATCCGCCAGAGTAGACGATTTAGCAAACTTAAGCCCGTATAACCCGGTAGTCCGTGAAATCACGAAGGATTTCAAGTCAACTTCCATTCTAGCCAAGATCATAATAAGTTTAGCGATCACCATCACATATTATATAAAAGGTTTGCATCTCAGATACATCAGAGTTAAAACATAGTTATTACAAAACAAGTTCGAATAAAAGTAGCGGAAGTCATTTGTTCAAATCACACACACACACTCACACGGAGTTTAAATACAGTGCCAGCAAATGATCATCTCCAACAAAAGCATCAGACAAGACGTAAGGAATGACCATGCCTATGGTCCTAAGCATCACCCATCGTAGGATAAAGGCAGTTGATACAGTAGCCGTAATACATCTGTCCATCTGCAACAAGTGGGAATAAAACCCTGAGTACGAGAAGGTACTCGGCTAGACTTACCCGACATAACCGAAAATAAGTGACACCAAGGATTATGAAGGGCTTTATAGTAGGGTAGCTGACTCATTTGCAAAAGAAGCATTTTTAGCATTTCAAGAACCTTTCTAAAAGCATTATTGTCAAGTTAATTATTATTAACCTGTCGACTAGATTTGCACCTATGCTAGAGCAAACACATGATTAAGTAGATAATGATAACCAATGATCATTAAACAACTTCCCTAATGTCATATTCATTATAACTGTCCAAGTGTTCCATAAACATTTACTACGATGAAGTCACTCAAGTCAAGTGCTCACTATCCAGGAGCGATGGTGATTCGAATCGATTCCTAACCAGCTGGTGATTTATTCCTTACACAAACCTCACTCACCCGCTAAAGTGAGATATTGATCACCGAGTCAACTATCCAGGAATCTCGAGTTTGCCAGGAACCACATGTACCCGGGGGCCGACCGACTGCACTTTGGTCTTATCATCTCGCCCCCGTGTCCTACCACACCTGCTCCGACATAGTGCACTGTGGGCAATCTACTTGGCCCGAATAATCTCCTAGCTTCGCGGTCGGAAGGTACTTTATCCGGCCAGCTAAATGTAAGGCATGCGTTCAACATGACTCGAGGCCCAACAATGGTCGGTCCTTAATCGACACAGACGGAAACACTACAGTCCAAAACTCTGCAAGTCTCCGTCCGGTCTCAACTTCATTTAACACTTAGTTATACCATGACTTCATAGTCATCCAAGCAGATCCAGTTAACCACCTATAGCTCGCAGGTGACAGGAAATCACCCGACTTCTATCGGTCTAAGCCAGCTAAGCATTGACTCGACTGCGGATACCCGGGTAACAAGGATATAGTATAACAAAGGTAGACAAGGTATAATGCAGCAACGGTTGCAAACAACTCCTGAACATAATGCATCAATTAAAGTAAAGCATTTAATTAAATAATTGCAAACTGGGAGAAAATGCTCCGGGGCTTGCCTCTCTCGAAGGAGCTCGGACGGTGATCGGGGCACTCCGGAAGTTCCTCAACGTCCTCCTCGTCGGCTTCAGGCACTTCCTGTGGCTGCACCTCGAACTGCTCCTCGGGCTCCTCGGGTATGACGACTGGGTTCTCGGTTTGCGATCCTATATGATGCAATGTGCGTAAGTGCTTATGCAATCAGTGCATCGGATGAGATGAATACAATGGATATGTTTGAATGCAAGGTAGTCAACATCATCCAAGAAAATATACTACAAGCACATATCATCTACTGCATTCTCTTCTACTACTAATATGTTAAGTCAACACATCTTATTAAATGCTTCAAAGATACACCAAAGCTTTACTAATTTCTTAATCCCACAAAAAGCAACACTTAATTAAAACCTAATTAATAATAGGTTTGAATAGCAATATCTATTTTTCTTGCTTAGAAAAATCTTAGAAAATTACTACAGCAAAGTACTACCCTAAGTAGTCTACTATCAACTTTTCATGGTATTTGAATGAGTGGATTAGCCTACACAAAAATAATAAGCTATGGCATGATTATGAACATAAAAATACTTTGAACTGTGAAAAGTGTCAAACAATAGAGTTAGTATTTTTCCTAGGTTCTTCATAGCATATAATGACTATACAAAAATTATCACATGCATGTTTTATACAAAGTTTGCTCTCTAACTAAAATAACAAAAATCAGCCATTAAAGGTACTTGAACTACACCTCAAAATTTTCCCACAGCACATGTATGAAATATATTTTTCCTAGGAAGTAAATTATATAAGAAGATTAACAAACTTAGAAATCACATTTTTTTGAAGCCTATAGATTTTACTACATATTTTTCAAGTTATCAGCAATATACATGATTAAATAAAATTCTACAGCAAAGTATCTCACAAATGACATGTAATAATTTTCCCAAGTGATCTGATGATAAGGAACCTAGACAAATTTATTTCAACAGATTTGAAGCAACTTTGAGTATCCAAACATTTTTCAAACCATTTCTATTTTCAAATAATAAAGAATAAATTGAAAACAATTCATCCTATCGCTACTGGGCCAGCCCGCTGGAAGCACTCGGCCCACTGCCACATTTGGCCTGCGCGGCCTGAGCGAAGGGAAGGGGGAGACGGCCCGGCAAAGCGTCGGCCCAGGGCCACTCGGCCTGGCTCGGCCGAGGCGAATGCCACGCCGGCGCTGCGACGTTGCGGCGGCGCGGCTCGGCCATGAGGCCGGCAGCCATTGCCGGCCGTGACAGAGCGAGCTAGCGGGAGCATGAGGTTCGCGAGAGGCTGGCGAAGGCGGGAAGGTAGCTAGGCAGGGTTGGAGAAGAGGAGGAAGGTGCCTTCCATGGTGGCCGAGCACGGCGGCGCCATGGCCGATGGTGGCGGGGCTCGAGGCGGCGCTACCTGGGCTCAGCAGGCGGCACAGGCACGAGCACGACGTGCCGGAGAGCGAGGCAGAGCTACAGGCGCACGGTCGCTGGCCGAGGTAGAGAAGGCGTGGTGGATTTGGCCGGCGGGTGCGGTGGCGCAGCGAGGGGAAGAGTGAGTGCGCTCGGCGCTGGCGGAGAGGAGAGGCAGCGCGGGAGTGAGCAAGCGAGCGCACCCACTCCAGCAGAAGTAGGCGGGTGCATGGGCACGGGCGCAGGCCGGCTGCGACACGCGGCGGTGTCGACGGCGCATGGCCGCCATGTGGCGGGCGAGCTCTGCCACGGTCGGGCGCGGCGCGGCGCGTCAGCGGGCAGCCGAGCGCGGAGGCAGGCCAGGTGCGGCGCTGGGCTAGGCTGGGCCAAGGCGAGGCGCGCGGCGCGGCGGGAGGCTGGCTGGGCCAGCTTCGGCCATGGGCCAGAAGCGAGGCGGCGGCCCGCGAATGAGAAAAACCCTTTTTCATTTATATTTTCAAGAAATTTTTAAATGTCAGCTTTCAAATATTATTTTGAGCAAGAAAATGACATCTTTTGGAAATGTACCAAAAATGAAAGTTGATTAGAATTTAATTCTCTACAACTTTGCTTTTATGACCAAAGCCAAATTCTTTCTAGATTTTGAATTGTAAAATCAAAGTCCATGTTTAACTCAAAACCCTAATTTTTGGGAAATTACTTTGGAAGCAAAATTTTGAATTAATTTGAATACAAACCTTGCTCCAAAAATTGAACTAAATAATCCTAGATGATTTACAATAGTAGCCAAACATGTTTTACTAAGCTAGCAAGCAAAATCAGGGCAAAACAATTCTATCAAAGGTATGCAACATTCAGGTTTCACAACATGTTTCAAATGTTTCGAAGCAGTGTTTCAATTGTTATTTACATGATTAGGCATGTATGATTAGGATGCTTGATGATGCATGATATGTATGATTTGTAGTGCCTAAATGCAGGCTTAACACCGGGGTGTTACAATTTTTAGTGTAGCAAAAGAATTAGAAGGAAATATCAAATTTGCTTCCGAATATTACATGATATATCAAAATAAAATAATAAAAGTATTCTTATGAGAATACTATGGAAGATATAGTATAATACAGAGAGAAGTTGGTAGGATCATAAAGCCTAGTTATGGCAAAGAATGTCAATTACGAAAAGAATATCGTGAGTTGTTGTCCTGGTATGAAATGTGGCAACCCGAAGAAGTGGACAACGAAGAAAATATTGAAGAATCAATATAGACTGAGTTCAATATCAATATATATATATAAGAAACATACTCCCTATGTTGATAAGATGTTATCAACAATTTAGCCAAGGGAAGAGGTAATACTACATGCCATCATCCTTGATTTGATGTTTGCAACATCAATCATTCGGGCGTGGAAGACGATACCAAAGAATATCCAGAAGGATACTACCGTGTGCGATGGAGGACATCGCAAAAGGAATATATAGTCACTCTACTATAGCCAGGACAATTATTCTCCGTCCAGCTATCTAGGCAACAGTAAGAAGGGATAATTGAAGACTTCACCTTGAAGGCTCCTTCAGACGATAAGGCTCGCTCCTTCAGATGATAAGCATGAAGGACGCTCCCTTCGTGCTATAAAGCAAGACATTGGGCGCATTCATTCATCATCGAAGAATAGATTAGACAATCATCGAAGAACCAAGCATCACAACAAAGCCTTAGACACACACTCTCATCCACCACCCACTCCACCAACTCTCCACTCACACATATACCATGAAGACATGATCTTAGAATGACTTTGAGAATCATCCACCATTAGTAGTAATCATCCATTACCACTGTATCACTCTATCTTTATAAATTAGAGAATAAAGGAGGTCCCCGTGATCTTCCTGCGCTTGTAAGGTAATCCCTAAGGTTTGTGCTCAGTGCTTGGAGTTTCCCGAAAGGAAAAGCCGTATGTTAGCTTGCTCTGTGAAAATGAATTAAGCTTTCCTGTTTGAATCCCTGCCTTCCTATAAGCTCATTCATATGGGGCGATGTCTCTATGCTAGGGACCCTAGAGGAGAAACCTCTGCGTGTGTTGTTCTCATGTTAGCCCTGGTAGCGGCGTTTGTAGAGAAACCCTGTGTGCGCAGAGAAGTGTTCCCTTCGGGTGGAACTGCCTAGGGAGACGATAGAGCCTAAGTCCTGTGTGTATGTGGCTGGGGATAGCGAGGGAGTAGACCGGGTTAGTCTGGTTCTGAAGCGAGCTAGTGATACATATGGTGAGTACCGAATAGGACTGTCACAAGCATAGTCGCATGATCGGCTAAACTGTTGATCTCGCCAGCCTGCAAAAGATCCTTAGAAATATTCATCCGCATACGCATATTTACTAAGCACTAGGTTAACTAATCGCGAAAGCGACATATCATTCTGAGAAATATTCATACCCGCTAATCACTCATCCATAAAATAATTACGCGCGAAAGCGACATCACGCCATATCTGCAGAGGCCCCGTGCCCTAAATAGTAAATTGGTTGAGCAACTCCTGGGTGAGTGCTCGCGCACTGTTCATACCCCGATTTTGAATAGTAACCACAAATTTGAATAGTGAAAGCTCAATTTGAATAGTGCTATGAATAGTAACTTGAAATTTTAGAATTCGAATTTCAAATCCGTCCGAATTCTCTGTTAATACGGTCCCCCGATCGTGTTGGTGTAAGATCGGGGGACCGTATTAACAGAGAACTCGGACGGATTCAAAATTCGAATTCTAAAATTTTGAGTTACTATTTATAGCACTATTCAAATTTGGCTTTCACTATTCAAATTCGTGGTTACTATTCAAATTCGGGGTATGAACAGTGCGCGAGCACTCACCCGGGAGTTGCTTAACCACTTTGCTATTCAAGGCACGAGGCCTTAGCAAGTATGACGTGATGTCGCTTTCGCACGCGATTATTTTATGGATGAGTGAGTGATTAGCGAATATGAATATTACTCAGGATGATATGTCGCTTTCGCGATTAGTTCAGCTAGTGCTTAGTGAATATGCGTATGCGGATGAATATTTCTAAAGATCTTTTGCAGGCTGGCGAGATCAACAGTTCAGCCAGTCGTGTGACTATGCTTGTGACAGTCCTACTCGGTACTCACCGTATGCATCACTAGCTCGCTTCAGAACCAGACTAACCTGGTCTACTCCCTCGCTATCCCTAGCCACGTACACACATGACTCAGGCTCTATCGTCTCCCCAGATAGTTCCACCCGAAGGGAACACTTCTCCACGCACATAGGGTTCTCTATAAACGCCGCTACCAGGGCTAACACGAGAACAACACACGCAGAGGCTTCTCCTCTAGGGTCCCTAGCATAGAAACATCGCCCCATATGAATGAGCTTAAAGGAAGGCAAGGATTCAAATAGGAAAGTTTAATTCATTTCCACAGAGCTAGCTTACATACAGCTTTTCCTTTCGAGAAACCCCAAGCACTTAGCACAAACCTTAGGGATTACCTTACAAGCGCAGGAAGATCGCGAGGACCTCCTTTATTCTCTAATTTACAAAGTTGGAGTAATACAGTGGTAATGGATGATTACTACTAATGGTGAATGATTCTCAGAGTCGTTCTGAGATCATGTCTTCATGGTGTATGTGTGAGTGGAGAGTTGGTGGAGTGGGTGGTGGGTGAGAGTGCATGTTTGAGGCTTCGGTGTGATGCTTGGTTCTTTGATGATTGTTTGATGCCTTCACAAATGCGTCTGGCGTCTCGCTTTATAGCACGAAGGGAGCATCCTTCGTGCTTATCATCTGAAGGAGCGAGCCTTATCGTCTGAAGGAGCCTTTGAGGCGAAGTCTTCAATTATCCCTTCTTACTGTTGCCTAGACAGCTGGACGAAGAATAATTGTTCTGGCTACAGTAGAGTGACTGTATATTCCTTTTATGCTGTCCTCCATCACGCACGGTAGTATCCTTCTGGATATTCTTTGGTATGGTCTTCCACGTCCGAATGATTGATGTTGTAAACATCAAATCAAGGATGATGGCATGTAGTATTACCTCTTCCCTCGGCCAAATTGTTGATAACATCTTATCAACATAGGGATTATGTTTCTTATATATATATATATATATATATATATATATATATATATATATATATATATATAGAACTACTATTCTGTAGCTGGTCATAGAATAACTTATTCTGTAGCCACTTTGAGCTACGATAATTACTATGTTAATTTACAGTAACTCCTTACTAAGTGGTTTACTATAACGTTATGGTAAATATTCTCATGTGTTATAGTAACCCAACTATTGTAAATATGTATTGACATTATGGTAAATTAGTATATAAAATTATGGTAAATAGACGTGGCTACAGAATAACTTATTTTGTAGCCGGCTGCTGAATAGCCTCTCCCTATATATAGAACTATATATATATATATATATATATATATATATATATATATATATATATATATATATATATATATATATATATATTGATATTGAGAACTCGGACGGATTACAAATTCGAATTCTAAAATCTCGAATTACTATTCATAGCACTATTCAAATTTGGTTTTCACTATTCAAATTCACGATTACTATTTAAATTCGTGGTATGAACAGTGTGTGAGCACTCACCCGGGAGTTGCTCAACCACTTTACTATTCAAGGCACGAGGCCTCAGTAAGTATGGCGTGATGTCGCTTTCGAGCGCGATTATTTTATGGATGAGTGAGTGATTAGCGAATATGAATATTACTCACGATGATATGTCGCTTTCGCGATTAGTTAAGCTAGTGCTTAGTGAATATGTGTATGCGGATGAATATTTCTAAGGATCTTTTATAGGCTGGCGAGACCAACAGTTCAGCCGGTCGTGCGACTATGCTTGTGACAGTCCTACTCGGTACTCACCGTATGCATCACTAGCTCGCTTCAGAACCAGACTAACCCGGTCTACTCCATCGCTATCCCCAGCCACGTACACACAGGACTCAGGCTCTATCGTCTCCCTAGGCAGTTCCACCCGAAAGGGAACACTTCTCTGTGCAGACAGGGTTCTCTACAAATGCCGCTACCAGGGTTAACACGAGAATAACACACGCAGAGGCTTCTCTTCTAGGGTCCCTAGCATAGAGACATCGCCCCATATGAGCGAGCTTAAAGGAAGGCAGAGATTCAAACGGGAAAGCTTAATTCGTTTCCACATAGCAAGCTTACATACGGCTGAGTAATATTCATATTCGCTAATCACTCACTCATCCATAAAATAATCACGAGCGAAAGCGACATCACGCCCTACTTCCTGAGGGCGAAAGCGACATCACGCCATACTTGCTGAGGCCTCGTGCCTTGAATAGTAAAGTGGTTGAGCAACTCCCAAGTGAGTGCTCGTGCACTGTTCATACTCCGAATTTAAATAGTAACCGTGAATTTGAACAGTGAAAACTGAATTTAAATAGTACTGTAAATAGTAACTCGAGATTTTAGAATTTGAATTTTGAATCCGCCGGAGTTCTCTGTTAATACCGCCCCCGATCGCGCGCGTATATATATATATATATATATATATATATAAGCCCTACGCGCTAAATATTATTAAGCGCGCCGGTGGCGCTCCGCTCCGCGCGGCGACCGTGGCTCACGCGAGCTCTCAACCGTAAAGTCGTTTCCCAGGCGTAAAATCAAACAAGAAATCAATTTTCAATCTCATTAATGCTACCGACAGCGCTGCATGCATGTTACGAACCACGTGTACGTGCATGCATGTCTCTATTGCGGTTAAAATATTCAATCATGCAGAGTTGCCTCCTCAATTAACCATAGATGGCTATAATTAAGGAAGTTAATTAACCGTAAATTGCCTATAACAAAGGGCAACATTTTAGGTGCAAACCAACAAACCTGTGCAATCAGGACCACTAGATGCTGATCCAATGGATTAGGTGAGGGGGCTTAAACGCAAAAAAAAAAGGCCGGTGGGTGGGGGCTTAAGCGTAAAAAAATCTCACCTCTTACCTTATCCATTGGATCAGCATCTAGTGGTATTGATGGGTAGTTTTCAAGTTTGCACAAATTAATTGATTTACACCTGGTACGTTGCCATAACAAAGGAAGTTAATGCTTTATTTCTTTCTAATTGTGGATGGATACGCAAGGAATATGGAGCCAGGTGTCCCTGCATGCATGTCTCTATTGCGGTCAAAATATTCAAGCATGTAGAGTTTCCTCCTCAATTAACCGTAAATGGCTGTAATTAAGGAAGTTAATTAACCGTAAATTTCCTATAACCAAGGAAGTTAATGCTTTGTTTCTTTCTAATTGTGGATGGATACGCAAGGAATATGGAGCCAGGTGTCCCTGCAGGCATGTCTATTGCGGTTAAAATATTCAACCATGAGAGTTTACTCCTCAATTAACCGTAAATGGCTATAATTAAGGAAATTAATTAACCATAAATTGCCTATAACCAAGGAAGTTAATGCTTTGTTTATTTCTAATTATGGATGGATACGCAAGGAATATGGAGACGGAGTGCTGTAAAAGGCAACTGCAGCTGTAAATTCTCATCGGAGTCAGAAGCTATTAAAGAACCAATATTTATAGTAACTAATCCTACAGTGGTCGGCGCTGGTTACCGACTGGAGGACAATGCATGTGCATGTGTGTACTGCCAACAAGAAAATGGTAATTCAAGCATGATGACGACATTGAGTTAATGGCCGATCACTCAAATATTTGTCGTAATCAAGTAGTAATATTTTTTTAACATAAATCAAGTAGTAATATATAGAATTGATATCTGAAGTCAAGTAGTAAGAATTGATCTTTGAACTATTGTAGTAATTACCTCTCCTGCGCACTAATACTTCCACAACAGAAAACATGCTACACCATAAAAATAGCCATAAAACCATGTCCAATAGTAGTAAACTTTACATAATTGGTCACTGAACTCTCTTTTTTCTAAACTATAGTAGTAAGATTCTGAAATCTTTCTCCTTTTGTAAACAAGTAGTAAGATTCTTCACGTTGTTCATCGAAACAATAGTAGTAAGATTCTTAACATCCAAACAGTTCTTTTTCTCCTTTGCAAAAGTACATTGTTCATCCAAACAGTTAAAACACCGGTCCCAAAATTCAAACCGTAAAAATAATCCCTCCGGTCCCAAAATCCAAACCGTAAAAATAATCCCTTGGCAGAACAATACAAATATAACACTGAAGTAATTTGGTGATTTGCAATAGTAATCAGCCAGAAAATAACAAAAATCAAATAGTAGTTCATCCAAAAAGTAAAAACAACTATTCCAAAACTGAAACCGTAAAATGCACATATGGCAATACGATACAGTATAACATGGTAGTAGTAACATTGGAGCAGTAATTTGGTGCTTTCCAGTAGTAAGAAGCCAGAAAGTAATAAGAATCAAACAGTAATAATTCTGTCGGACCTAATACCGGGGTACCCCAGAAGGTGGAACCAATAACCACCGAACGTTAAAAATTTCTGGACGCATAAGGGCGCCGTTACGTCCCTTGTTCGAATGACAGGAGTTTGGTTCCGCCTCGCCCGACGCCTTTTGAGATAGCTCTGCCTCGCCCGAGGGCTCAGGGCTACTCTCCGTCTCGCCCGACGCCTTTGGGGCGGGCTCGGTCTCGCTCGAGGGCCGAGGGATAAACTCCGCCTCACCCGACGCCTTTGAGGATAGCTCTGCCTCGCCCAAGGGCTCAGGGCTAGTCTCCGTCTCGCCTGACGCCTTTTGGGCGGGTTCGGTCTCGCCCGAGGGTTGAGGGATAGATTCTACCTCGCCCGACCCCGGAGGGGCAGGGTCGGTCTCGCCCAAGAGGTAGGGATTGGTCTCCGTTTCGCCCGACGGCAAGGGGTGAGCCTCGCCCTGCTCGATATCTAATACTGGTTTCATCTTACCTGACAACTTCTCCCCATTCCCTCAAGATGATGGGTACAGGGCAAGACAAGACGTTTGGGTCAACCATGGCTCCAAGGACCATACCCTGCGCCCTGGCAGGAAAAGTACTGCCAGGGAACGACGGGATAGGTGCTTTAGACCCTTCCGGGCGCCGCAGAGCCCGAAAGGTATTACAGGTGCGTACTCCTCGCCCTGTAGAGTTGTAGGTGCCGCCTTCAGCCCTGGGACACGGAACCCGACCAAGATATACGACAACCGCTACGCTCCAGAAAAGGATTTGCTATCTCCATGAACGACGGATATTCCGTCACCACGCTATGGACCCAAGGGAGCGGTGCCCGCTTCCCGACCCCTTAGGTCCACCAAGTCGGAAGACCTTGACCACGGTGTTACTCCGGACCTCGGCCCCGCGTCCCTCCGACAAAGACTCATAGGAACCAGAAGGCGTGCAGAGCAAGGCTGGGGAGGCTCATAAGTCAAACCACCATGCTGCAACACATACCCTACGCAGGGCAGCATTCTATAACCAACCTGACATTCTACAAAGGCATCGACAATATTATAGGCGCTTATCTTCCTTCGCACTCATCAGGATGAAGGACGAGGCTGGGGAAATGTGAGCCACAAGACGTAGAGCACGCTTCCTAAAGCCCTCACCCTTGTAAAGCCAACCCCTTCATCTATAAAAGGGGAGACGCTTCCTCCATCAAAGGGACACCGATCTTTGACGAAACAACACAAGACACTCACACACAGTCAAGCTGCGACCAAGCTCTTGGCCTCCTTTCAACCCTTCCATCAGAGACTTGGGACCAGTCCCTCTCTCGATCGTTTGTACCTCCTACTACGAACCGTTCACGGTGCTAATAACACGAGCAGCAACAAACTGGACGTAGGGACATTCGACTCGAACTAGTATAAACCTTGTGTCCTTTAGCGCATCATCCGAGCCTAACGCGCATTACTATAAATTTACTTGCCGGTGCTTATACGAAACACCGACAAATTCCTCGTTCACCATTGGTACATTGTACACGAACTTTTGAACCAAAATCAAACAAACTCATCTGTATTTTTGTACAAACAAAATCCATCAAAAAGATCTAGCAGCCACTGTTCCTGGGATTTGTACGCACAGATCGACGTCTGTGCCAGTCGTTGGCAACAACGCATTTCTTGGGAACAACTTCTCTGCAGCTAGCTTACCATGGAGCCCGTGCCTAGCATGTGCATCGCATGCCAGAAGTCCTGTTCGTTTGAGCTTGTTTGACTGATAAGTCATACCTGAAAGTACTGTTGACTGATTTAATGTGAAAGAAAAATACTGTTCGTTGGCTGAAAAAGTACGGCTTATAAGCCAGACAAGCACAAGCGAACAGGGCAAGGATTCGCAGGGCATAGGAGCGTCGCCAGGTGGGTTGGGAAAGGACTCCACTGCCGCTGCCGGAAGGGGGAAGGGGCCACATCGGACGTCCAAGCCGATTGAGGGGGCACTGACCACGCCGATGCAAGGAGCATCGTGCACGCTGTTGGAGGGGAGGCCGCCGCCGCTGCTCTGATCTAGACGGGATGTCTCCGCCACCATGGTGGAAGGGACCCGCGCCGCTGTCACCACCATGGATCTGTCCTCCTCCTCCACGGATCTTCTCTCACCACTAGATGGGAAGGGGTGTGGGAGGGCCGCCGCACCCCATGCCGGTGAAGGGGATGATGCTCAACATGTACCGTTGCTGGTGGAGGGGAAGCCACGCGCCGCCGATAGGGGAAGAGGCCGGTCCACGCCATTGACGGGACAACCGCCGCTAGTGGTGTGGATGAGGGCGCCGTAGCCGCCATCGGGCAGGGAAGGGTGGATGAGCCACCACAGTCGGGGGGACGCCTGCTCATGGGCCTCGCCACCGCCCTTGCCGAGCCGTGTCGTGGCCCTTGCCGGTGCCCAGCCATGGGAACACTCCGTCGACAAGGCTTCAGTCGCGTGGAGGAGCACGCCGCCACTACACCATGACACACATTTGCCAACACTTATCTGTTGGCAAAAGGCAGGTTTCAGCTACACTTTATGTGTTGGCAATTCTCTAAGTTTTTTACGTCAATTCATCTGTCGGTAAAAGGACTATAGGACAACAAGTTATCTGTCGGCGTTTCCCTGCTGACATAAAAACTATCAACGAAACTTTTCTAGACTTAGTAAGTGTCGGCGTAGTGTTCGCCAAGAGTACATTGTGTGTGTGGGACAGAAGTTAAAATATCATATCGCCCCAAAGAAGACCTGATCGGGAGTGAAATATTTGAGTCACGCGCTAAAAACGTCGCTACCTTAAAACCTTCCCACCCTCCCGGTTCCACTCCCACGTCCCTCAATCAAATCCCAAAAAGAAGAAAAAAAACACGCCTGCTGCCCCCGATGCCACTGTCCCCACCGTCCACCACGCCAAAGTGCCGCCCCCACACCGTCCGCTACTAGGGCTGCTTGCCGGGGCCACACCCTGAGCGAAGCTCACCTATGCGGCTGCCTGCACCAGATTTGGCGGCGCCTCCCTCACCCTGGCCGCGTCGCGACCGAGCTCGTCAGACGCGGGATGCTGCAACCAATGATGCACCAGCATATCGCTACCACCAGAGCTTCATGCATGGCTTCCTGAGCTAGATCCAGCTGAACCTCTCTAAACCCAAAGAAGAAGGCCCGCCGCCGCCTAACTGGCAACTGCTCAAATGTCCGATGGCCTTCTCCGGTGGCAACGAGGTAGGGGAGAGGGGCGCGAGGGGGCCAACGGCGGGTGTGACTCGTTGGCCCATTCGCCCGTGTCACCCCCTTGAGGTGAGGACAATGTGGGTGGCAGTCTCAGACCTCAGTCCATGCTTTCTTCTTCGATTGATGTATCCCTTGCTCTTTTTTTATCTGAGATTGTCTCTGAGCCGCATATGAGTGTCCATGAGCAAGTAGCCATTCGATTTGGGGCCCCCCTGATGCCATTGGTGCGGCCGCGCATATCGTGACGCTGTGCATGCCATATGTTTGTTTCGTTGCCTCACCCACCAGGCCATTACTGTGTAGTCCATTCCTCTTTGGTTTATGTTTGTTGTTTTGGTGCATCTCAGTGCTTATGCTTTAGTTTTGATAGTAGTGCAGGAGGCTACAATAGTGAAACAGGCACACAAAGGAGGAGGGGTTCTGCTTGAAAGGTAGATTAATGCCTCTTTTATTCTTGCTGCTATAGTGTATTTGCATCTTGACGTTTTGTCCAGCATTCAGTTCCACCTCTGCTCCCAATTCTGAATTTCTGATGCTCCTACAACTTCTCCTATAGTTAATAATAACTATGGTGCTCATGTTTTTAAGTGCTTATCATTCTGAATAGGTGTCTTATTTTTTCATAAGAGCATCTTTGTTGGCATCATAACTCATGGACCCGCTCTTTCATAGTTGCCATACAGATACAAGCATGTGCGGATACATCAAATAGCAACTTCTGTATATTTCCTGAAGTTATAAACGTGGCTGCATGAAGTGTATTCAAGCAACTTCAATTCTCTGTAGAATCGGTGCTGACTAAAAACTGCTCGAGAAGTAGGCTTAACCCATTAACATGTATGTTATTTATATATGCAACTAGCTGTTCTGTGCAATTGTGAATTCTTGTTTTTCTTTTCCAATTAACCATTGACAACCAGGCTTTAGAAATCAGGAGAAGTGCAAATTGATTCATTTTGGAGTTGTTAGACTTTGTTGGCTCACATTAACCCTTTTTCTGGAATACTTAGACCAGATTCTCATGGGTTTGGAATTTTTAATTTTAGGAACAATTGAAGGAGCAACATGTGATGTTGATGTCCAGTATAAAATTTCAATATAGGGAGAGCAAATGTTCTATCAAAAGTTGTTCAGTGTCTTAAGGTCAACAAGGAGGTAAGGACATTGATTTAATTTTATATTACTTGAATCTACCTTATCACCACAATGGCAAAGGGTTTTTGTGGCGAAAAAATTCATCACAAAAGCAAAGGGTTATATCAATAATTTCATCACAAAAAAACATAACATTTGTGTGAAAATATTAGTTACCATAAGTTTTGCGGCAAGATAAGTCTCAATTGTGTGGACGATAGATGTTGTGGCAAACGGTTTATCATTATAACCCATGTTGTCGTGACAAAAAAATGGCTCAACAGATGTACACTAGAAAAATACAATTCTCACAAAATGCTGAACTAATTTTCTTTTCAATGCCTTAGTGACAACCGGAGCTCAATGGCCCCATGAACTATTTTTCTCTTTTAAGCATAGTCTAGTTTGCTGTTCTGTTAGTATAACTTGTACTCTTTAAATTTCCACCATGCTACCATGTCAATGTCCCATTAAAAATTGTTTCTTAAGCAATAAATCTATACAGCTCCAGAATAGAAACTTACACTGCTTCTGTCTAAAGTGTTCATTGGGACACTACTAATGGTTGCTTTGTCAACCATTTCTTATTTCCATCCAGTGATCTGATAATTGTGTAATCTGGTAATTGTCTATCTAGTTAACTAATTTGGCCAGCTTAAGAATAGAAACTTACACTCTTTCTATCCTTCTGCCGTACTTGGTAATTGGGGGGACATTATTATTGTGGTACTAGGAATTGTAATTTGTGACCAGCAATGGATTTGAGACATTTTGGTGTAAATTTTATCGCTGCAGATCCATTGCATGCGGTTTTAGGATTCCTAAATATCCCGTATGATGGTACAGTGCCAGTTCTAGTTTTGTGCACTTTCTGATGTAATGCATTTATAGCAGTATTGTCACACTGCATTAGTGAGGGATTTAGCAAGCTTTTTTATTTGTTCTTCTGTATAAGCAATTTCAGTAGGTTCCTTCTAGTTGTAAAGTAGTTCTAATGTTTTCTATCTATCCATGTTCCAGATTGAGAAGGCTTTCCTCAAGCAGATTTCTATATTTTATAGCACAAAGAAATGTGGCAAGGGTAAGAAGCCAGGCAAGGGTGGCAACCGATTCTGAAAGAGCATTGGCCTTGGCTTCAAAGACTCTCAGGGAAGCAATTGAAGGTATAATGGTTTCCCTTTGCTTATTTTAAACACCATGAGGTGATTAGGTCATGATCCCTAGTGCTATGACGTACCTAGTTTGAGATGGTGAATGACAACATGTTCAGTTTAATATTTTTCTGTTCTGGATGATTTTTTTCTTCCTGCTTGGTAGAAATTTGTCCTAAATAATTAAATTCATAGTCTACCTCCAAATTTCATTTGCTATTTTGAAAACAATGAGGTTATGTTCCCAAATACTATGGCACGTGGCAACAATGCATTTCTTAGTGATTGTCCTAACATGCTTTATTTATATGAAGAAGTAAATTAGTTTTGCTTAAAGTCCCGTGACATTTGCAAGATCTCTAACAGCAGAATATTCCACTGCAGGTTTTGTTGAAGTGGAAGAACCATGCTGATTCAAGTATTGAAAGGCTGGTAGTGTAAAATAGGCTCAGTCTCTGTATACATAGCATTAATGATGTAAAACATCAGAGGGCTTCGATTTTTATTGAAAAGCTCAATGGAGTCTGATATATATATATATATATATATATATATATATATATATATATATATATATATATATCAAGTTGGTGTATGTATGGAAGATCTAATATATTATTTATACAAAAATCAAGTGAATTTGTTCAATGTGATGCCTTCTATATGAGCAAAAGTGGATTTGTCAAATTATTTTAATTGTAATTATATCTATGTAGTTTTGTCGATAATTTTTTTGGGCAGGGTATGGTTTGTAAAATACATTGGAAATGGTTTGGCCAACATACAACTGTCAGGAAAGGTCTTAACTGTTGGCGTAGATCTTAACTGTCGGCAAAGGGTTAACTGTCGGCAAAGGTTTCAACTGTCGGCGTAGGTAGACCATTTGCCTACACATAAAGTGCCAACTGTCGGCAAAAGTTTCGCCAATGGCTTCTAGCGCGACTGTTTCTAAACTGTCGGTAAAACTTTTCGTGGAAGGTTATCTATCGGCAAAGGTGCCCTTTGCCTACAATAGAAAGTGTCGACAAAAGTATGTTGTGTTATAGTGCGCCGCATGTCACGCAGAGGGGAAGGGAGGCGCCGCCGCTGCCGGGTGGAGGCTAGAGTCCAGAGCCCGAGTGGGCGCCGACGTCGAGCAGGGAAGGTGGAGAGGTCGCTGGCGTCGGTAGAACTCGAGAGTGAGCCACCTCTACCCTGGCTGATAAGCCATGGCTGAAAGTATTGTTGGCTAATTTATTGTGAGAAAAAAATATTGTTCGTTTGCTGAAAAAGTACGGTTTATAAGCCAAGCGAACAGGGCGTTGGTCTGCGAGATCCAGATCGGAGAGAGAGAAAAAAATGAGAAATGAGTGATGCTAGGGTTAGAAGGTTTCTTTATATATGGTAAAATGTAGTATGTAATTTTACGGTTGTAAATTGGTTAACTACTACCGCAATATTTTATTTATGGTTGTGGGATTTTAACGTTGTTGACCATTTTACCGAGCTCAGCTTTAATGAGAGAATTAATGAGACGAAGGGAGAGAGAATTAGTCTCACGGTGGCGTGCAGGGAGAGTAAATTACGGGATTTACTTTTGCGGCCGGTAATATACTGTCTGCGTGGCTGGGATCAGTCCACGCCGGAGGTGGGCGGAGCTCCGCCGGCGCTCCAAACGCTGGTCCTCAATAACAGTTATATATATATATATATCGTATGTTTACGATGATCTCTAGCTCTTCAGGTTGATGACTATTCTGATCATATACGTCATGATCCAGACTGGATTGACGTTCTGAAGCGTCCAGTAGGCCCATCCAAAGGTAGCATTCCCGTAAACATCTTGCTGAACTTTGGCAAGCCTCTGGAAGTCCGTCTTATTTGCAGATTGCGGTGGCACGGCCCACGCGGCCGACCATTCTCCTATATAAAATACAAAGAATTGAATAGAAATATTTATGTGTACAGTTTAGTAATCCATAGAATTGCTGAAATGAGTGACTGCCAGCAGACTGCTTACCTACAAAAGTGAGGGGACGCCCATTCTGATTTGTGATGGCTTTGAGATCGGAGGAGCGGTTGAGGTTGGAGAACTTGTCCTCGTACAGGTTGTAGTAGTGTAGGTCTAGGACGGCGCCATCAAAGCCGCCCGCGAACTGTAGGAGCTCCGTCTGGTTTTTTATATTTAACCTGTTAGACATGATCACGTATGTTGTCGACGAGTACAGACGCACTGTTTTATGACCGTCCTCGTAGTATTTCTTCAGTCTAGACAAGTCTGCGCCTGGTGCCAGCGGCTCATTGAGCAGCTCAATGGCCAAGAGGGCTGTGTTGTTCGCGTACCTGTTGATTTACATGTAGATCGAGCAGCTGGTTGGTATGTTATTGGTTCAATCATTAAGGCGAGAGAAAACTACTATATATATAGTCAGTCAGTGTGCTATGCATTTTCGTTCACTAACCTTTTTGCAAGGAAGTCGTTGACTTGCAAGGTTTGGTTGATGTTTTCATCGGTATTGCCCCACTCCTGTGACCCGTCTCTAGTTAATCATATGGGTTTTGTGACCCCGGCGCAGCATGCAATGTGACAATAACGCTAATGTTGTATTTCCTGTGAACGCAAATTGGAATCCATCGTGTCGATGTTTCAAGTTACCACCGATGAATAAATTTTTAATATTGAGCGTCTGGCTCGGAAGGTGTGCGTTGAGGACATAAGGTTTATACTGGTTCGGGCAGAAAGTCCCTACGTCCAGTTCGTCACTGCTGCTCGTGTTACTAGCACTGAAAGTTTGTAGTTGGGGTTACAAACAGGCAAGAGAAGGATATGTCTCAAGTCTCTAGTGAAAAGAGTGAAAGGGTGCTGAGAGCTCGGTTGCTGCTCTTGTGTGTATTTGGACCTGATCGGTTCGGGGTCGGATTGGGTCCCTGATGGGTCGATCCCCTCCATGGAATGCCGTGCTTTCCCTTTTATAGGCTAAGGGAAAGCAAGGGTTACAGCGAAGGAACAGAGAAGAATGAGAGGGAGAGAGGAAGTCCTTCAGGATCATCGGGTCCTTCTTATCTTTCATGCAGGTCACACCGACCCTGTAGATGTCAACAGCGACAGCTCCACGTCGTGCCCCTTTCCCCCACTGGTGCCATGCGCAGGCGTCGTCTGCCGGTCATGGCATTTCATTCCATCACAGCGGATGTCATGGTGAGCTGACGCACGTGTCAGTGTTCGTACGGGGGTTAGGCAGAACAACATCGGTATGTCTGTCGCTGTTCTCGATGTGAATCCTCAGGCAGGGCCCGTCATGGCCACGGGTTACATCGGGGCATGTCGGTCTCTTCCTTGGTGTCAGAGCTTTGACCTAGGCCCATACGCCTAGACCTGGAGTGGTTGGCGGCGGTATGGAACCCCGTCGGACGATTCGGAGCCTGCGGCCTCGGGGTCAGGCGAGGCGGAGTCCGCGGCCCTGGGGTCAGGCAAGGCAGAGCGCAAACCCAAGGGTTGGGCGTGGCGAAGCCTGTCGCCTTGGGGTCGGACGAGGCAGAGCCCTCTCCCAGAGGTCGAGCGAGGCGGAGCGCAAACCCAAGGGTTGGGCGAGGCGGAGCCCCGTGGCCTTGGGGTCGGGCAAAGCAGAGTCCATGGCCCCAGGGTCAGACGAGGCGGAGCCCTCTCCTACAGGTCGGGCGAGGCAGAACGCACGACCTTGGGGTTGGGCGAGGCGGAGCCCTCCCCCAGAGCTCGGGTGAGGCGGAGCTCGCGGCCTTGGGGTCAGGCGAGGCGGAGCCCTTCCCCTGAGGTCGGGCGAGGCGGAGCCCGCGCACCTAGGGGTCAGTTGGAGCTGTAGTTGCGCTCTTGACTGCTCGGATGAATCAATGTTGATCACCATTAGCTCCTACTCTTTAGGTACCCTAGTATTGGCCCCTGACAGTAGCCCCCAAGCCTGCAGAGAAGTAGAATACTTCTTCGGAGGCTTTTCTGAACAGGAGGACTCTGAGGGCCTTGGCCTTCTTTCGTCGCCCACGGTGTGTCCTGAGAACGGCCATTCCTTTCGATGTGATCGGAACCTTCGGGGGTCTGTCGTTCTACAACCGCGCGTTCGGTCTCCTTGCGAGTCCAACTTTCCTCAAGCCCCCGCCCGTAGCAGGGGTCCGGTCGAGGGTCGGCTCATTTTTGTGATTGTCTTCCCTCAAGCGTTTTTTTTGATAAAAATGGAGGGGCTGAGCCATGCCATGATTTCCCTCTATGGACGAATCATGGTGCTCGGTGAGCTATTAATGGGCTAGTCCGAGTAGGGCCCCATCATCCTATTTGTGGGGATCCAGCTTGGGTCAGCTAGTGACCGACTCCAGATTCTCAGTGGTCAATCCATATAGTTCTCGGGTCTATTCGACCGGTCCCGAGGGCTCTCTGCCTCTCTTCGAGGAAAAGCATGGATCATATCTGGCCGAGACTCGAACGTGGGCTAGGATGCTCGTGGCGCTCGTGCACCCGGGTACTACCGCTAGCGGGCCCATCCTTTTCCACCCCTTACTCTAAAGGTGCCTAGAGCGGTTGTCAAACCCGTCGGTGGGCCAACCTTCGAACTCCTGGGCCTAGACGGGCCATTGAGGCATCTTTTAGCTTCATATCCCTCTTACCCATGGTGGGTGGTGGCCTATTCAGGAAGGCGAAACATCCAACGTGTTTTCTAAGGGAACAGCCATAGGTTGCGTGTGCACACCCCGCAACAAGACACGGTGATAGGTCGTGGTAGGCACAGAGATCTAGGCGGGCAGTTGGTTTCCTTGCACCCGTCGGCCCTATAAAACCAAAGGGTTAGTCCTCGGGTTCCATACGTTGCATCCTTGCCTTCGCAGCCACGCTGCCGTTGAGCCCACATCCATCCACCCTGGCCTCCAATGGATCCATGGTGTCGTTCTGACATCACCTTCCAGCGCATGGAGGGCCTCGTCCATCGCGGTCTTCTCCACGCGCAGATCTCGACCGAGGAGTGGTTGCTGCCCGGCGATGAGGATTTGTCGTCGCCGCCCAATGACTATGTGGTGTAATTCGCTCACTTCCAAGAGTGGGGCCTCGTGACCCCCGCCCACAAATTCCTTCGGGGGCTATTGCACTACTACAAGATTGAGCTACAGCATCTCAATCCTAACGGGATCTAGCACATGGCAACATTCGTCACGCTATGCGAAGGATTCCTAGGGATCAACCCCCACTTTGACTTGTGGAGGCATTTTTTTGCCATCAACCTCTAGAAGAAGAGGGAGAAGGGCGACAGGTAGGAGTTGCACATGCCGATGTGGTGCGCCGGCATCCAACTTCGAAACAATCGGGTCAGCGAGTACCCATCCATGTGGCTTTTGACATCCAACAAGGGGTGCCACTCATAGTGGTTCTACCTCAAGAATGACACCGCCGCCCCTCTGCTAGAGTTCATTAGGCGCCTGATCGAAGAGGCCCTAGAGCCATGGAGGAAGTGGGGCATCTTGGAGAAGGACAAGAAGAAGATCCAAGACCACATCACCGCCATCCACATCCTAAAGGAGAATGGCCTAAAGGGGTCAGGTGTCATCAGGGCTTACCACGCAAGGAGGGTGGCACCATTGATGACGCGCGCACTCCCGCTCTATGCGATGGTGCTCGAGGCATTGTTCGATGGAACAGCGCTTGCCGAGGGAATGCTCCCCAACTCCGAGATCACACAACACATCAAGGAGGTGATGGAGCCTTTGTGGGATGACACGGGTGTTGCCCTCGACTTCATCTACCCAATGCTAGGGCATCCTTCGATGCGGTCGGAGCCAGGCTACATCATCTTCATAGGTTTCCCTTTCTTTTGCCTTCTCTTCAATTGATTTCCCAACACCGTGAGACTAACTTCGAGAGGGGCAGGACCAACCGAGGGACCTCATCCTCATGGATCACCCAGCGCCGCTGCCAAGGGATTCGGCCGTGAGGATGGTGAATCGTGCCGAGGGCGAGCGGCTGAGGAAGGCGAAGGAGGACAAAAAGAGGAAGAATCAGCGAAAGATGCAGGTGCGGGAAGGAGGGGAGGACACCGACAGCGATGATGATGATGGCGATTGTGACGATGATAAGGTAGCCGACAATATCAGTGGGACAACCTAGAGAACGAGGATGTGTTGATAGGTATCCGTTCATCCTTGCAGGCATCGGGACCCTTCCTGTTCCACGGAGGGGAGGTACATCTAGGGAGCCAGTGGAGGTGGCCGTACCATTGGCCTACCCTAGGAGCCAATAGAGGTGGGCGGCTCTGCTGTCGTGCTCAAGGTGCTAGCGGAGGTGAGCGGCTCTGTCGTCGTGCCCTAAGAGCCAAATGGAGTGAGCCCCTCTGCCTAGGAGTAGGGGGCGGTTTCGAAATGGCCTCGTTCCGACAAGGCGTAGCGAGGGTCGGGGGTTCACCCCCCAAACATGTCTGTCGCCCAATGGCGCTGAGGTGGGTTATCACTTCCTCAGTTTTTTCCTGTCTTAGTCAGATTTTGTCGTGACTTATGCTTTTCGTCCCTTGCAGCATCGGCAGGCAGCGTAATCCTTTGGCGTAGGCATCGAGGAAGAGCGTAGGCATTGAGGAAGAGCAGCGCCCTCCAATTGAGGCGACAGTCATCGGCTAGTGTCATGCCTGTTTCGGGTGGGAGCGGTGCTAGTGTGACCATGTCGCCAACCAGTCAGGCGCTACCCACGGTGGTGCTATACCCTTGGTGGGATGGGCGGATGCGGGCACTCAAGGGGCGCCTTTGGAAGCCACGAAGCAGCCGGTGACGACCACGATACCGCTGCCGATGGCAGGACGGATGGGGCTATTGACCACGCTCGTGGAACTGACCATGGCTGGTGCGGTGCAGCCGGTCGTGACCCCGTTGGCATAGGTGGAGGTGGCAGTAGCTGTGACAGATGGGTCACAACCGGGCGCAACTGCTGGCGCCTGAGGCACAGATGTGACCCGTGCCATGGGCGGCCCAAGCGATGGCGTTTGGAGCGGGATGGATGGAGGTGGACGTGGCCGAGGGGTCCCGAGGAGTCATGGTGCTAGGAGAGGGGTCAGTGGCTCTTGGAGCTGGCGAGGAGTCATCCCTAGCTCTGACGTTGGTGCGCAGCGGCTCGCCCGCGCGGGGTGAGCCCCTGCTCTAGTGGGTGGATCTGTAGGATTCGACATCGATGCTTTTTACCTTGGATGACGCCGCAGAGAGCATGAAGTGGGAGAGGCTCGACGTAGGGATCGTGTCCATGCTCGAAGCCCTGAACCACGCTACGAGCGCATTGCATGGCGTTGTCATTCCCTTCGGCTGAGTATTTGCTCGATCCTGCTCTTTGCCCTTTTCTTCCTCTATATACTTTTTGTATCCTAACCATCATCTTTCTGCAGTCCGTTATAGCTCATAGCCGGGGGGAATCTTGGTTCCTTCATCAATAGAAGGAAACCTAGGACCGCCTCATCGAGGAGGCATGGCTACATGAGGAGGTGATAGCTCAGCTTGTTGCCACCCAGTAGAGGGTGGCCAAGTTGACTCCCCTTGCCGAGGAGGCAGCAAATCTTCAGTCGCAGGTGGCCAAGGCCCATCGGGATGCTGACGAGGCCGAGAAGGCATTCGAGACCCTATTAGCGAGACCCCAAAAGGATGATGAAGAAGCCGCTAGGGTCAAGAAGGAACAGGATGAGTTGCTCTAGAGGGATGCCAAGACCCGCCAGCAGATCCTTGACCTTCTAGGCAAAGTTGAGAAGGAAAGGGATCTGAAGCTGGGGGCCAAAGAGAAGCTCATGGCCCTAGAGAAGAGGGCAAGCCTGGATGCCATGATGGTCGCTTGGCTACACAAGGAGCGGGACGAACTAATCCAAACCACAAAAAGGCTCTACTCGGAATGCCACATGGCTCGTGAGGAGCGTGACCAGGGTTTCTGAGAGCATGACTAGGCCTACCAAGAGCGCAACAACACATAGCAGATGGTTGGCTCCCTCCAGGCTGAGCTCAAAAGCGCGATGACCCAGAAGCTAGATGAAACGACCCTGATTTCCGCGAAGGGAAATCCACAGCGTCAAAGTGTAATAAGACCGTTGTAGATCATATTACCCAAATTCCAGTCGAATATCACATCCATACAACGATAATATCAGAGTACAAATAGTGTAGAATTACATAAATTATTACATCGCCGCATTGGTGGAATCAAAAGTAGCATTCATTCAGAACAGCTTGAAGATAAGATCGCCAAACTCAAGCGTAGGCACGAACCCCTTATCCGTCAAACTCCTCGGAGCTATACTCCTCAGCAAAACCTGTGTGCCAAAATTTATCAGTACGATTTGTACTGGCCACTCCCAACCCTATGAGCATTGCTTTGTAGAAATTGGATGCAAGTTGGATATAAGCAAAAGGAACCTATATGGCTGGGGTTTCCTATGCATTAGCATATTAGGTATATAATAGTAGTTTGTCTAGTTTTAACACCATTCCCACACACATTCCACCCCTTTTCCATTCTAGAGCCAGGTTTCGATCCTGGGATCAATATACCACCATCTTCACACCATTACCATACCATCACTCAATCAACAGGCCAACTCCCTCTCGGCACTGTCTCAAGGACCGTAGCCCTAGGCTACGACCGACACTCTCTCACGGGGGAAGAAGAGAATGACTCATCTCATTATCTAGTTTAAGCGAAACCCAGGAAAGGTCCATAGCCGACAAGTCGGCACATGTATCGATCGATCAACCATACACTCTGCAGAGGTTTTGCATAACCACAAGATCCGCCTTCCTCGCTGACCATCGTCAACTAGGCTGATTCCAGCCGCTTGCTAGCCTAGGATAATGCCACTCTACCATTCAGCCCTGGTACACCCCAAGTCCAGTCTAGGGTGGCTGAAACTGTGAGTCATGAGCTGGGTCCACAAGGTCTCCATGAAGTCTCAGAAGGGTGTGGGGGAAAATCCTCCGTGCCCCGTATCTCCTTACACTGTCCGCTATCAACCTAGCAGTAGTGGCAATATCCTACCAAGTAGTCTGACCGTCCTACACCATATAGGGCGAGTGGTATGTAAGGCTACCCGGTGAATCTGAGTACTAGTAAGTCCTTAGGGATGACCAAGCCAGAATGTCTTCATCGCGGTTTCCATTTACCGTGCCACCATAGCACCTCCACCCTAGGCTCCTCCCATCACAAGTTCACACTCAGGGCCACCTCATATTCCATTTCACCCACCACAGGTTTCCATTCCAGGGGTGCCCAGGTAGCACCCCATGGCAAGACTTGCCCCAAGCTCATCGTATACTCCAACTTGGTTGACACAACCCTCACCCTCCACACACCCAAGTCACACATGCAGCACTCTCCCCATAGTCTAGATATCACTAGTTTCCACCACGCGTCAATGTAGTATAAGCATAGTAGAAGTATGAGCAATGAAATATAGCAGCAAGCGTGTGTCTAGCCTAATAGCAGGGTATGCAGGGGTAAGGTTGCGTCAAGGTAAAGGCCACCAAGTAAGCATACTATCATGCAAGTCCTATCATAGTATGATTATAACAGTAAAGTAAAGCAATAGCAGTTCTATATTAGCCATGTGTAATAGGTGCTACGAGATTGGGTGGGATGTGGCACCTTCAGTGTAGTCATCTCCGTTCTCCTCATGGTACTCATGATCCTCATCTGTCTGGTTCTCCTCTGAGTCTGCATCGATCGCATCATAGTCACGTTAGCGACGTCTATAGAATAGCACAAAGAAGCAATGGAAATTCAAAAGAGCCAAATGCACTCAAACATGGGTTCATTGCGTAGAGCTTGATTTTAGATGAATTTTGGTCCTAGTTTTGTATTTTTCCGAGGTCGTATGGATTAGTTATGAATTTCCGAAGTTTAAATCATTTCTGAAATTAGAAAAAAGGCTGATTTAATCCTAGGCAGACACATGTCACGCAGTGACTGGTCCACGTGGCATGCTGACGTCAGCATTATGTCAGCGTCTCGATTTCGAGCTGACAGGTGGGGTCCAGCTAACGTCAACAACGTCATCAGTTCTGACAGGTGGGTCAAGGGGCTCTTGGGTTGCTAACATGTGGGTCCGGTCAAAGTCAACGTTAGTCAACGGGCGAGTCAACAGTCAATGGTCAATGGTCAACGGTCAGAGTCACCGACATGTGGGGCCTAGGCTGCTGATGTCAGCAGCTGATGTTATTGTGACGTCAGCATGACGTCACCCCGGCTGTGTTGGCTTTTGACGTGTGGGTCCTGCATGACGTTAGCATGACGTCAGCATCGGACATGTGGGGCCAGAGTGTCCGTGCCACTAACATGTGGGGCCAGGTCAATGGTCAACGTTGACCGGTCAATGGTCAATATGGGCCGGGTTCAAACTAGGCCTGGACAGGGCTAGATTTGGGCCGAGCTTGGCCCGCCACATGGCATGCTGTGGCGCTGCCACGTCACGGCCTTGGGCCTTTACTGGGCTTCATTTCTAGGCTGTGGGCGTGAGCATGGCTCACGGTGGACCCATGTTCATGGTCCATGGACCTAAGGCAGGGTCCATAGGGGACCGAGTCCACCATCTTTTCCCCTTGGCCCGGCTCTTGTGCACCGAGTGCAGGGCTGCGCTGCTCAACTTGCCCCTTCTCCTCTGTTTCTTCCACGGCGGCTTACACGCCAGCGACAAGCACCCGGTGAGCCTTGACAGCGGTGCTGGTGCGCAATTGATGTGGGTGGAAGCTCCGCCGAGCCTCAGCGTCTTTGTTGGTGGGGTTAACACGGTGTGCAGGGTCCTGTGGTGTGCTGGCCACGGCGGCGGTCTTCCGGGCACGATGGTGGCATCGATGAGGTGGCTATGGCCTCGGTGAAGCATCCTAGTGGGGCGTGTAAGCTTCTACGGATCCGTGGGCACGCGGCGAGGGCGTCCAGGGCTCAAGGCGGGGCTTCGGGTTTCTAGGTGGCCGGTAGGGGCTCCCCGGCGGCCATGGCAACATGGTGACGACGACGAGGCACGCAGGTGCACTATGGGGCTCTGGTGGGGTGGTCATGGCATGGTTGCGGGTGTGTGCATGGGTGCGTGTGTTCCTAGAGGCCGAAGACGGCCCTAGCCTACGCGCTCCTGGTGTGGAGCGCCATGGCCAACACGGTAAGGTCCGGCGGCGAGCAGGGAGAGACCGGGAGGGGGCTCACTATTGGTGTCGAAGGTGCTGGGTGGCGATGTAGTGGCGGTTCAAGGCCATGTAGCTCTGGAAGCCGTGCAGTGCCGACCCGCGACTGTGATGATGACGACGGTGTCGCCCTCGGCTCTGACGACTTCGGCAGTATGCGGGCTGCTCCGACGACTCCGATCCTCCTCTCCTGAACTCCTTCTCGGCCCTCTACTTTCAGTGTGGTGCGGCTGCTAGGCCACCAAGCGGTGGTGGGGCGTTGAGAGCTCAGGGCACTAGGGCAACCGAGGCTAGGCTTTTATAGCTGAGCTCCAAGCTTCCATGGCGGACTGTGATCGATCGGTGGAGAGGCGTGCGATGCATCCAACGGTGGCACAAGGTTATGTGGGTGTGGCGCCAAGAAGATAGGGCCATGCCCCGAGCGTGACCCCCTGGCCTGCTCCTACCAGGGCTGTTGGGGCTTGGTTGGAGGCGGTTGCGGTGTGGCGTGGAGAAGATGAACAGGGAAGGCTGACATGCGGGGCCCGTGTGGCAGCGGCTATAGGCGAGGTGAGAGCGGCATGCGGGCGTGAGCAGTGCGTGGCTGGCTGCTGGGCCTGCGTGAGCTCGTGGGCTGGCCTGCTGCGGCATGCTGGTGGGGCTAGCCGGTTGGGCTGGCTGGGCTATGAAGCCGAGCAGGCCTGGGACACAGCGAGGCTTCCTCCTTTCTTTTCTTTTTTCTGTTTTTCTTTTCTTTTCCTTTGTTTGAATTCAAATTTGGTTTTAAAATTTGAATTTAAAAAATTGGTGCACCAAATTCATTGGAGTTTTAGATATGAGGCCCACAACATTATTATATAAATATTAGGAATTTATTTAGCTATTTTGTATAACAAAAATAGGTGTGGTTTTTGTTATACAAAAATAGAATTAGTTTTTCTCTTTAAACCTTTATTCTTTGGTTTGAGTATTAATTATTTTATGGTTTATTACTTTATTGGAGTTGTTAAGCATATCATAACTCAAATGGAAATCCAAATCACATTTTGAATTAACAATGTATGTAATACTTTATTTGTTAGAATTTAAATAAACACAATTAACTAATGACATGCCATGCTTATGTGTTGACTTGGGTTGGGGTTAGACCTAATGCATCTCTTAGGTTGGGTTTCTATACATGACACTCATCATCACATGGGAGTTCTAAGAAAAATTTTGTAGTTGGTATTTTTAGTGCATGGATTTTTGGGTTGTTACACTAGAGGCCAAGAGAGTTTCTGCCGGGCTGGTCGTGGATCTCGCTGAGGTGAGGGATAATCTTCAGTTGGAGAGTGACGAGCTCGGTATCTTGAGCACCACCCTTAGAGTGGTCTGTGATGACCTTGAGGTGGTGCGGTCAGAGGGTACCAACTCATTCGTAGCTCGTGCCATCGAGATCACGGCTCGGGTGTGCTAGCTCAAGAGGAATGCCCTCCATGCCGGGGTCAATCAGTCCTTCATGATTGCTCATTCTCATTATGGGGACAACATCGATCTGGTGGCAATGAGCCACAGGTACGTGGCTGGCTATGAAGTCCACGAGCAGGAGGAGATGGAAATGACGATGGCTCCCCTTTCGTAGGACCTAGCAGACATGATTGAAGACATAGTTCTCCCCTAAAGGGGCTAGTTAGTTAAATAGGTCGGGCGATCATTTTGGTAATAATTAGACAAGTTCTGACCCTTGTGTTTTATATGTACAAGTCTATTCTTTTATTTTGGTGTGAACAAATTTATTTTTTCTCCCTTTTTATGTGTGAAAAGGGGTTAATGTGTTCTGACCCTTCCGTTTGTTAAGACCATAGAGTTTGAGGTGTAGGTGGAAAACTTTGATCACGCTGGTAAGCAAGAGTGCCGTAGCCACTAGGGCGTAGGTTTCTTGCTGTCCGACCAGCTTTACTCAGTCGTTCGTTTCCGCAAACCTTGCCACTAGGTTTTCTAACGTGAGGAAGGGGTTGGGCATGACAACTATTTTAGAAAGGGTATATATACCCTTATCAGCCCGGAGTGAGACCTGACCCCTTGCCATTGCTAGGGACGGGTGTCAAAAAGATCAAGGAGAGGATAGCGAAACTAGTAGGAGAGAGCATCTCTTGTTTTAGAAACGTTATTCTTAGTTTTCACACGTACCCCCTCCATAGGATCTGAGCCATCGTTCTATGACTGCACATTCGGTCTCCTTGCGAGTCCAACTTTCCTTGAGCCCCTGCACATAGTGGGGGTCCATTCAAGGGTCAGCTCATCTTTGTGATCATCACCCCATCCGTGGTTTTTGCAACCAGAGGGGTTGAGCTAACGTCACTTGCCTTGATGGCTCAAGTGACATGCTCAGTGAGCTCGCTAATAGGCATGTCCAAGTGGAATCTAGGTCTATCGTTCATGATGGGGTAGGCATAGCCCTCATGTAGGATTCCACTGCTCCTTAACCCGCCTCCCGGCAGATGCCTGAGTCATTCTAGAGACCAACTCAAGTGGCCCACTAGCCTCCCTTCGATGGAGATTCTATGGGCTTGGCTCATGGTTAAGATCGAACGAGAAGGTCGAGATGACCCTGTCCACTTCTGAGCGGGTCGAGCAAAGGCCATTGGGGCTCATCTGCGTTTTCTCCCCTGGCTTTGTTTGATGTGAGGCGCCCTCGAGCCCTTCGCAGGTTGGCCTTTGAACCTCGGTCGATCAAATTCCTGAGTTGCGGTCAGGCGGTTCGAGCCCCCGAGCCCTGATGGCCTCGGTAGGGGTCGGCCAAGTTTCACGCGTCACCTCGACCATGGTTTCCACAACCGGAGGGGCTAAGCTAACGACACTTGCTTCTATGGCTCGAGTGTCATGCTCGGCGAGCTTGCAAATGGTCATGTCTGAGTGGAATCTGGGTTCGTTGTTCATGACGGGGTCGGCATAGGCCTAATGTGGCATTCCACTGCTCCTTAACCCGCCTCCTAGCAGATGCCTGAGTCATTTCGGAGACCGACTTAGGTGGCCCATTGGCCTCCCCTAGATGGAGATTCTGTGGTCTTGACTCGAGGTTAGGATCAAACGAGAAGGTCGAGATGGCCCTGTCCACTTCTGAGCAGGTTGGGCATGGGCTGCTGGGGCTCATCTACATTTTCTCCCCTAGCTCTATTTGATGCGAGGTGGCCTCAAGCCCTTCGTGGGCCGGCCTTCGAACCACGGTCAGTTGTCGCTCATATCGAATGAGATGACTACCGCTTCATGATGCGACACGAAGCATTGTGATGCAATAATTGCATATGCGATGCTTGGATGTATGGGATGAATGTATGGATTAATGTATGAATGCATGCACAAGAATGGATGAATGAATGATCATGCGATAGAAAAGAAAAGTGGGGGTTGGTAAAGTTACCTCAATGGCTCGAGTGATGGGTTCAGGGAGCTCTTACTAGATATGTTCAAGTGGGATCCGGGTCCATCATTCATGACAGAGTCATCATAACCTGCCTAGGGCATCTTGCTACTCCTTACTCGTCTCTCGGCAGCGGCCCAAGCCATCCGATCGAGTTGGGTGACCTATCGGCCTCTCCTTGATGGAGATTCCATAGGTGGGCCCATCCAAACCCTTCATAGGAAGGCGGAGGCTAAAGTCTCAGGTGCGGGGATAAAAACTATGATCACACTGGTGAGCAAAAACCCCGTAGCCGCTGGGGCATAGGTTTCTTACGGTCTGACCAGTTTTACTTAGAGTTTGTTTTCACACACCTTGCCTCTAGGTTTTAGCATGAGAAAGGGTTAGGCATAGAGGATGTCTACCAAAATAGACACTCTTGCCAGCCCTCGAGTGAGGCCTGACCCCTTGCTGTTGCTAGGGTTCGGGGCTCGATAGCGAAATTAATAAGAGAAAATGTGCGTAAATTAAGGGTGACCCATCTCTCGGCAGCGGTCTGAACCGTCCGATCAACTTGGGTGACCCGCTGGCACTGGACTTACCTCAATGGCATGAGTGACGGGTTTAGGGGGTTCTTACCGGATATGTCCAAGTGGAATCTAGGTCCGTCATTCGTGATGGAGTCGGAATAACCCGCATGGGGCATCCTACTACTCCTTACCCATCTCTCGGCAGCAGCCTAGCCATCCGATTGACTTGTGTGACCCGCTGACATAGGACTTACCTATGGAGATAGAGGATGAGATCATCCCCCCTAAGAAATTAGTTAGGCAGATATGCTAGATGACAAACTTATATTAAGTGGACAAGCTCTTAAATTTCATTATGGCCTAACAGATTTTTAGCCCTTCTCCCCATTTCGTATAAAAAGGTTAGTGCATTTCGACCCTTTCCGTCATTAAGGCCATAAAGCTCGTGGTGTGGGTGAACAAACTATGATCACGCTGGTGAGCAAAAACACCGTAGTCGCTGGGGCAAAGGTTTCTTGCAGTCCGACCAGTTTTACTTAGTGTTTGTTTCCATAACCCTAGCTTCTAGGTATCAACGTGAGAGAGGGTCAGGCATGGAGAATGTTTGCCAGGTGGACATACTCTTAGACGTGTACTAGCTCTTTCCGTAGTTAAGGCTTAAAAAGCTTGGGGTCCAGAAAAAACTCTGATCATGCTGGTGAGCAAAAATGTTGTAGCTGCTGGGGCGTAGGTTTCTTGCAGTCCAACTAGTTTTACTCAGCGTTCGTTTCTGCGACCCTTGCTTTTGAGTCTTATCATGAGAAAGGGTCAGGCGTAGAGAATGTCTACTGGATTGATATGCTCTTATTAGCCTTCGAGTGAGGCCCGACCCCTTGCCATTGCCGAGGTCGGGTGTCACTAAAGATCAGGGAGTCGATAGTAAACCTGATAAGAGAAAGTGTGCGTATATTAAGGGTAAAAGCGATGTAGCTGCTCGATGTTCTAGGCATTGATGAAGACTTTGCCATCGATTTTCTTGAGCTTGTAGGTGCCTAGTTGGAGCACCTCTGCGACGACGTATGGTCCCTCCCATGGTGGAGAGAGCTTGTGGTGGTTCATGTTGCTCTAGACGAGGCGGAGAACTAGGTCCCCGATGTTGAAGGCCCGACCCCACACTCGATGGCTATGGTACTAGCATAACGCTTGCTAGTACCTAGCCTAGTGGAGTAGGGCAACATCACATGCTTCATTTTGCTGGTCCATGGCATCCTCGAGGGATGCCTCGGCTCCCTATTCATCGTATGCCCTGACCCTTGGCGCTCCATATTCAAGGTTGATCAGGAGGACAGCCTCAGAACCATAGACCATGAAGAATGGCATGTAGCTGGTGGTCATCCTCAGGCTCTAGAGCACCGCGGGAAGTTCCATGACCCATCATCCACCAAACTTGTTCAACCGGTTGAAGATCCTAGGCTTGAGGCCTTGTAGGAGCATGCCATTCGTGTGCTCGACCAGCCTGTTTGTGTGGGGGTGTGCCATGGCAACCCAATTGACGCGAATGTGGTATTCATCGTAGAATCGGAGGAACTTTTTCCTAGTGAACTGCGTGATAATGGAGTTTGGGACTCCAAAGCGATAGATGATGTCAAGGAAGAACAACACGGCTTGCTTGGACTTGATTGCAGAGATTGGTTGAGCCTCTACCCACTTTGTAAACTTGTCTACGGTCACAAGCAAATGCGTATAGCCCTCGGGCACCCTCTTGAGAGGACCAACCCGATCGAGCCCCCTGACCATGAACAACCATGTGATGTGGATTGTCTGATGTGCTTGGGCCGGTAGGTGGGTCTACCGAGTGTAATATCAACACCCTTCATAGGTGCACATAATATGTTCAGCATCGGCTACCATGGTCGGCTAGTAGAAGCCTTGTCAGAACACGTTTTCGACAAGGGTTCTAGGCGTGGCATGGTGACCGCAAACCCCACCGTGGATATCGCTCAGCAATCATTTCCCTTGTTTGATGGGGATGCAGCGCTGTAGGACCTCAGTGTGGCTTCGCCTATAGAGCTCACCATCAATAAGGGTAAAGGACTTGGCATGACGTGCGAGCCACTGAGCCTCTGTTTTGTCCATCGGTAGGGCCTTGTAGAGGAGGTAGTAGAGGTAAGGCACCCTCCAGTCGGCCGAACTTGTCCTCCAGCTGGCAGACTTCTCGACAATACGTAGCCATTTTGTCATTGTAATAGCTCGATTCCTTCATGACTTGGCTGATGACCAGCTAGGAGTCGCCCTGAACGTCAAGCCGTCGGATACCCAACTCGATGGCGATGCACAGGCCATTGACGAGCGCCTCATATTCGGCCACATTGTTGGAGGAGGGGAAATGGATGTGAAGCATGTACCTCATGCATACCTTGAGGGGTGAATGAAGACTAGCCCCATGTTGGCACCTTTCTTCATCAGCAATCCTTTGAAGTACATCGTCCAGTGCTTTTGGTCGACAACTGCTAGCGACATTTGGACCCCATGTTGGCACCTTTCTTCATCAGCAATCCTTTGAAGTACATCGTCCAGTGCTTTTGGTCGACAACTGCTAGCGACATTTGGACCTCGGTCCACTTTGCAACGAAATCAGCGAGTACTTGGGACTTGATGGCCGTTCGGGGGCATATGAAATGCCTTGACCCATCAGCTCAAGTGCCCACTTGGTGATTCTTCCCATGGCATCCCTGTTTTGGACTACCTTATCGAGAGGGAAGGACGTCGCGACCATCACTAGATGCTACTCGAAGTAGTGACACAACTTCATTTTGGCGATGAGGATGGCATATAGGAGCTTCTAGATTTTGGGGTAGCAGGTCTTGGAATCGGACAAGACCTCGCTAATGTAGTATATGGGATGCTACACTTTGAGGGCATGTCCCTCTTCTTCTTGCTCTATAACTAGGGCAGATGATGAGGACATGGCACCTTCGGATACGAACAATGATTATAAGGTGCGTTCGTTCCTACATTTGCATAGTGGCTTTGGTTATAATTCACTTGGTTCCACATGTACATGTCACTATTTGATTGTAGGTTCAAATGTGTTTCATAACGGAAGTTCATCAAAGTTGAACTTTCGGTTCATCGACAGCCCGACAGTGCCTCATTGGTAAGGCCATAACTCATCCATCTAGAGTGTGATTGAGGTCAATGAGCACTTGATGGAAAGCTTGTTTGATAGGCTTTCAAATAGATCTGGTCCCATATCAATATCACGTCGGCAAGGCCTCCAAATCACCAATATATTCTGTCGCTATTTCTGGCGGGAGCTACACTGTCGTCATGGGCTTGTTAGATATCCTTGGGACCCAGGCCCAAGTTGGAGCATGCCCTAAGAAGATGGAGAACACCTAAGAGATGGCCTTGGACGTCCTCCTCCTTGGCCACCACCTTAGGAGGCCAGCAAGGACGTCCAAGCCAAGCCAGAGGCCCAGTCCAATCCGAGTTCGAGTCTGTCTCGGCCATCAGGACCAGTCTACAATAAAATGGACGCCCAGGACGCATCCGAACTCCGTTTTCGATGATCCGCATATGGATGGAAAGATAATTTGATAAGGAAGCCAATCCAATTGGTTTCATATCAAAAGCTCTTCGGAATCAATGGGAATCATCGAAACAAGTCTGCGTCCAGAATCTATCACGGCGTTGCGTCGTCGTCTTTTCTTAATATAGATGGGGGTCCCGATCTTCCGTCAGGTTCAAGATAAACAATGATTTGTTTGGAGAGCGACACACCGATCCGGCTTCAGATCACAAAGACCCAAACCCTGCAACCTTAGCACCACGTCTCCTCTGGTTATCAACTGTGTCACAATCTGGTTGACCTCGCCAAGAAGGCTAATCCCTGCTGCGAATCGAAGAACACAAGCAAGAACAAGATAAAAAGTAACTCAATTAAAGTGACAATTGTAGATGAATGATTAAGCACTCGAAGTTGGGGTCCTGCAAACCGATAACGGCGACTATTCAATGACAGATTGATCTAAAACAAAATCCAAACCCTAAAGTAGGTGGTGGCTACTGATTATATAGCCTAAGGGATGTCCAAGGACCCCTCTTCATGTCCTAAAGGTGTCCCAACACGTTACAAGGCCCAACGGCCTAAAAGAAGGTGTCGCAGCACCCTGACAGATTCTGGACGCTGACTTGTTTCGACGATTCCTGTTGATTCCTAAGAGCTTTTGATGTGAAACCACTTGGATTGGCTTCCTTATCAAATTATCTTTCCATCCATATGTGGATCATCGAAAACGGAGTTAGGATGCGTCTTGTGCGTCCATTTTATTGCAGACTGGTCCTGATGGCCGAGACAGACTCGAACTCGGATTGGACTGGACCTCTGGCTTGGCTTGGACGTCCTTGCTGGCCTCCTAAGGTGGTGGCCAAGGAGGAGGACATCCAAGGCCATCTCTTAGGTGTTCTCCATCTTCTTGGGGCGTGCTCCAACTTGGGCCTAGGTCCCAAGGATATCTAACAAGCCCATGACGACAGTGTAGCTCCTGCCAGAAATAGTGACAGAATATATTGGTGATTTAGAGGCCTTGCCGATGTGATATTGATATGGGACCAGATCTATTTGAAAGCCTATCAAACAAGCTTTCCATCAAGTGCTCATTTACCTCGATCACACTCCAGATGGATGAGTTATGGCCTTCCCAATGAGGCACTGTCGGGCTACCGACGAACCGAAAGTTCAACTTTGATGAACTTCCATTATGAAACACATTTGAACCTATAATCAAATAGTGACATGTACATGTGGAACCAAGTGAATTATAACCAAAGCCACTATGCAAATGTAGGAACGAGCGCACCTTATAATCATTGTTCGTATCCGAAGGTGCCATGTCCTCATCAGCAGCACTGACCACTTGTGTGGTGGTCGCGATGTAGAGCAGAAGCGGTTCCCCATCGGTTAGGGGGACAAGGACTAGGGGCTTCATTAGAAGATGCTTTAGCATGTCAAGTGCCTCCTAGGCTCGGGCATCCGTTCGAAATAGTCGACCTTCTTTAGTAGCCAATAGAGGGGGAGACCTCATTCACCGAGGCACGAGATAAAGTGGCTGAGTGTGGTGAGGCACCCTGTAACTCGTTGTACCCCCTTTATGTTTTGAATTGGGCCCATCCTTGTGATGGCTAAGATCTTCTCTGGGTTGGCTTCGATGCCACGCTCATAAATGATAAAACTTAGCAGCATACCCCTTGGGGCCCCAAAAACGCACTTCTTAGGGTTGAGCTTGATTCCGTTTGCTTGGAGTTTCGCAAAGGTCTGTTCTAGGTCGGCTATGGCCTAGTTAGCCTATTTGGATTTGACCGTGATGTCATCCACATAGGCCTCAACGGTTACCCCGATGAGGTCCCCGAAACACTTGAGCATGCAACGCTGGTACATAGCCCCCTTGTTTTTCAAACCGAATGGCATTGTGACATACCAAAACGATCCGAATGGGGTGATGAAAGATGTCGTGAGCTAGTCAGACTCTTTTATCATGATTTGATGGTACCCGGAGTACGCATCAAGGAAACAAAGGGTTTTGCACCCTGAGGTTGAGTCGACTACTTGGTCTATGCATGGCAAAGGAAACATATCCTTTGGACATGTTTTGTTGAGACCCATGTAGTCAACACACATTCTCCAATTCCCACTCTTTTTTCATTCCACAATGAGATTGGCTAACTAGTGGGGGTGGTATACTTCCTTGATGAACTCGGCTGCCAAAAGCTTCGCAATCTCCTCACTGATGGCCCTGCGTTTTTCCTCGCTGAAGCGATGCAGGCACTGCTTCACTGGCATGGAGCCTAGCCTGATCTTTAAGGCATGCTCAGTGACTTCTCTCGGAATGCCTAGCATGTTTGAGGGTCTCCATGCAAAGATATCTCTATTGGCGCAGAGGAATTCGACGAGCACACTTTCCTATTTGGAGGAAAGCGTGATGCCAATGCGCACTACCTTGCCCTTGGAACCGCTGGGGTCTATGGGGACCTTTTTGGCACCCTCTATAGGCTCAAAAGACCTGGGCGACCACTTGGGGTCGGGTGCTTCTTCGATCACCTCTTTCCTGATGGCCGCAAGCTCCTTGGAGGCGACGATTGCCATGGTGTGTTTGCGGGACTCGACCTCGCACCCGTAGGCGCGCTGGAAGGAGGTGCCGATGGTGATGACCCCGGATGGTCCCAGCATCTTCAGCTTTAGATAGGTGAAGTTGGGAATGGCCATGAACTTTGCATAGCATGGACGTCCTAGGATGGCATGGTAGGTTCCATGGAACCCGACCACCTCAAAGGTAAGGATCTTTGTCCTATAATTGGATGGATCCCCGAAGGTGGTGGACAGATCGATCTGCCCAAGTGGCAAGGACTACTTTCTAGGCACGATGCCATGGAAAGGCACCCTAGTTGGCTGGACGCGCACTCAGTCAATGCCCATGGCGTCGAGCATTTCAATGTACATGATGTTGAGGCCATTGCCTCCATCCATCAGTACCTTGGTGAGCTACTTTGTGCCGACGATCAGGTCGACCACGAGCGGATATTGTCCCGGCTGTGGGACGCTTTATGGGTGATTGGTCTGATCAAAGGTTATGGAGGACTCCGACCATCGGAGGAAGGAAGGCGTGGCTAGCTCAGCCGTAAAGACCTCACAGCGCATAAGCTTCTGACGGTGCTAGGAGTCATGCCGCCGACCCTCCAAAGATCATAAGGCAGTCATCCAATGTCAGAAAGCCACCATCCTTCCCCTTGGTGTTGTCTGTGGTTGGCTTGGGGTCCCCCCAATGCTCCCCCTTGTTGGAGCCTCCGGACAAGAACTGCTTCATGAGGCCACAATCCTTGTATAGATGCTTGACGAGGAAGGCATAGTTTGGGCATGGCCCTTCAAGCAGCTTCTCGAAGTGGTTCGGGGTACCCTCGATGGGCTTTCGACTCCCTTGCGGTCGACGGTAGCCACGAGCTAGCCCTCGTGCCGCTGCTTGTTCTTCTTCTTGCTGGGATAGTTGGAGGCGCCTTCATCGACGTCCTTGTCCCAGTTCGCCTTGCCCTTGAGGTGGTCAAAGATCGCTCCGACCGCCTCATCGCTCGATGCGTGGCTAGTGGCGATGTCGAGGAGCTCCTTGGTGGTTCGCGGGCCCTTACATCCCACCGTATGGACCAGGGACTCACAGATGGTCCTAGATAGGAAAGCTCCTAAGACATCGGTGTCGGCGACGTTGGGCAACTCATTGCACTATCGGGAGAAGCACCGGATGTACCCACAAAGGGTTTCCTCGGCCTTCTGTCGACAATTTTTGAGATTCCAAGGGTTCCCAGGATGCGTGTATGTGCCCTAGAAGTTATCCAAAAAGATCTCTTTCAGGTCCGTCCAACTTTGGATTCTGTTGAATTGAAGGTGTTCCAACCACGTTCGTGCTGAATCGGCCATGAACAATGTAAGGTTGCGGATAATGAAATCGTCATTATCCACTCCACCGGCTTGGCAACCAAGCCGATAATCCTCGAGCCATAGTTCAGGGTTCATTTCCCTAGAGTATTTTGGGATGTTGGTCGGCGGTCGGTATCGTGGTGGGAAGGCGGCATTGAGGATGTGTCGGCCGAAGGCCTAACATCCCGGCAAGTCGGGGCTTGAGCTTCGGTCCTTGCCATTGTCGTAGCGTCCGCCACGACGAGGGTGGTAGCCGTAGCTAGCCCCCTCCCTCGTTTCGTTGTGGGCATCGAGGGTGTCGCGCGTGTCACGATGGTGGCCAAGACACTCATGCACCGGGACCACGGTGTGTAGCCTGCCGCCTTGTGGTGACTTTTTAGAACAAGGGAAGAACACTACTTTCTTTTTGAACCATTCAAAAAAATTTGGCCCTGATTTCTATGCCACAGCCATGTTTCCAACCATTTAACCTTAAATCACTGAGTTGTTGTTTTGTGGGAGGAAGATGGCTCTTCCATTGCTCTTTCTCAAATTGTCTACATGAATAGATTTATTGTTATCCCTATATGTACAAATTCTACTAAAGTAACCTTGAATTTTCATGTTATTTTTAGAACTTACATGAAGAAATCTTCTATCTCAGGCATGTTTGTTAATATGTACAGGAAAGCAACCTTGTATTCCACATTTGAGAGGTCACGAATACCCCTTGGACTAATGCATCGACCCGAGCATTTAAAAATTTCAAGGTCATATGTACCTTGAAATGTAGATGCACCATCATCATAGCAAGGTATCTTGTTTCTTATTGAAGGAGCAGTGGATTTAAAATACAAGCTAAGATTATTTGTAACCTCTTCAACTAGGAATGCCTCAACCATGGCAGCTTCAACTCGAGCCTTATTTCTGATTTTCTTCTTAAGTTTTTGGATGCACCTATGAAGTAAGAACATACCCAAGATCAATAACTAAGGTCCTTTAATTTGGACAGTAGTTTACATAACTTATTTACATAATTACCTCTCATATGGATAACTCCAATGAGCTAGGACGGGCCCTCCTAATCTTGCCTCATAAGGTAGATGGCTGATCAAATATTGCATAACATTGAAGAAACCAGGAGGGAATATTTTCTCTAATTTGCAAAGAAGCACTGCAACATTTTGTTCCAGAGAATGGACAACATCTTTGCTAAGCTCTTTCATTGCCGATAGAAGTAACTAAGCTCAGCCAAAGAGCACCATACATTGTTAGGCAAGAGCCAGCGAAACACAACAGGAAGCAATCGTTCAATAAAGATGTGTTAGTCATGACTTTTTAGGCCTAAAATCCTCTTTTGCACAAGGTTCACACCACGCTTTATGTTTGCTGCATATGCATCAGGAAACTTTAAATCTTGGATCCATTTGAGAATGGTTGGTTTGTCATCTTTACCAATGCAAAATGGACCTCTTGGCCTATCCCACTTCCCATTGTTACTTTGCACCAAATTGAGCGAAGGACGATTACAAATCAGAGCTAAATCTAGCCTAGCCTTCACATTATCTTTGGTCTTATCTTGTATATCAAAGCATGTGTTCCATATGGCTTCAGCCATATTCTTTTCATTGTGCATGAGATCAATACTGTGAGGTAGAAGAAGCTTCTAGAAATATGGAAGCTGCCTAAAGCAAAGTACATGTGTCCAATTATGCAATTTTCCATAGGTTGCTGAATCACCTATAAATCAATCCAAATTGCATTGCATTTCCTCTCCTGTTAAGCGACTAGGGGGCTCATAAAAAATCCTAGTGTTCTTACAGAATGCATTTGCTTGTTGTCTAAATTCGTGGTCAATAGGTAGGAACCTCCTGTGGCAATCAAACCAGCAAGCCTTATGACCATTACGTAGTGTGAAACCTTTGCACCCATATCCATATAGGCATGCCAATCTACCATGTGTGCTTCATCCAGCAAAGTCACCATATGCCATGAAGTCATGTACAGACCAAAGGTAGGCTGCCCTTAATTTAAATTCTTTCTTTACCGAAGCATCCCAAGAATTAACCCCTACCCATAGTTCCTGAAGTTCATCGACTAAGGGCTACGTTAGAATGTTTAACTTTTTACCAGGGTGCTCAGGACTAGGAACAACAAGGGAGAGGAAAATATACTCATGCCTTAAGAGTGTGCCAAGAGGCAAGTTTCGTGGGGTCACAAAGACATGCCAACATGAATAAGGAGCAGCAGTTAGATTAAATGGTGTGAAACCATCAGTTGCTACAGCTAGTCGCAACTTTTTTCTATTATCCAATGCAAAATCAGGGTAGTCATTATCAAATTGCTGCCAAGCTTCTCCATCACAAGGGTGCACCATTTTACCACTCATTGAGGGACTAGGTGCATCCATTAGTTTGGTTGTTTCAGAGTGTAGATACAACCTTTGCAGCCTATCTATGATGGGAAGATAACGCAAAACTTTGCGTGGAAATTTCTTCCCCCCATCCTCATATCGATTGGCACCACAAAAATCACATTTCTCTTTATTCTTATTATCTTTGTAGAAAAGCATGCAATTGTTGTAGCAAACATCAATTTTCACATATGGCATACCAAGACCCTCTAATAGTTTCCTTGATTGGTAGAAGTCATCAGGTAGCTTAGAATATGGAGGAAGTTCATGTACAATATCTAAGACGTCATCATATTCTGCAATAGACATGTTGTATCGTGACTTTACAGCAAGCAATCGAGCAACCGCGGACATGCATGAGTGTTTGGTTTTCTCGTGCACCAACTCATCTGCACTAGCGACCATCCTATAGAAAGCTTTAGCATATGGTGTTGGTTCATCTACTGCAGGTGGATGGGCCCCAGCTAGATCAACTAGCATTTCATCCATATGGTCGGTCTCATCAAAACCCTCTCTATTTGCTACATTGTGAAATTCAGCATGACTAACAACCCCCTCTCCATGTCCATGTTTCATAGCCTTCCTTAAAACCATGCCTACACAGGTGCAATTCTATAGTATTTCTTGGATGACTAAAATAGTTCCGGCACTTGGCGCAAGGACACTTGATGGTACCATTTTGAGCTACACCCGGAAATGCAAATGCATGATTCAAGAACTCGGTGCTTTGATTAATCCATTCATTAGAGGGAGCTTTACCACGCTGGCAGCCACTATACATCCATGTACGGTTTGATATGTTAATTAGTTCTGTATTGAAAGGTAATATTAGACATCACATTTTCTGACTAGCTTTATTTTAGGTAACAGAACAAACACTCAATATGCATAGAAAGTACACTGCATAAAAACCAAGCATACACTATCTTTGACATGAACTATTTCAGATCGAGAAGCAATCATAGATTTTTTTATTAATATAGAACTAAAGTAAAGTTCTCCCTAAAACGATCTGGATTCACCTTCTTTAATGTTGTTTAAGTGAAGTTCTCACTAAACTAAAGCACAGCGAAATGCCAAAGTATAATATATGCAGACATCACAAGGAGAAAAAGAACATAGGTTAACCTTGATTCTGGAACCAGGAAGCGCCTCACGGGCCCTTCACCTCCGGCGTGGATCCTCAGTCACGGCCTTCTCCAGATCTGGTGTCGCTACCTCCGCCGGACCTCCACTGCTCACAGGCGTGGAGTAGGGGCAGCAGAAGTGTGTTTCTCGGTGGAGACTGCGGAGGAGCCGAGTGGTGTCCAGGGGAGGCATGACGTCCTGTCCGTGTCCGGGGCGGTGACCTTCTGTCGGCGTGGCGTGGAGGAGCTGCAGGGGAGGTGCCGCGGCGTGGACGAGCGGACGGACGGCGTGGCGAGGGCGCACGGGCGGCGTGGGGGAGAGCACGGAGGAGCGGGCGGCGTGGGGGGCATGGAGAAGCGGCCGGCGTTGGGAGGGGGGGCGCAAGAGCGGCGTGGGGAAGAAGCGGAGTCGCGAGTTCATGACCCAAGTCGGATTGCGGCGCCTGGCGGAGGGAGCATGCGGTGGGAGGATAGGGTTTGCCATTTTCTTTCCCCCCCCCCCCCTTTTTCCCTCTTCCTGGATGGACGTGGGAGGCAAATTTTTAGAGGGCCCAATGCCCGCCCGCCTCTGGGCCTTTGGAGAGGCGAAATGAAAATTTTGGGTGTGTTTTTTTTGTTTTCGCGCCCTGGTGCATCAGCGGTGGAGATTTACCTCCCAACTAATTTCCATGTGTGTAATTTAAATAACCATCAGGGAAAACAAACAAACCGACAGGATAATGTAAATTTTTTTGGGAGTTATTGAAAACCCGACATGGTAATTAATTATCATGTCGGTTTCTTAAGCTTACAGGTTAATAAGAATTTTCCCTGACGGTTACGAATTTTTCCATTGTGTTTTATGAAAACGGTAAAAAAAAAATACATTTACCCTGACGGTTTTCTCATTAACCGCAAAAAAAAAAATCAAAACCGTCATGGAATGTTGACTTTCCAGTAGTGAATTAAGTCCATATATTTAAATTATAAACCTATGTTAATACAATCATGATTCAAATCCTAAAAACCACATATTTTCTATCTATTATCACCTATCACTCCCAGAAAGTCTTTTCTATGGTAGTGCAAGCTATTATCAAAATATTTAGATAACCATAAATTAAGCCCATATATTTAAATTGTAAACCAATGTTAATACAATATATAGAAAAATAACTTAAAATAAATATACATATATTGACTAATTGACTAATTGACTAATTGATTTAGATATAGATGTTGATAATATTAGATATAGATAGAGATGATATTGACTAATAATTGATTAATAAATCGTTACTCATAGGCTTGTCCTGACCAGGAAACCTATTGATTTCAAACGGAGTAAAAGCTAATAATACATCCATAGTTTGAGAGACTATGACTCCAATATGGACTCCAGCAGCATCTGGCAGCCCATCTATTCTCCGATTCAAAGTAGGTACTAGATGATAATAATTAATTAAAGTGCTTTCACCACTTCCAACTCCAAGTTGCAGAATGTTAGGCTGTTTCTGGCCTCTATGCACCGCCCGGGACAGCGGGTCGCCATCATCACTACACAGATTCCACGAATGTACCGTTGCCAAATCTAAATTAGTAGTATGGATATGCTTGGAGTACCTGCAAGAAGAGCCCATTTGGCGCCCTGAAGCGCACTCGGCTCCTGTCTCTGTCCCAGCGCACAAGCTGCAACGTCTCGGATTGCCTAGGTGTGGTGGCCGTCGCCACAAGGGCACCGGTGCTGTTGACGCCCCAGAACTGCCCGTCTCGTTGATCCTCCACAGCTGCATGCGCATGCATATGCATGGATAATAAAGTAGAGATGGGTTTTTAGTGTAGGAAAGTTGCACAGTAGAGTAAACTAGATGTTGGGCCAAAATTAAATCTACCCTGAAGGTCTCCCAGCCGGCCGCAGCCGGTCGGTCGGCGAGGATGGCGGCGCCCGGCCCCTCCGTTGTCAGCCACCAGGTACTTTTTCTGGGTGACCGACATGAACTGGATCTGGGTTCCATCCTACAGTGCGACATGTGTATATATGACGTCAAGTCATCAACAGAGCTACATGTATACTACAGTAGTGCTTGCTTGCAGGTCGCCGTTCGATCAGCCAACTTACACCCGATATACATAGATGCATGCATGCTCCTGATGAAGAAGCTATATATATGCCATATATGCTCTTGCTTTGCCGTGCAAGCTAGCGATCGACGCTGTCGCTGCTTGTCTACGCACGGTTCCATGATGGACGACGTACGTACGTACGTAGACACAGTAGTTCCGGACAGCGCTTATAGCTCCAATTTCATGAAACGGATGTCACACACATTTCTTCCAAATAAAAGAGGTCAAATGTCCTTAAGATCCACCCTTGACGACAACACAGAGTCATAATCTTTCAATTCGTTCCAAAATTACAAAAAACTTCAACTATTTGTTGTCAGTCTCACTTCTCTAATTTTGATCAAATTTATAGAGACATATGCATGTATCTACAACATCAAATTATAATTTCCCCATGAAATATGTTTCAACATGTAAATATTAATATATTTATTAAAACTTTGTTTTAGCTCGAAAAGTTTGATTTTGGAAAAAGATAATAAATTGACCTCAGTTTTAAACAAAGGTAGTAACAAGTCAGGGCGTGGAAGTCACTTTTCTTCCTATATCTATATTATATACCTATGTACTAAAAAAATATGGGTTGGGGTCTAGTCTACTACTTTAGGTTAATTTAGTTACTAATTTAAGGACTAAATGAGTTAATTTTTCTATGGGATTTTCATAGCATTACTAGGGAATATTTTTGCCAATGATATTTTTATTATTGGATTGTATTACGAACCCATGGTGAATAGTATTTTCATCAACCTTTGGTGAAAATATTTGCACCACTATCATCTATGTAAAAGGCAAGTTCGGCCTTTGAGGGATCGGTGTCCGACTGGGCTGAGGTGACTGCCGTCACATCAGTCCTTGAGGCATCGGTGTGGCATGCTCACCCCTTTCAGATCAGGTTCGTTAGGCAGGGCCTGACCTCACCCTGTCTCTTTTAGGGATCGTGACGGGGGAGAGGTCTTACATCTGAGCATCGCGTGACCTGTGCTAGAGGAAGGGGCCGTGAACACCCCTGGCCTCAGCGCCTCGCCTGCTTTGCTTGGCTTTCGTTGGGCCTCAGTCGTTTGGGCCCTTGCTGACTATTGCATTGCAGGCCGTGTGGCCTGCTAACTAATTGGTGCCTTGAGACACCCCGAGGTTATGACACCGACACATGGATATCAAATAGCATGACTTGATTTATAGACATGTCTAAGGTAGTACCAATCTTCGCAAGTTTGGTCATTGTGCGGGTGGTGAGGTGGAGTCTCCTTTTCAGCAAGGCCAAGGTCATCCTTTTCACCAGTCCCTCATAGGGTTTTGTTCGCCTTGTGAGTGCTGACGTTTGGACCTAGTTGGAACTACATGATGCTGCAACTCTGCTGGACTAGTTCACTTCACTCTCATGGATTGCCATACCCCAGGACCCATATCGGTGTGTTCATGGCAAAAGTGGTCGCCCTCTTCGCCGTCAGCGTACACCAAGAGAAACCGCACGGAGCAGATCCCAGGATCTCCAGCAGCTTAGGACACAGGACCGGTCGATTCGGAACCTAGAGCGGGCCAGTCAATTTGACCCTGTAATTGACAAGGAGAGAAAGGTAATTAGTAATTTAAGGTTGAACATGCAGGTGTTGCTTCAGATAGTTCCAAATGTGTGGCTTGATAGCTGATTCCATAAGGCTATCGACTAAATAGTCGATATCCAGTATGTTCATGGTATAAGATATTGAAAAACGAACACTATTGACAATTATCAGATATTAATGATGTAAATCTAATGCCAGTGATCATAAAACATGCAAGAACATAGTAGAGAAACTGATATGAGTGAAAGCATTTGCATTGACTATACTCTTTATTGGCTTAAAGATCAAGACAAGAACAAGTACAATAATAAAAGCCAGTATACTTGCAATGCATGGGCCATCAGTAAAATAGCCGATTCCAAGGTAAACAGATACATATCACGTGATCAATCACTTATCTTAGTATAAATGAATATAAAAGCTCATCAAATCTAACCCATCATCATTAACAGAGGGGGTCGAGCAGATCGGAGACAACCATAATAATGATAAAAAATTAAACTCTTAAAGCACATAGATCTATCCATACTTAGATAAGATTATGAGCACATGTTATGAGCGTGAGAGCATAAGCAACTGGCTGAGAGGCCAATCTAGGTAGTTTTTTGTCATATAGCATGCGAACGTTCAACCACTGAAGCATGAGTAAATCTACAAACCGACCAAACCCAATTTACGACACTATCAATAGGTCAAGCGAATTGATGCAGCATTGATAGCAGAATGGCAAACTGTAAGCCTAGCGATCTATAAATCTACATATATTTTGATGGAATTGTAGATGTGTGCCATACGCGTGAAAGCTCAAGCTATCGGCTAAAATAGCCGATAGAAACATAGCGGATGAATGGAATCATATCTCCGTTAACAAGTAGATCCATTAACCAACAATACCGGATCTAGTGCGCTACCAACAGGCTGATAACGGATATAGCAAATCGGAAATTGATGACTAACAAACCTATTCCTTAATGGAAATAGGGCTCCAAACACCCTCTATGATCGATCAAGATCAAGATAAAATGGTCGATAAACGGGATCTAACGTCAAAAGTTGGAGTTTAGCATAAAACAATCGACAGGCGATAGATCGAAAGATGAATACCAAGGAATCTTTAATCTACATCGAGCAATTGGTGATATTATGATGAATAGTAAACTATTTAACACAATATCGATAACTAATCTATATCACTACCTGTAAGAGATTGACCGGATCATTGTAGCCTTACAAATAACAATATAGATCGATAACTAACTTATACCAAGCTAGCAAGAGGTCGGCCGGACCGATGCAGCCTTATAGGCAAAGTATAAGTCGTGACGGTACTTACAACAAACCGGAGGTCGACCGAACCGATGCAGCCCTGCTTGTTGGAGGAACTTGCCGAAATCTACTCTACTCTTACTCCTAAGGGTGGCACGGGGCCGAAAAAGTAAAGGTACTTGTTTTGATTGATGTGTGGATGTCTATTACAATAGTCGGGGTTCAATATTTATACCGAGGCTTGACTACGAGTCCTGGTCAAACAAGACTGGTTACAAAACTTGGAAAAGAAAATGAAATTTCCTAAATTACGATAACTTGGACTCCAATCTTCCCCTTATATGGAATCCGATGTGTCTTCCTGCCTTTCTGCCACCATCTCTCGTCTGTTGAGGTTTATCCTAGGTACAACGTCATTGTCATTTGGCCGATCTTGGTGGTAACCTAGTTAGCCAATTTTTGTTGAATACTTCGGCTTTCTTTAATAAACCCCAAAACTCTGGGTCTTCAAGTCCCGAACCAAATTTTGGTGTCAACACGGTGCTGCCTTTTGCCCTACTGGTAGGGACTTCTCTACAGCTTGTTCAACCCACAACCTAAAATTGGAGAAACAAACTGAAGCGGCAAGCATGTAAAAATTGCATTTGCTATCCACACAACAAATAATTGAATTGCACTGCTACCTAAACCAACGTCCCTCCCATCCCAACATGACAAGATAGAATAAGCACCTCAATTGCAAGGGGTACTGGCTCTTATAAATCTGTATTTGTATCACCATATCCCTAAACACGCTCACCTGCTTCAGGGAGATATTCCGAATGTCAACATGTAGATTACAAAGGCATGTTTTGAGTTAACCTTGTACTGAATGTCAACAAAACAGAGCAGGAGCGTGCAAATTAGGTGCCTAAACTATAGCTTATACGGAAGTCATTACTTGAATAAAGCACATGTGAACTACAACTTATACGGAAGCTATTACTCGAATAAAGAACATGTGAACTACAATCAACTAAGAAACATGTAACCCCATCACTATATATCTACATGTCCTAGGTCCAACCACTAGAATATAGCATGCACCATAAGGCCTTGTTTGGATGCGCATGTATTCATCTTGATCCACATGTGTTGAAGTGCATTGGAGTGAAAATAAACTAAGTTCTATTCCAATCCACTCCAACACATGTGGATTGAAATGGATACACATGCATCCAAACAAGGCCAAAAAGGAATTTTGGTACCTCTTCCTATTCCTAGCTACGCTGCATTGTCAACACCGCCCTCTTGTCATCCTGGTCACAGAAGTGGTGCGGCCGGTGTCGATGAAGGGGTAGCATATCCGGTGTGGCGATCATCAATGATGACGCTGGGGCTCGATCGCGATAGGTGCCAATGTAGGGGTCTGAATCTGGTGTGTACTGCCACTGACGGCAGTCCTTTTGCCGTCAGTAGACCTACTATCGACGAAGGGGATCAGATCTGGATCTAGCTCTGGCTTTGGCTAGGGTTCTGAAAGGTACGAGAGATGGTGTGGCTAGAGAGTGGAGAGGGATTCAAGCTGTTGTGCCAATGTGCCTAGCTAGGGTTCAGACCGGGGTGGCTGAGGGGCCTAGGCTTTGGAGCGGGAGGAGAGACGGTGCGGCTGGTCTTGCTGGAGAATGGAGATGAAGGCGAAGACGATGACTCCTTGTGCTTTTATGTGACCATCACAATACCACAAATACCCTTGTCTGAAATCAATGACATGGTAAACCAATTTTCTACGAGGAGGGCAAAAGAGAGAGATCTAATTTTTGGTTCATGTTGGCGGCAGTGCTGGGTGTGGGGATTTCATTTTTGCCCGAAATCAAATTTTTGCGTGGGTAGATCGCTGCCCTGTCTAGCGTCTGGTGTGCAGAGACCAAATTTTATATGATGAATGATGATGATATATATGGAGTGATACACTAAGGCCTTATTTGGATGCATGTGTATCCACCTTAATCCACATGTGTTGGAGTGAAATGGAATGGAATTTAGTTCAATTCCACTCCAATCCACTTCAACACATGTGGATTGAGATGAATACATGCGCATCCAAACAAGGCCTAATGTGTATTAACCGTCGGATCACCAATATTAATCTCCTAAGTTTCGGTGGACGGTGACTCTTGACAGCATTTGTGTCGGTGATGCAATTACGTGGCATTCTCTTAGTACCCATCTTTTCCTCTTTTGCACATTGTTTTTGTCGTCATTCGCCCCCTCTGGCGCCACCCATCCTGCGCCGCCTCCCCTTCCCCCTCCAAAAATCCTCCCACCCCATCCCCCTACACACTGTAACCTCTTGCCTAGATCCTTCCACGTCGCGGGGATCTACTACGCTGTGGCGATCTACCGTGCCGCCGTCTATTAGTGCGCCACTCCTCTAGTGAGCAAGCTGGTCGAGATCGCCTTCTCGCCTTGGCACAGTGAGGCCATCTACGATCTCCTCTTTTTTTCTTCATGATTGTAAGGTGTTTGATGAAATGCATATGCAATTTTTTCTAATTGTTGTAGATGGCGTGAATTAAAGTAAAGTGGTCAAAACTACCACATCTCTGAAAGAGCAGAGGCAGGCAAACATTCTCCGATAAACAGAGGAACATGCACCACCATAGCCCAGAAAAGAGCCAAAGAAAGGCTCACAATATCCAGAAGAAGAGGAACAAGCACCACCATAGCCTAGGAAGAGGCAGAGGAAGGCGAACAGTATCCAAGAAGTAGAGGAAGAAGCAACCAAAGCTATGCTAGCCATGGAGTTTGGGAATTCTCATAGGCAGACTCGAACAGCCTGCCGACAGCAGCAGCATGAGGAGAGTGCTAAAATGGAACACAAGGAGGAGGAGCTCACTAAGGAACAACTATAGCTCGTGACCGAGTTCCACTCCAAAAAATAGACAAGTCGCTTTGCACCTTCCTAGGTACAATCTACAGTTACTCATGGGCATGCACGCATTCACACTTATGGAGGTCCGATGTGTGCCACAATTGGTGGTACGAGGAGGTAATTTGAAGTCTACCAATGGTGGTACGAGGAGTAGTCGAGGAGGTTTGATGTCTGCCAATGGTGCTATGAGGAGCAGTAATAAGAGAAAGAAAGAGGTGGTTCAGTTCTATGACTTTTGGTATTATAGCTCAAAGAAGATACGGAGCATGAGGTTCTGCAATATTGACTTTTGGTTTCCACTAGTCAAAGAGCCTAGCACAAAATCATAGTTCTAGACTGTAACTCAGGAGAGTTTCTTCAGGAGCTACCATCCTAGAGGGACGGCACTAGCAGACCAAAGGATACTTAGTTGGGATGAGCTTGAGAGAGCAGCTGGTATACCCATCCGACCCCTCTTTGAGTGGTTCTTGGGCTTCGTTCACCTTTCTTGTGATAAGCTGGGTGTGTCAGTTCTATGTAATAGTGTGGATTCATCTGGAGTATGACTACATTGCTTTTATGCTCTATGGTCGGCTAGAGTGATTGTACTATGACTGCCTGCAAGAACTCCTAGGGGTTGACACTTCAGACAAGAAGCTCCACCATATAGTCTATGGAGATGCTCTTCCTCCATGTCATAGCAGGGTTGGAGGTAATTTTCCTATAGACTAGGAGATTTGGCCGCTCTTCATGGAACCCTTCATCGATGGCTCCTTGCATACACCGGATAGACTATGTCTAGAGGCTTACGTTCTACACATGGCTTTGAGGAAGATAGTCCTTTCTCATGGCAGCAACAGGGAGTCATTGACCAACTTGCAGTAGTGGCTACTACTATCATTATGGAGAGGCGAGCAATTTGACTTCTTACACTTTTTCCTATCTGAGATTGAGGATGTGATAGCTGACGCTATCAGTACTAGACGGTAGCATGTGTACCCTCACATCATTAGCTATTTGCTATACACGATTAACTCTAAAAAGAATGGATCATTGCACAACGAGTCAACCTGTGAGGTTAAGATCTACATGCTAGCAAGTCCGGATGATCATTGTTGTGGATAGCATGCCCTTAGGTCCATTCAAGAGTTGTTACCCATATAGGACAAAAAGACACAAAATGGTGGATGCAGCCCTAGAGCAGGCATAGCACCAGTCTAGGATTGGAGGAATCTTGAATGTACGAATGCAAGATTCAGACTCCGATGATTGTGACTACTGTGACCCTACATCAGATGATCACGATGAGGGAGGGACGTCCTCCGGTGGTGTGGTTGACAAAGAGATGGATGATGTTTCGGTGGTATGGTGGTATGGAATGACAAGAGAGGTGTTTGTAAGTAAGTATTGATAAGCAAGCGGAGAGTGTGGTCCTTCTCAAAGAGTAGATGAGTCAGCAATCATCTATTTTTTGTGAGGCCATCAACCAACAAGGCCAAAAAATCAACATGATATGCAATGTGTTCACCGGTTGCTTTAATCAACTATATAGTGCCATAGGGGTTAAGGCCCCTGACTTTTAGACACTTCAATTGGAATGTGGTAGTCAGGTCAACCCCATTGCTGGTTATCTAACTAGTACTGATAATACAACTGTCCACACAGAGTTATCCATTGCGACACTACATAAGTAGAGTTCAGCTTTAGGTCCTAATCAGGCCGGTGATCTACCTTCTTCACCCCCTCAGGTCAAGGTGCAAGCCACCACTGAGGCACATACAGAGCCTCTCATAGCTTCTCCAATGCCCGAGATACCTGAGCTAGCTTTAGGTCCTGATGAGGCAAGTGATCCACCTTCTATGCCCCCTCAGGTTGAGGTGCAAGCCGCCACAAGGACACATACAGAGCCTCTCAGGGCTTCTCCAATGACTGAGATGTCTGAACTGCTAATGCTAGTATTACTACAGTCGAACATAAGCAGAGTTCAGCTTTAGCTCATAAGGTGGCTGAAAGCATCTAGGCTCCTAGTTGGGTTTGGTGATTAATGACAATATGAGATTATTGTGACTAACGTGTGTTTTGCAGAGGTAATTAAGTTAGGTCATGGTAATGGAAATTGATTGGGAAATCATGGTTGTCATGCCCCTATTATGGAAATCGTTTTGGTTTTCAAAGGATGGACGACAAGGTTAAGGATGGACTAGTTCTAAGTGTCATTTGGTGTTGAAGAGACACTTAGAGTAGTTTATGACTTTGTTTTTCCTTTGGCCATACTATTAAGGGGGGGTATGAACTAGTAGCTTGACCTAGGTGAGTCTAGTGGGTTAGGTGTGGTGCACACTTCTCAAATCTAGCACTAGGTAGCTCCTAAGTAGCCCTAAGATCAATTGGAGCGAACTTCATTCACATATGATTTTAAGTTGGAAGTGAATGGAGGGTCAAATGTTGACCAGACGCTGGTTCCAGTGTGATCGGACGCTGGTGTAGAGTCCAGTCAGTTCATTTTATCAAGGTGAAGTCGTCAGGTTGCGACCGGATGCTGAGAGCAAAGTGACCGAACGCTGGGTGCCAGAGTCTGGTCAACATCAGTAAGGTTCTAGAGAGCAGTTTTTGTTATCGGACGCTGGTCAGAGTCTGGTCATAACTTAATGGCTCTATGGTGGGGAGAACTGACTGGAGCGTCCGGTCAACTTGACCAGAGCATCTGGTCACCTTGTAGAGGCACATAACGGTTCATTTTGAATGAAAGGTTATAAATACTTCCTCTATTCATTCAAGGGGGTACTCTTGCCCATTTCAATAGCTAAGAAACACCCTTGAGAGTGCCAAGGAGAGCAGGAGCCTAGTGAGGTAATTGAGATTTGAGAATCCAAGATAAAGCCCTCATTAGTGAAAAGAGAGTAGCAAGTGTGCATCCACCCTTCTCATTAGGCTTGTTGTGGTCAAGTGAGAGTTCTTGCTTGTTACTCTTGGTGATCGCCATCACCTAGATGGCTTGGTGGTGATTGGGAGTTTGGTGATCATCCGGTGGAGCTTGTGGATGACCCAACTCAAGTTGTGAGCGGTTGTGGGTGATTCACCGTGATGGAGTGTCGAAGAATCAACTCATAGAGAGCACTTGATCCTTGCGCGGATCAAGGGGGAGATACACCCTTGCATGGGTACTCCAACAAGGACTAGTGGGGAGTGGTGACTCTCCGATACCTCAGCAAAATATCACCATGTTCCTTCTCCTCTCTTTACTTTAAGCATTTACATTTGAGCAATTCAATTCTTGTCTTTACATACTTAGAATTGCCATGCTAGAGTAGGATTGGAACTTAGGGTGCTAAACTTTTGTGTGGTAGATCAATAGAATCACTTTCTAGGCACAAGGGGTGAAGTGGGCTAAGTGTAGGGTTTAATTATTGCAAAGAATTTTAGAATTAGCCCAATTCACCTCCCCTCTTGGGCATCTTGATCCTTTCAATTGGTATCGGAGCCTCGTGCTCATGTATTTAGGCTTAACCACCTAGAGAAAGATGTCTCATGGGGATGGACCTCCTCCTATCTTTGAGGGAGATGATTTTCCTTATTGGAAAATCCGCATGGAGGCGTATTTAGAAGCTCTAGATGTTGGAATACTTAGAGCCACCTCACAAGGTTTCCCAAAACCTTAGGATCCCATGCACCTTCAAGGCGATGAAGTGAATTATGAAAAATGTAATGCAAAGGCTAGAAACACCATCTTTAGAGGCCTTTGCAAAGATGTGTTTAACCGGGTGAGGAACCACAAAGACGCCCATGCACTATGGTCGGATATTTGTGCGCTCCATGAGGGAACTAAGAGTGAGCATGAGAAACGCTATCATCTTGTGATGAAAAAGCTTAATTCTTTTGAGATGCTTCTGAAAGAAAGTGCTAATGAAATGTACTCACGTTTGAATGTTCTTGTAGAGGAAGTCAATGGGATTGGACTTACTCAAATGCAACCATCTAATGTTGTAAGAAAAATCTTGAGTGTCCTCCCCATTGATAAATATGGGCATATTCTGACCGTGCTTCATCAAGGTGATCTTTCTACCACTACACCAACTCAAATCTTGGGAAAGATCAACGCTCATGAGATGTACATGCACATCACACCACAAGATGGCTCATCCTCTACCAAGAAGAAAGGCAAGGACTTGGCATTCAAGGCTAGCCAAGAGAAGGGCAAAACAAGAATTGAGTTTGATGACTCAAGTGATGAAGATAATGATGAGAAGAAAAAAACAAGCCATACAAGGAGAAAGATGGCAAGATGTACTTCCACAAGAAGAAGAAAAATGGGAAGGCATACATTGTCGATTATTGGCTCATGGACATTGATTCATCAAGTTGCTCATCCGATGATGATAGTGAGAACGAGAAGGTGGCCGCTATTGTGATTGACTCTTCATCATCTTCACCGACACCACCGTCATCATCCTCTACACACCTATGCCTTATGGCCAATGGTGAATGAAAGGTATCAAATGATGATGAGAGTAGTGGTGATGATCATACTAACAATGATGATAGTGATAGTGATAGTGATGATGAATTTGAATCACCTTCATATGATGATCTTGTTAAATTGCTAAATCAATACACTAAGATCATTAGAAAGTCAAGAGCTAAGAATGAAAATCTAGAAATTAAGAATGATTCTCTTTTAGCTAAATGTGACATAGCAGAAAAGGCTAGTATTGAACTTAGAGAAGCAAATGATGCTATATCATCCAAACTCAAGGAGCTCAAATCTTCTAAGAAAGAGCTTAAAGATAAACATGATAAACTTGAGGGGATACAAAATGAGCTCATCACTAGCTACAAAATGCTAAAAGATGAATATACAAATCTCAAGATCAATCATGATAATCTTGTTATCTCTCATGAGTATTTATCCAATGATCCACATGATGCTACTAATGATGTTGTTAAGATTGATATAGCTACATCATGTGATGATTTGATTATTGAGAGCAATTAGCAAGGTTCTAATAGCAAAGGCAAGCAAGTGGTTGAGTCTAATGACTATGATGAATATGTCAAGATCAAGAATGAGAATGAGAAGCTAAAGAAAGATCTTGAGAAGCTTTCAACCACCAACACCATTGTGTTAGAGAACCTTGACCATGATAGTGATCTAATTCTTGAGATTGAGAAGCTCAAAGAAGAAAACAAGAGACTCAAGAAGGAGAAGAATCATGATGAGCTCAAAGAAGAGAACAAGAAGCTCAAGCTAGAAAAAGAACATCTCAAGACCGGGTTGAGCAAATTCACAAGAGGTCAACATCTTTAAAGTGAGCTACTCATGAACACCATTTCAAGATGGATAGAAGTGGAATTGGATATTTGGCAAATCAAGAGAAGAAGGCTCAAGTTCAACAACAACAACACAAGTCAAAGCCAAAGCCAAAGAGATGTTTTGAGTGTGGACAAGAAGGCCACTTTGCCCATGAGTGTCAAACTCCACCACCACAACCCTTGCCCAAGCATGCTAGACCTTTTGCTTTCAATGCTCATTACATGCTTAGAAAGGACTCTAATGGAAAAATGAAAGTTATGTTCTTAGGACCTCACAATAAGAATAGGCCTAAGAAAATTTGGGTTGCAAAATCTCTTGTAGAGAAAGTCAAGGGCCCTCAACAAGTTTTGGTCCCTAAACAAGCATGATCTCTTGTGTGTAGGTGAACTACAAGACTAGTGGAAGTCATTGGGTAATTGATAGTGGTTGCACACAACATATAACCGGTGATCCTCGTATGTTCACATCACTAGATGAAGAAGTAGATGGCCAAGAAAGAATTACATTTGGAGATAACTCAAAGGGCAAAGTGAAAGGATTGGGCAAAGTGGCAATATCAAATGATCACTCTATTTCAAATTTGCTATATGTTGCTTCTTTGAGTTTCAACTTGCTATCTATTGGACAATTGTGTGACCTTGGCTTCCAATGCCTATTTACCGAGAAGGAAGTGGTTGTATCTAAGAAAGATTATGATCAAGTGATATTCAAGAGATTTAGATACAACAACCTATATCTAGTTGATTTCACCTCCGAAGATGCTAACTTGAAAACATGTCTATTCACCAAAATAACACTTGGGTGGCTATGGCATAGAAGACTTGCTCATGTTGGGATGAGCTCACTCAAGAAGCTTATGAAGAATGAATTGGTGAGAGGGTTGAAGGATGTAAAATTTGAGAAGGACAAGCTTTGTAGTGCATGTCAAGCCAGCAAACAAGTTGCAAACACTCATCCTACAAAAGCTTTCATGTCAACCACAAGAGTGCTAGAGCTCCTTCACATGGAATTATTTGGACCAACAACTTACAAGAGTTTAGGAGGAGATCTTTATTGTCTTGTGATTGTTGATGACTACTCAAGATATACATGGGTGTTCTTCCTTCATGACAAGACTGAAGTTACATCATGCTTCAAGAAGTTTGCCAAGAGAGCACAAAATGAGTTTGAAGTGAAGCTTAAGAAGATTAGAAGTGATAATGGAGAAGAGTTTGACAACACAAACATTGAAGCCTATTGTGATGAAGTTGGAATCAAGCATGAGGTCTCCACAACATATACTCCTCAACAAAATGGTGTAGTAGAGAGAAAGAACCAGACACTCATTACACTTGCAAGAACAATGCTTGATGAGTACAACACACCCGAAGCTCTATGGGCAGAAGCTATCAACACCACATGCTATGCATCCAACCGCCTATTCCTTCAAAAGTTTCTTGGCAAGACACCTTATGAGTTGCTCAATGGGAAAAAGCCGGATGTCTCATTCCTCCAGGTGTTTGGTTGCAAATGCTATATCTATAAGAAGTGACAACACCTAGGAAAGTTTCAAAGATGTTGTGATATTAGCTTTCTTGTTGGTTACTCATCAAAATCCAAAGCATATAGAGTATTTAATCATGTCACCGACTTGGTTGAAGAAACATATGATGTGGAATTTGATGAATCTAACAGCTCCCAAGGAGCACATGAGAATCTTGATGATGTAGGTGATGAACCACTAAGGGAGGCCATGAAGAATATTCTGGTTGGAGACATCAAGCCTCAAGATGATGAAGATGATGTACAAGTGATTAATCCACCCTCTTTATCAAATGTGCCACAAGATGGTGATAAAGATGGGAGTGTAGAAAATGAAGATACTCTTGTCTCTCATGATCAAATGGTGGCACAAGCACAAGATGTTGATGCTCCACAACCTCCCCCTCAAGTGGTTGATAGAAGAAACTCACCTCTACTACAAGCTCATCCGCAAGATCTCATCATAGGGAGTCCATCAAAGGGTGTAATGACTCGATCTCAAAAACTTGCTTCATTTATTGAACATCACTCTTTTGTCTCTTGTGTTGAACCTAAGAATGTAGAAGAAGCTCTTCAAGATTCCGATTGGATAAATGCCATGCATGAAGAGTTGAACAACTTCGCCCGTATTGAAGTTTGGACTCTTGAAGAGCGACCACAAGGTGCAAGAGTCATTAGAACAAAGTGGTTGTTCCACAACAAGCAAGATGATCAAGGCATTGTTGTGAGGAACAAGGCAAGACTAGTTGCAAAGGGGTTCTCTCAAGTTGAAGGGTTGGATTTTGGAGAGACCTTCGCACCTGTTGCAAGACTTAAAGCCATTTGTATCCTCCTTGCATATGCATCGCATCTTGAAATGAAACTATATCAAATGGATGTTAAAAGTGCATTTTTAAATGGCTTCATAAATGAACTAGTCTATGTTGATCAACCTCCCAGGTTTGAAGACCCTAGATATCCTAATCATGTTTATAGGTTGTCCAAGGTGCTATATGGGCTTAAGCAAGCCCCAAGAGCATGGTATGAACACCTTCGGGATTTTTTTATTGAGATGGGCTTCACCATTGGGAAGGTCGACACCACACTATTCACCAAGAAGCTTGATGGAGAGATATTCATTTGTCAAGTATATGTTGATGATATCATCTTTGGATCATCAAATGAAGATTCTTGCAAAGAGTTTGGTGAATTGATGTCGAAGGAGTTCGAGATGTCTATGATTTGAGAGCTTACATTTTTTCTTGGTTTTCAAGTCAAGCAAATGAGAGAAGGGATTTTCATCTCTCAAGAAAAATATACCAAGGAACTTCTCAAGAGGTTCAATATGGATGAATGTAAGCCAATCAAGACACCAATGCCATCTAATGGACATCTTGACCTAGATGAGGGAGGTAAAATGGTTGATCAAACTCTCTACCGCTCTATGATTGGTAGCTTGTTATATTTAACCGCATCTAGATCCGACATCATGCTTAGTGTGTGTTTGTGTGTTAGATTTCAAGCTAATCCTAAGGAAGCTCATTTGATTGCCATTAAAAGAATCCTTAGGTACCTTAAGCACACACCAAGCATTGGCCTTTGGTATCCTAAAGGAGCTAGTTTTTAATTAGTTGGCTATTCTGATTCGGATTATGCCGGTTACAAAGTTGATAGGAAAAGCACATCCGGAGGGTGCCATTTGCTTGGTAGATCACTTGTGTCTTGGTCCTCCAAGAAGCAAAATAGTGTGGCTTTGTCCACCGCCAAAGCGGAATACATTGCCATGGGTGCTTGTTGTGCACAAATACTATACATGAAGCAAACTTTGCTAGACTATGGTATAGTTCTAGAAAAGGTACCTCTTTTGTGTGACAATGAGAGTGCGGTAAAACTTGCTAATAATCCGGTTCAACACTCTCGCACCAAGCACATAGATATCTGCCATCACTTTTTTAGAGATCCTGTTGCTAAGAATGATATATCATTAGAAGGTGTAAGGACCGAGGATCAATTGGCGGATATTTTCACTAAACCGCTAGATGAGGAGACTTTTTGTCGGTTGAGAAATGAGCTCAATGTGCTTGATTTTAGCAACTTCACTAGAAAATGAGCTTGTGTTGGCCCTTGCATTGCATTGTAACATACAACATGTTTACTTATTGGTAATGCATTTAGGGCTTGTCTAACATGGTTAAGATAACTGCCGAAAAGCGTATGAAGAAGCTTAACCTTGGATCAAACTTGACAAGCAACTAGAATTACTTTCAAGTATTGCATTGCATATGCATGGATGTTGTTTTGTCGTTTCTCTTCAATCACCCTTTTATTGCCTATTTTCTTAAAAAGAAGTATAGCCTAAGGAAAAATATTTTGAAAAATTTGAGGGTTTGAGAGAGGTTACTCACATCAATCCCAATTGGTGTTTATTTGGGTATTATTAAAGTTGGAACTTGATTGGGAACAGGCAGCGCAGAGGAATATTGATGATCTACTAAAAAGTGTGACCAGACGCTGCACCAGACTTTGATGTCTAGCGTTCGATCAGTTCATAGGTGGTGAACCTTTGCTGTGAAGGAGTGATCGGACGCTGAAACCATTCTTTTCCTATGTCCGGTTAGAAGGTGATCCTACGCCCGATCAAGTGAAGGAGATGAAGATAGGATCTACTGGACTCTGGTTGCATCCGGTTAGTGGTGGTCGGATGCGTCCGGTCATGACTCGAGGGGATTTGCACCTCTCTGGAGTTGACCAGACTCTAGATGGCAGCATCCGGTCGTCGCCACCGGAGCGTCCAATTAGTAGAAAACATTTGGATCGCGGACTCTTTTCCCTTTCCTTATCCAACTCTTGGGGGGGCACCATATAACATTGCCGTGGTTTGACCTAATCCACACCCGCAACCACTAGTGCCAACATCGCTGCCGCCCGCAAGCCGCCTCGCTCCCATGCTCGTGCCACCTACCTGTAGCCGTGCCTCCACACATCAAAGCATCATGTCTTCCTCACCGCATTCATGCCGTGCCGCTGCTGCGCCACCACGCCCATGCTGCTCCCACGTCGCCGCATGTTTCGGTGCCTACACTGCTCTAGAGTGGCCTCTTGCTCCCATGCCCGTGCCGCATACCCGCGCCGCTAGCCAACACCACCAGTGCTGCAGCCTGAGGCTCCATTGCCACGCTAGCATCTCCTTGACCGGAGCCCCAGCTACCATCCACCGAGCTCACAAATTTTGCTCAGCCGCCGCATTGCGTCGTTGGAACCCTAACCCTAGGCAATTCCCAATGGTTCCCCGCATTTCATTCCTTTACTCTTAGGTTCATCGGTTCGTCAGGTAGCAAGCCCTCGATTCTAATTTTGTATCTACTGCTTGCTTCTTAGGGTTTTGTATCTCTAGATGTATATTGAAATTATTCATATATCTAATCTATTCTATCATGCGGCGAGTCAGTGTTGTTGAGGTCACTTTGGTAGTTGTTAGTTAACTCAGGGCCAAGCTCGCGAGTATGGATCGAGGCCAAGCCTCGGAAGTGACAGTTGGAAGTTGATTCTTATTAGTGGTAGTTGTTCTTTTTAGCTCCAGCAATGGCACGTGTCAAGAACACCAGAGGTGGTCTAGGTGATGAGAATCCGAGGCCTCCGCCTTGCTTGCCTACTAAGGTAAAAGGCAAGGGGACAAAGAAGACTACATCAAATAAGAGAAAGTTTACAGATGCTGATACAGCGAGAGTAGCCACAGTTGCAGCTGCCATAGAGCATGTAGAGAGAGGAGGTGCTCGGAGTGGTGTTATCATTACAGATCAGCTTTCACTAGCATAGAGGGCAGCCATTGAGCAGGTTGAGCATCATCATGGTAGTCTAGTTGGGACTATCATGATTGAGGGGCATCGTGTTGCTATAGAGGAGAGTTAGCCTTAGGGGGAGCCACAGCAGCAGACACCACCACTAGTGTAGCTAGAGGATACTGAGCAGGCAGAGGAGACATAGGAGATAGAGCAAGCACCTCAGCCACAGTTACGCCACTCTAGTTGTACTCGTACCCAGGTGACACCAAGGCCAGAGACACAGAGGAAGGGTTCTCATCCGCCTCCTAGACCATAGGGTCGCCTCTAGTGACTCATCTGGATTTGAGGGCTGCCAAGGTCAAGCAGGTTTAGCAGCTCAGGTTTGTGCTGTTCAAGGACTGGTTCCCACCTAGGAGGGAGAGCGTGCTTCAGAGGGTTTCTATACACCACTACAGGAGGACTTCTACAATGCTTATCTGAACAGTGGTGTGGCTTTTAGATCTCAGAGGGTTTGTTCCATTAAGGCCATTATAGCAGCAGTTGGAGAGTAGATCCGCCCTCACCTCTCTTACTTCCTAGGGTTGAATGATTTACTTGGGCGGACTAGCAGATATGTTCCATCATGGGTCTATGAGTTCTATGCTTCACTTTATATTGACCCGGGCCATAGGTTCATACACTTTGCATTCAGAGGCCATGACTATAGGCTGATGAGCTTTAGGGTCAGAGAGATCCACAGGTTATAGGAGTCACCCATCTGCATTCATGAGATTTGCTATGGACACACAGAGCCTCCTGGATGCCCTCACGGCGGTCTTGTGCCTCCCACAGATCTCATCCGACCTTGCTTCATAGAGCCATTCGACGAGGGGTTGAGCAGGACACCCAGATATCTTACTCCTATAGCTAGACTACTTGATGCTATCATTAGGAGGACCCTACTACCAAGGATGGGATATCATGAGGGATTGACTCACATTCAGTTGTGGCTACTAAATGCTCCGATGCAGTAAACAATGTTTGATGTATGGGATGTCATTCTTTTTGAAATGGAGGATGCACTTGCAGAGGGATTCAGAGGTCACAAGCATCTGCCGTATGCTCACTAGATCACTTTTCTAATTCATAGGGCAGTCATAGTGAGGCCTCCTGAGATGTTGGTAGAGTATTCTGGTGCTACTATAGAGTTTCCACCTTAAAGCATGACTTAGATGCTCCGTCATAGTAGGGTGAGGACACCTAGCCAGCCGAGCCATCACCCAGAGGTGCCAGAGTCTGTAGCCTAGTAGGATGAGATTATTAGGGGCATTGCAGCGACAGAGGAGGAGCAGCTTTATGCTCAGCAGGAGGGTATGGTCGAGAGCGACCCTAGTGATAGTTTAGATGATGACTACATGGCTATTCCTCGTATGCCTCCTCGAGCCCATGATGGTGAGGCCAATGGCTCTAGCTTAGCTCCATAGGCACCATAGATAGACCCTGCTCTTCTTGCTATACTTGAGCGGATGAGGTAGGATTAGGCTCGCTAGGCCTAGGAGACCGTAGCTACACTTGCTCAGGTTTAGGCCAGACAGGACGAGTTCCAGCAACAGCACCAGGCTATACAGTAGCAGCAGTAGGCCATGCAACAGCAGCAGCTCCTCATGCAGTAGCAGTTACTTGGATTCATGTAGCATGTTGTTATTGCTATTAGGGCTCCACCGCCACAGCTTACACCTTAGCTCGGCCAGCCTGCCACCACTTCACAAACTCTAGTTGTATAGCCCAGTGGGCTTTAGAGTCAGGGACAGCTAGGGACATAGTTTGCTTCACCTATAGAGTAGGTGTCCTAGTGGTTTGCTTCGGCTGTGATAGCCTAGGGTCCATAGTTCACACCGCTTCATATGGGCTTCACACCGGATCAGAGTTCCTCGCTGCTTGTGATTGACACCCTAGTTTTCAGGAGCCTTGGTGCTACTTTCAGTGAGTTGACAGGGTAGCCTACACTGCTAGATCTACATGTCCTTAGTCCTTCCATAGTTGCTCCTATTAATAGGACTATAGAGACGCTCCCTTTATCTGTTGCATCATTAGAGCCACCTGCTTCAGTGATACCAGTAGACTCACAGGCCGCACTAGTCCTTGATCCGACCCAGACCGCTTTAGCTTCACTTCTAGCAATAGAGGGTCATACAGCTCAGAACTCAGGATCAGATGATGATGCTACATAGTTTCAAATCGCTCACTGCGCCTCAGCGCCTGACTCGTCTACTCTAGCCCCGCTGATAGACCTTTAGGTTTTTGTGCTTGACACCAAAGAGGGAGAGGGATCGAGTATGATAGACATAGGGGGAGCGATATATCTAGGGGGAGCTTATTTATTACATTTGGCTTTTTATGTGTGATACATTATTATGCATTCATGTTTACTTTCATGCATCAAACTATATATGTGTGATGGTGATATTTATGTGATAGTGATATTTATGTGATAGTGATATTTATGTGATAGGTCACATGTGTGCTCTCTAATTTTATCTTTATATATGTCATGTCACTTGGTTATGTTCATTTGCTTTGCTTCCGTGTTTTACTCTGATGCAAATGAGCTTTATTTCTTGTACTCATGCTTGTTTCATATCTATTGAGTACATCATGTTGACTTGGGTCATATAAGCTTGCCTAACTCTTTTGTTCTTATTGTCAAAAGCTTACATGAACCAAGCATGTTGAAAACCTCATCTCTTTTACATACTCGAGGTTGTATTGTCATCAATCACCAAAAATGGGGAGATTGAAAGCATCTAGTCCCCTAGTTGGGTTTCAGTGATTAATGACAATACGAGATTACTATGACTAACGTATGTTTTGTAGAGGCAATTATGTTAGGTCAGTGTAATGGAAATTGATTGGGCAATCATGGTTATCATGCCCCTACGATGGAAATTGTTTTAGTTTTCAAAGGTTGGACGACAAGGTTAAGGGTGAACTAGTTCTAAGTGTTGTTTGGTGTTGAAGAGACACTTAGAGTAGTTTAGGACTTTGTTTTTCCTTTGGCCATACTATTAGGGGGGTATGAACTAGTAGCTTGACCTAGGTGAGTCTGGTGGGTTAGGTGTGGTGCACACTTGTCAAATCTAGCACTAGGTAGCTCCTAAGTAGCCCTAAGATCAATTGGAGCAAACTTCATTCACATATGATTTCGAGTTGGAAGTGAATGGAGGGTCAAATGTAGACCGGACGCTAGTTCTAGTGTGACTGGACGCTGGCTTAGAGTCTGATCAGTTCATTTGATCAAGGTGAAGTCATCTGGTTGTGACCGGATGCTGAGAGCAAAGTGACCGAACGCTGGGTGCCAGAGTTCGGTCAACATCAGTAAGGTTCCAGAGAGCAGTTTTCGTGACCAGACATGTCCGTTCAATGCTGACCGGACACTGGTCAGAGTCTAGTCACAACTTAATGGTTCTATGGTAGGGAGAACTGACCGGAGCGTCTGGTCAATTTGACCGGAGCCTCTGGTCACCCCGTAGAGGCACATAACGGTTCGTTTTGAATGAGGGGTTATACATACTTCCTCTATTCATTCAAGGGGGTACTCTTGCCCATTTCAATAGCTAAGAAACACCATTGAGAGTGCCAAGGAGAGCAAGAGCCTAGTGAGGTGATTGAGATTTGAGAATCCAAGATAAAGCCCTCATTAGTGAAAAGAGAGTAGCAAGTGTGCATCCACCCTTCTCATTAGGCTTGTTGTGGTCAAGTGAGAGTTCTTGCTTGTTACTCTTGGTGATCGCCATCACCTAGATGGCTTGGTGGTGATTGGGAGTTTGGTGATCATCCAGCGGAGCTTGTGGATGACCCACTCAAGTTGTGAGCAGTTGTGGGTGATTCACCGCAATGGAGTGTCGAAGAATCAACCCATAGAGAGCACTTTATCCTTGTACGGATCAAGGGGGAGCTACACCCTTGCACGGGTGCTCCAATGAGGACTAGTGGGGAGTGGCAACTCTCCAATACCTCGGCAAAACATCGCCGTGTTCATTCTCCTTTCTTTACTTTAAGCATTTACATTTGAGCAATTCAATTCTTGTCTTTACATACTTAGAATTGCCATGCTAGAGTAGGATTGGAACTTAGGGTGCTAAACTTTTGTGCGGTAGATCAATAGAATCACTTTCTAGGCACAAGGGGTGAAGTGGGCTAAGTGTAGGGTTTAATTATTGCAAAGAATTGTAGAATTAGCCCAATTCACCCCCTCTTGGGCATCTTGATCCTCTTAGTGGCTAATTGACCTTCGCCGCCCAATTAGGTCGAGGGGCTAGATACTACTTGAGACGCCACAGGGGCACATACAGAGCCTCTCAGGGCTTCCACAATAATTGTGGAGCCTGATGCAACCACCGAGACTACTAATCCTACCATTAATAGAGCTGAGTTGACCCTAGGGTTTGATACTACTACTTCAGTTCAGCAGACCGGAGAGTCCACCATTCGTCTAGGTAACCATGTCACTGAGCATGATGAGACATCAGATTCGGACGATGAGATTTTACCGTACTCACCATGCGAGATGCACTCACCAGGCGAGTTCGACCTCAACAGCACCATCATGACTTTGGTGCCTACTTCATCACCATCACCACATCCTTCGAATGTGTAGTCACCTTGATTCCTTGCCGAGGAAGGGACGTACAAGAGATTGGTGATAGTTCGACAGTCGAAGGGAGGGATGCGATAGAAGGTGAGGGAACGGAGGCATCAAAATTTGGATTTAGAATCATTCTTGATGTAATAATTGAAGTCTTACTTATGACACAATGTCTATTTTATGGTTCTATAATAAGTTGTACATGTTGAACCTTTTTATCACTATGTTGCCACATAGGCATCGAAATTTGGATTTAAAATGATTCTTGATTTAATAATTGAAGTCTTGCTTAGGACACAATGTCTATTTTATGGTTCTGTAGTAAGTTGTACATGTTGAAATTTTTTTATCACTATGTTACCACTATAAATTAAACATAACATCTAAGTTGTCGTATAATTCTACCAATGATTGACCTAACAGAACTAAAATATGCTAATCATGTACATGAGACTTAAACCATGCTAGAAACTCTACTGCTAGCCTACTATCAACATCATCACTTCCCCTTCTTCCTCTAAAATTTGTCTGTATTTTCTGTAGCACATATAAGCATTATTATGGGTAACATTTCATATGTAATATAGGAAACAACAAATCAGCATATAAAAAATCATACTTACTCCACATATGGTCCAACCTCATCATAGTTATTAAGCACATACCAAGCTAGCTTATTTATTTTGGCTTTATCATCGATGTTCATTGACGTAATCCTACCAATGGGCTTGACACCATGCATGAAAACAGAGGTGTCACCATCTGCTAGCCCATCATGTGACATTGTCATCCTGGTTATATCTTGTTGGAATATATTCGATGAACCTCTCCCAAAATGCCAACGTCTCACTTTCTAAGTAACCCTCCGCAATTAATCCTTCAGGCCTTGCCCTATTCCTTAAGAAATTCTTCAACATGCCCAGTCGCCGTTCTATTGGGTACATCCATTCATACTGTATGGGCCCTCTAAGAAGTGCCTCATCAGGTAGATGGACAGCCAAGTGCACCATAAGATCGAAAAAGGCTAGTGGAAAAATCTTCTCAAGCTTGCATAGGATGAGTGGGATGTCCCATTTTAGCTTTTTCACAACTTCTTTCCTCGGAGTTCTATTGCACAGTTGCTTGAAGAAGTTCCCAAGTTCTGAAACAGCTTCGTATACATCTTTGGGAACAAAATCCTATTAAGCCTACAGGTATGATCCTGTAGAGAAGGACATGGCAAGTATGCATTTTTAGCTTGCCAACTACCTTGGTACCATATGCACTTATGGATTTTGCTAGGTTGGTTGCATAACCATCTAGAAACCTGACACCTTTAAGGAACTTGCAAAATTCTGCTGTATGTTTTTCCTTCATGACATAGCGAGCTTCTGGGAATTTAAGCGAGGTGCCTTGTTGCACACCAAGATAGAGGCCTTATGTTCATATCATGCAAATATAGCCAAGCATTCATTATGTCCTTTGTCTTGCCCTCCACTTTTAGCAATGTCCAAAGAATGTTTTCACATATGTTCTCCTCAATGTGCATGACATCAAGATTGTGTGGTAGCAACAAGTCCTTCCAATACGGCAGCCCACCAAGTAGATTTTCGATTATAAATCACTGGCTCTCCACGCTTTCATTTATTTTTTCCACTGTGCTTACCTAGGAAGACATCTTTCACCTTCTCAAGTTCCTCAAGGACCTCCTCTAAGGTGAACTTTTCTGGTGCATCTCGGTCCTCAGTTTCTCCATCAAAATCTAAGCTCTTCCTCCAAGGGTGATTCCTAGGAAGGTAACGACAGTGTCCAAGGTAGCCTAGCTTCTTTCTTAGCCTCCTTGACAATGGATTTTTGTTGCAATAAATACATGCATAATAACCTTTTGTAGTTTGACCTGACAAGGTGCTCAATGCTAGAAAATTGTGTATGCACCAAAGCATAGCAGCACGTAGAGTGAAGCCTTCCCTATCATTAGGATGTAGTACATGAAAAGTGTTGACACCCTTCCATAGTTCTTGCAGTTCATCTATAAGAGGCTCCAAGAATACATCAAAATCCTTTCCTAGAGAGGTTGGGCCTAGAATCAGTAGAGACATAAAGCAATTTGATGGGTTCACACATTCCCATGGTGGTAGGTTCAAAGGCGTTACAAGAACAGGCCACATACTATATGTTGAGCTAAAGTTGCCAAATTGATTGAAACCATCTATGGTGACGGCAAGCCTCAAGTTCCTTGGATCATCTGCAAAAGTTTTGTCCTTTCTATCAAAGTATTGCCATGCCTCCCCACCTGCTCAAGGGCTCATTTCACCAGTATTCTTTTGTCGCTTAGTCTCATGCCATTTGGAATCTGTTGTTGTTCCTCGAGCAACAAAGATCCTTTGCAACCTCGGTATTAGTGGAAAATGCCTCGAAACCTTATGAGGAACCTACCTGCTACCATCTGCCTCCTCCCATCTAGACTCTTTGCATTTTGGGAACACTTCTAATTTCTCACGATCACCCCCAAAACAACACACAATTGTTCTTGCACACATGGATACTTTCATAACCAAGTCCCAATTCTTGAACATATTCGCATGCCTCCTCACATGATTTTGGTATGTTGCTCTTAGGGAATGCATCTGACAGCAACACCAATAGTGTATCAAAATAGTTGTTGCTACTCGATAGTGGGACTTGATATATAGCAACCTGACAAGGAAGGAGAGTCTTGAGAAGGTAGATCTAGAAGAAACTGATTGCTTTAAATCATCCAACACTCTTTTAAACTTTGGGACTCTTCCAGCCCGCTCTTCAGATGTCAACAGGTTTTTAACTAAATCATCAAAATCTGGTAATATGTTATCGTTGCCATCCTCTGGCTCCCCCTCTTCTGCAATCCAACCATCATGATGAGATCCATGCACATTTGATGGCTCTATAATGTCAGTACCTCCTCCCTCTTCTCCATGATGAATCCATGTGGTGTATGTGGGTGACATTGTGTTCATAAGTAAGTGGTCCTTCACCTCCTGCCAAGCTGTATACACCTGGTTAAGACATTGTGTACACGGGCAAGGGATCTTTTGCTTCGAGAATTTTTGTTTAACCCACTCGATGAACTCTTCAACTCCCACTACTAGAAATATCCATTTCTATGATGAAAATCTTAATGAAAAATCAGAAAACATCATAGAAGAGCGCTTTTTATGACGAATATTTCTGTTTCATCATAGATTAGTGGTGACGATCTTGCAACCCTCCATTTCTAAGATGAAATTAGGCATCATCACAAAAAACATCATAGAAGAGCGTAGGGTTTCGTCACAGATTACCCACGCCACTCATATGTTATGATCTCCTTTAAAACTACGACAAATAGGGCTTCGTCATTGAACTATGTAGGTATCTATTAACTTGTCACTTGTTTTAGTAACTACCTAATGTATGTCTAGATCTCTTACCATTACTTTATCATGTTGTCATCCCTAGTGATCATGCCAGAGATGCTTGTTGGTACTACTTAGCATTACTACTAGAATAATACTAAGTATCTCTTTATTATTTTATGTGACTAGGAAGAATATATATATGAAAGGAATCTGCAAGCACATAGATAATATACCATTGTAGCATTTCACCTAACAGTATTCTAGGTATCGTTATTTATATTTTTACCATAGTGAAGGTCTGGCAAGGACATGTATTGATAACTTATACTATTGATGGAGAAGTAAACCATAACCAATATTCTACTCACAATAGGGGTAAGTCAAGAGATAAATGTATATCTGAATAGTGCATAATAACTAATCATTGATCACTCAGAGTACTCCTTTCTATGGCATTAGCATGATTAAGTAGAATATTAGAGGAATAATCTCTAAGTCATTCATAATTATAAGTCAACCCATATATTGATTAGTGCAATTACACCTAGTAGCCATGGCTAAGATCAACTTCATATCTACACATAAGGGATATTACTAAGAAAGATTAAGAATAGTGCTTGTCTTCCTTCATAACTAGATCCTACTTGTATACCTATATTCGGGGAGTGGACTACAAAGGACTCAATAGGACTGTCACATTCGTGATCTACCACATGACCTAGAATATAGGGTATATCCATAGGTAAACAACATATAAGCACCACGCTTACACAATGTCGACCACTCACCCATGGTACCTTAGAGTGAGCGCTATACAAACTTATGCATAAATATAAGGATAATCTAGCTATACTAAGTGTATAATCAAAGTAGACCATGGACATGATAACTAGGAACATAAATAATATGAATAATGTTGTCATAACAATAGTAGCAAACATATAAAAGTAATGAGAGATACAAAAGAGAGGGGGTACAAAGATTATACCAAACCACGCTCTTGACACAATCAGGAATCCAAGTGAAACCTGCTTGCCTCCCTCTAGACCTAGCTTAACTAGCTATGCCCTAGAATATGGTGGAGCTCTAAGGATGATTAGGGTTTCTGTCTTCTCAATTGACTTGAATGCTTCTAGGAGAGGTGGCAGGGGCTGGTATATATAGGCCGGAGCATCAATCCTGAGCCCTCAGTTCAAACCGACTTGAATAAGTGGTGTAGACGTAATCTAGGAAGGCAGTGGAGCAGTTATCCCATATAGTATTTCTATCTTTGTTGGCGTAGAACCATTGCTTTGCCTTCCCCAAGAGTGAGAATGGCAAGAGGCGAAGTAATAGGGCATCTCTGGTCACTCCTTTGATGGTGAAGGTGCTACAGATCTCCAGAAAGTGTTGGAGATGAGCACTCGCATCTTCATGTGCCTTCACACAAAACTTGCTTACTTGCACCATGTTGATGAGGGCTGGCTTGAGCTCAAATCCATTGTCTCCAACATTGACTATTGGTTTGGTTCGGATGTTGGTGTAGTTGGAGCAGATAATTCACAAAGAGTCTTGTCAGCCATAGCTTCAAATTTAGGTGTTAAGCTTTGCCTTATCTGGTTGTCTTCTGACTCTAAAGCTAAAACTTTCTTGAGTTTAGCCTTAGTTCTCTTAAGTAATGCTTCTGGATCGTCAACGTAGTTTGTTAGAAGGTCAAAACCGATCATACATTACCATGCATAAGATATAAAAGTAGACAAAATAAGGGTAAGTCTATTTGAGCGGAGGTCAATGGTTATCTCGATCACATCAATAAGTATAAGTTTATCAATACTTTCTTTGCCTAGCTACCTTCCCTGGCAACGGCACTAGAAATACTTGTTGGTATTTATTAACTTGTCACTTGTTTTAGTAGCCACCTAATGTATATCTACATCTCTTAACATTACTTTACCAGGTTGTCATATCTAGTGATGATGCCAGAGATGCTTGTTGGTACTACTTACCATTACTATATATAAATAAATAAATATATATATATATATATATAGAACTACTGTTCTGCAACTGGCCATAGAATAACTTATTTTGTGGCCACTTTGAGTTACGATAATTACTATTATAATTTACGAGATTACAGTAACTCCTTACTAAGTGATTTACTAGAACATTATGGTAAATATCACCGTGAGTTGTAGTAACACGAGTATCGTAAATGCATATTCATGTTATCATAAATTGGTACAAATATTATCGTAAATATTATTGGTACAAATTGGTATTCTAGTATATAGCTATAAGTGCAAGGAATATTTTATTTTCCTATGTAATATTGAACGAAGTGAATAGGAAAGGAGTAAAAATTTTCTATTTCATGAAGAGGAAATACTTGGAGATGTTTACTTAACTAAGAAAGATTAGTGAACTGGATCACCAAATAAAAAGCAAATCACGTATCTATAGCTCTTTATTCTGAACGCACAAAAAAATAGAGATCAGGATATCAGGACTGAGTGTTCCTACTGAAACATATTTCAAATTTGTACTAAAGCATTCTCAAGTGGGCAATTGGTAGAAGATAAAAACAACAATATGAGTAGCAGTTCATTAGATTAAACAAGCAAGAAAAGATTAGTGAAACAGGACAGGAGATCAGGTCCCACAAATGTTGACTGAAAGTAAAAAAAGGGATAATAATAAGCACAGCTAAACTGAAAAGAAAAAGGCAGAAGTGCCGAGGGAAGCAGAGAAATTTACAGATGGTACAAAAAAAAAACTAAACATCAACATCATCCAAATTAAGGGAATATTTTAGGACCAAACTAACATGATCCAACAATGAGAGCACCTGAAATCACACCTTTTTCATGAATCGATAACAAATAACAAGTTCTCAACAACAATCCATTAAGATCTGGCTCAATGTCCAAAATTGTCCTCAGCCAAAGAATAGAACTCGCGCTGGAGCACATCAACAATAGGACAGGAGAAGGTATAGGCCCCGTTCGCTTCTCTTATAATCCGTCTTTTTCAGCTTATTTTTTTCGCCGAAACAGTGTTTTTCTCTCACAACAAATCTGTCGGAACAGTATTTTGGCTTCTTTTTCAGCAAAGCGAATGGGGCCATAACAGATAATGCTCATGGCCACCTCACAACAATTGAAACGAGGAAAAATATTTTTATAGGAAAATTATTTTTGGAACAAAGACATTGATAATAGATGCAGAAAACAATTAGTGCTCCGGAAAACGAATGATTATAGTTAAGGACAAATTATTCATAATGATTTGGGAAGGGACATAGGAAATTTGAATTGTGATTTCAACAATGAGATGTGATGGTTAAAATTCATCATGACTACAAATATTAGTGCTGCAAATAGGTTTATATGGTAAGCAGTGGAACTTTACCGTTAGGAAACTCCGGCCTCTGGACCCTAACAAAAAATTTTAAAAATACATCAGATGAAGAATAAAATATATTGCAATATAGCTTCCCATCTGAGATTACATCTAGACAAATATTATTTAGAAGCTGAGAGTTTATGTGAAAGCAAATTGTCATATAAAATTTTCGTGATGACATTTGAATATTGCATTGTGTAGCTGATTAGGTCTTAGCAACAAACATTTTAGCTCTTATGAGATAAAAAAAACTGATATATTCCATAAGCTAAGAAGATTCAATTCAGTTTCAGGGAACTATGGTTAAGAAAAATAATTTATGCTTGTTTACCAGAAACTTGATCTAACTAGCACAAGAGGCAATAGCTATCAGGTATTGCGCATAATGACACACCACACTAATTAGGTAATTTTTCAAATGTAAAAATATGTGTTCTACCAAAAATAATTACTAGGAATCAAATGCATGATAGTTTCTTAGGTGTCTCCTTAGGTGTGATTCATTAGACCAGTTCAGCAAGCTCATAAGTACATAAGACCGCGAATAAAGTGACAAGATCAAAATAGTCTTCTTGATCTATTTCTATGCCTTTCATCATAGATCTAAAAAATGACATATTGTTGCTAAATCTATGTCAAACCAAATAAAGAAACACGTGGTAGGAGCATGATAACAAAGAAAGAATCCAGGAGCCTAACACTTGAAAAGCAAGAGCACATTTGATGCATTCTGGTTTGGATGTAGCAAGTGTGGACTAATTAACCTGAAGAACCTTCAAATCAGTTGTGCATGTTCATGGATTGGATGCCGATTCTCCCATGCCCTCCTGCATGGTCCTAACAATGGCAAGCTGCATGCGTGTGGGATGGTTTATACCTTCGAAAAATTAGAACAAATCCATGTATGAAACGAACCTTCAAAAGGCCTAACAACGCCCTCCGCCGTTGATGAGGCCATGGGACGTCACGGCGTTGTGCTCATGGTGACGCGCCACACCCGGAGGCGCCGCCACCATGGGGATGGAGATCACAACCTAGTGGGTGCTGTCGATGCGGGGAATGGGCCAGGGGACACTGTTGCCGGGGCCCCACGATGACACGACCACATGGGTGAAGCGGAGATGGGGTGATGCCGCTATTGGTGAAGGAGAGATGGGTTGTGGCCACTATCATCGCGGGGGAGCACCGTCCGCTTGGGATGGCCATGCCACGGCCGGATGTAGGGGATGGGCCCTGCTGCTGTGGCCACCACCAGAGGGGCATGAGGAAGGCGAGTCATGATCTGATCCATCGGTGGAGGGAAGGGACGTTGTGGCTAGGGACCATCATCGTAGGGGGCCATGGAGGGCGCCGCTGCCTAGCCGAGCCGGCAGTGCCAGGAGCGCCAGTACGAGGTGCTAGATTCGCCAGGGCAGGGGAAGCTAGGCTCTAGCCCTCGATGGGTCCAGAGGCTGGGGCACGCCCGCCGAGAATGCTAGGATGGGCGATGCGATGCGTCTGCGCCCGCACAGCGCTGGGCAACGCCGTAGCAGAGCGGGCGCTAAGGAATAGCTGGCCGGGCGATGCGCTGTCGCACGGCAGAGAAGTAGCCAGCGGCTCAGCAGCGGTGGTAGGAAGAGGGGTCAGACGGGCAGTGCCTGCGGAGGGAGGGAATGAGGAGAGACGGAGACAAGGTGACAAAATAGAAACCGCAAAGAAATCGTGGGTGGGGGAGCTTCGGAGCGGCATCTCGAGCTCATGCGTGGGTGGGCCAGGCCTATGAGCGGGGGAACCTGCGCGGGGATGCGCTTGTGGTTGGCTCGGTCATTTGGACTCGGGTACTGATTATTACCCGATTATTATTCGGTGCCCAGGATAATACATAGAATATATATATATATATATATATAAATATATGTATATGTCATATCTAAAACAGCAAAGCGATATGAAAAATGACTCAGAAGCTGAAATACTATATGAGGAAAATAAAGTGCAATCAGAAAAAGAAGTAATTCTAGAGGAAAAAGGAAACAAATATTTAAACAAAATTTCACAAGAGTTTCTCATTCCTAGATTAAGTTTTAAGACTGAACAAACTTTATCATACTTTACTCGTGATGTTATAGATATAATTTGGAAGAAATATGATGAAAGGCATTACAAAACCTTTCATGATATACAAAATTACTTTCTGAAATTATACCAAGGTAAAGAAAGGCATCTAGGAATAATTGCGAATGCAAATATTTTCCCTTTACTTCATCTCGATGATAAATTAATTATTAAGCCTCACCAAAAAGTCTTAATATTGAGGGCTGATATAAATTTAAAATATTTTAGAAGCATACAAAGAAATATTAGAGATGATATCTCTCTACAAACTATTATTGATCATGGATTAGTCCATGATATATATGGTACACTTGAAATTTTCCAATCAGAACTTAGAATAGCTATCAAAGAAGCTTGTAAGAAATTAGCATGTATTCAAGGGAAATACAAAATTAAGTTTTGTTCTAATCCACCAAAATTTACACAACCAATAAGACTAGCATGCCATGATATATATATCACAAAGGGATCATACAAATTTCCTACTACATGGACTTCAGACTCATGGCAAAATTATGAAGAGTAGTTCGTAAAAGACACGAACCACGATAATTGGAGAATTTTCAGTGAAGCAAAAGAATTAGAAGGAAATACCAAATTTGCTTCCAAATATTACATGATGTATCAAAATAAAATAATAAAAGTATTCTTATGAGAATACTATGGAAGATATAGTATAATACAGAGAGAAGTTGGTAGGCTCATAAAGCCTAGTTATGGCAAAGAATGTCAATTACGAAAAAAATATCATGAATTGTTGTCCTGGTATGAAATATGGCAACCCGAAGAAGTGGACAACGAAGAAAATATTGAAGAATCAATATAGACTCAGTTCAATATCAATATATATATATATATAAGAAACATACTCCCTATGTTGATAAGATGTTATCAACAATTTAACCGGGGGAAGAGGTAATACTACATGCCATCATCCTTGATTTGATGTTTGCAACATCAATCATTCGGGCGTGGAAAACGATACCAAAGAATATTCAGAAGGATACTACCGTGCGCGATGGAGGACAGCGCAAAAGGAATATATAGTCACTCTACTATAGTTAGGACAATTATTCTCCGTCCAGCTATCTAGGCAACAGTAAGAAGAGATAATTAAAGACTTCGCCTTGAAGGCTCCTTCAGACGATAAGGCTCGCTCCTTCAGATGATAAGCATGAAGGATGCTCCCTTCGTGCTATAAAGCAAGACGTTGGGCGCATTCATTCATCATCGAATAATAGATTAGACAATCATCGAAGAACCAAGCATTACACTGAAGCCTCAGACACACACTCTCATCCACCACCCACTCCACCAACTCTCCACTCACACATACACTATGAAGACATGATCTCAGAACGACTCTGAGAATCATCCACCATTAGTAGTAATCATTCATTACCATTGTATCACTCCACCTTTATAAATTAGAGAATAAAGGAGGTCCTCGTGATCTTCCTGCGCTTGTAAGGTAATCCCTAAGGTTTGTGCTCAATGCTTGGGGTTTCCTGAAAGGAAAAGCCGTATGTAAGCTTGCTCTGTGGAAATGAATTAAGCTTTCCTGTTTGAATCCCTGCCTTCCTATAAGCTCATTCATATGGGGCGATGTATCTATGTTAGGGACCCTAGAGGAGAAACCTCTGCGTGTGTTGTTCTCGTGTTAGACCTGGTAGCGGCGTTTGTAGAGAACCCTATGTGCACAGAGAAGTGTTCCCTTCGGGTGGAACTACCTGGGGAGACGATAGAGCCTAAGTCCTTTGTGTATGTGGCTGGGGATAGCGAGGGAGTAGACTGGGTTAGTCTGTTTCTGAAGCGAGCTAGTGATGCATATGGTGAGTACCGAGTAGGACTGTCACAAGCATAGTTGCATGATCAGCTGAATTGTTGGTCTCGCCAGCCTGCAAAAGATCCTTAGAAATATTCATCCGCATACGCATATTCACTAAGCACTAGGTTAACTAATCGTGAAAGCGACATATCATTCTGAGAAATATTCATACCTGCTAATCACTCACTCATCCATAAAATAATTACGCGCAAAAGCGACATCACGCCATATCTGAGAGGCCCCGTGTCCTAAATAGTAAAGTGGTTGAGCAACTCCTAGGTGAGTGCGCGCACTGTTCATACCTCGATTTTGAATAGTAACCACGAATTTGAATAGTAAAAGCCGAATTTGAATAGTGTTATGAATAGTAACTCGAACTTTTAGAATTCGAATTTTGAATCCGTCCGAATTCTCTGTTAAGACGGTCCCCCGATCGCGTTGGTGTGCGATCGAGGGACCGTATTAACAGAGAACTCGGACGGATTCGAAATTCGAATTCTAAAGTTTCGAGTTACTATTCATAGCACTATTTAAATTTGGCTTTCACTATTCAAATTCGTGGTTACTATTCAAATTCGGGTATGAACAGTTCGCGAGCACTCACCCGGGAGTTGCTCAACCACTTTACTATTCAAGGCACGAGGCCTCAGCAAGTATGGCGTGATGTCACTTTCGAGCACGATTATTTTATGGATGAGTGAGTGATTAGCGAATATGAATATTACTCACGATGATATGTCGCTTTCGCGATTAGTTAAGCTAGTGCTTAGTGAATATGTGTATGCGGATGAATATTTCTAAGGATGTTTTACAGGCTGGCGAGACCAACAGTTCAGCCGGTCGTGCGACTATGCTTGTGACAGTCCTACTCGGTACTCACCGTATGCATCACTAGCTCGCTTCAGAACCAGACTTACCCGGTCTACTCCATCGTTATCCCTAGCCACGTACACACAGGACTCAGGCTCTATCGTCTCCATAGGCAGTTCCACCCGAAAGGGAACACTTCTCTGCGCAGACAGGGTTCTCTACAAACACCGCTACCCGGGTTAACACGAGAACAACACACGCAAAGGCTTCTCCTCTAGGGTCCCTAGCATAGAGACATCGCTCTATATGAACGAGCTTAAAGGAAGGCAGGGATTCAAACAGGAAAGCTTAATTCATTTACACATAGCAAGCTTATATACGGCTGAGTGATATTCATATTCGCTAATCACTCACTCATCCATAAAAGAATCGCGCGCGAAAGCGACATCACGCCATACTTGCTGAGGCCTCGTGTCTTGAATAGTAAAGTGGTTGAGCAACTCCCGGGTGAGTGCGTGCGCACTGTTCATACTCCGAATTTAAATAGTAACCACGAATTTGAACAGTGAAAGCTGAATTTGAATAATACTGTGAATAGTAACTCGAGATTTTAGAATTCGAATTTTAAATCCGCTCGAGTTCTCTGTTAATACCGCCCCCGATCGTGTGTGTCTATATATATATATATATATATATATATATATATAGGGAGAGGCTATTCAGCAGCCGGCTACAAAATAAGTTATTCTGTAGCCACCTCTATTTACCATAATTTTATATACTAATTTACCATAATGTCAATACATATTTACGATAGTTGGGTTACTAACACATGGGAATATTTACCATAACGTTATAGTAAACCACTTAGTAAGGAGTTACTGTAAATCTCGTAAATTAACATAGTAATTATCGTAACTCAAAGTGGCTACAGAATAAGTTATTCTGCAGCCAGCTATAGGATAGTAGTTATATATATATATATATATATATATATATATATATATATATATATATATATATATATATATATAAGCCCTACGCGCTAAATATTATTAAGCGCGCCGGTGGCGCTCCGCTCGGCGCGGCGCCCGTGGCTCACGCGAGCTCTCAACCGTAAAGTCGTTTCCCAGGCGTAAAATCAAACAAGAAATCAATTTTCAATATCATTAATGCTACCGACAGCGCTGCATGCATGTTACGAACCACGTGTACGTGCATGCATGTCTCTATTGCGGTTAAAATATTCAATCATGCAGAGTTGCCTCCTCAATTAACCATAGATGGCTATAATTAAGGAAGTTAATTAACCGTAAATTGCCTATAACAAAGGGCAACATTTCAGGTGCAAACTAACCAACCTGTGTAATCATGACCACTAGATGTTGATCCAATGGAATGGGTGAGGGGGCTTAAACGCAAAAAAAAGGCCGGCGGGTGGGGGGCTTAAGCGCAAAAAAATCACACCTCTTACCTCATCCATTGGATCAGCATCTAGTGGTCTTGATGGGTAGTTTTTAAGCTTGCACAAATTAATTGATTTACACCTGATACGTTGACAAAGGAAGTTAATGCTTTATTTCTTTCTAATTGTGGATGGATACGCAAGGAATATGGAGCCAGGTGTCCCTGCATGCATGTCTCTATTGCGGTCAAAATATTCAAGCATGTAGAGTTTCCTCCTCAATTAACCGTAAATGGCTATAATTAAGGAAGTTAATTAACCGTAAATTTCCTATAACCAAGGAAGTTAATGCTTTGTTTCTTTCTAATTGTGGATGGATACGCAAGGAATATGGAGCCAGGTGTCCCTGCAGGCATGTCTATTGCGGTTAAAATATTCAACCATGAGAGTTTACTCCTCAATTAACCGTAAATGGCTATAATTAAGGAAATTAATTAACCATAAATTGCCTATAACCAAGGAAGTTAATGCTTTGTTTATTTCTAATTGTGGATGGATACGCAAGGAATATGGCGACGGGGTGCTGTAAAAGGCAACTGCAGCTGTAAAATCTCATCGGAGTCAGAAGCTATTAAAGAACCAATATTTATAGTAACTAATCCTACAGTGGTCGGCGCTGGTTACCGACTGGAGGACAATGCATGTGCATGTGTCTACTGCCAACATGAGAATGGTAATTCAAGCATGATGACGACATTGAGTTAATGGCCGATCACTCAAATATTTGTCGTAATCAAGTAGTAATATTTTTTTAACATAAATCAAGTAGTAATATATAGAATTGATATCTGAAGTCAAGTAGTAAGAATTGATCTTTGAACTATAGTAGTAATTACCTCTCCTGCGCACTAATACTTCCACAACAGAAAACATGTTACACCATAAAAATAGCCATATAACCATGTCCAATAGTAGTAAACTTTACATAATTGGTCACTGAACTCTCTTTTTTCTAAACTATAGTAGTAAGATTCTGAAATCTTTCTCCTTTTGTAAACAAGTAGTAAGATTCTTCACGTTGTTCATCGAAACAATAGTAGTAAGATTCTTAACATCCAAACAGTTCTTTTTCTCCTTTGCAAAAGTACATTGTTCATCCAAACAGTTAAAACACCGGTCCCAAAATTCAAACCGTAAAAATAATCCCTCCGGTCCCAAAATCCAAACCGTAAAAATAATCCCTTGGCAGAACAATACAAATATAACACTGAAGTAATTTGGTGATTTGCAATAGTAATCAGCCAGAAAATAACAAAAATCAAATAGTAGTTCATCCAAAAAGTAAAAACAACTATTCCAAAACTGAAACCGTAAAATGCACATATGGCAATACGATACAGTATAACATGGTAGTAGTAACATTGGAGCAGTAATTTGGTGCTTTCCAGTAGTAAGAAGCCAGAAAGTAATAAGAATCAAACAGTAATAATTCCTCGTTCACCATTGGTACATTGTACACGAACTTTTGAACCAAAATCAAACAAACTCATCTGTATTTTTGTACAAACAAAATCCATCAAAAAGATCTAGCAGCCGCTGTTCCTAGGATTTGTACGCACAGATCAACGTCTGTGCCAGTCGTTGGCAACAACGCATTTCTTGGGAACAATTTCTCTGCAGCTAGCTTACCGTGGAGCCCGTGCCTAGCTTGTGCATCGCACGCTAGAAGTCTCGTTCGTTTGAGCTTGTTTGACTGATAAGTCATACCTGAAAGTACTGTTGACTGATTTGGTGTGAGAGAAAAATACTGTTCGTTGGCTGAAAAAGTACGGCTTATAAGCCAGACAAGCACAAGCGAACAGGGCGAGGATCCGCAGGGCATAGGAGCGCCGCCAGGTGGGTTGGGAAAGGACTCCACTGCCGCTGCCGGAAGGGGGAAGGGGCCGCGTCGGACATCCAAGCCGGTTGAGGGGGCACTGACCACGCCGATGCAAGGAGCATCGTGCACGCTGTTGGAGGGGAGGCCGCCGCCGCTGCTCTGATCTAGACGGGATGTCTCCGTCACCATGGTGGAAGGGACCCGCGCCGCTGTCACCACCATGGATCTGTCCTCCTCCTCCACGGATCTTCTCTCACCACTAGATGGGAAGGGGTGTGGGAGGGCCGCCGCACCCCATGCCGGTGAAGGGGATGATGCTCAACATGTACCGTTGCTGGTGGAGGGGAAGCCACGCGCCACCGGTTGGGGAAGAGGCCGGTCCATGCCATTGACGGGACAGCCACCGCTAGTGGCATGGATGAGGGCGCCGTGGCCGCCATCGGGCAGGGAAGGGTGGACAAGCCACCACCGTCGGGGGGACACCTACTCGTGGGCCTCGCCACCGCCCTTGCCGAGCCATGTCGCGGCCCTTGCCGACGCCCAGCCATGGGAACACTCCGTCGACAAGGCTTCAGTCGCGTGGAGGAGCGCGCCGCCACTACACCATGACACACATTTGCCAACACTTATCTGTTGGCAAAAGGCGGGTTTCAGCTACACTTTATGTGTTGGCAATTCTCTGAGTTTTTTACGTCAATTCATCTGTCGGTAAAAGGACTATAGGACAACAAGTTATCTGTCGGCGTTTCCCTGCTGACATAAAAACTGTCAACGAAACTTTTCTAGACTTAATAAGTGTCGGCGTAGTGTTCGCCAAGAGTACAATGTGTGTGTGGGACAGAAGTTAAAATATCATATCGCCCCAAAGAAGACCTGATCGGGAGTGAAATATTTGAGTCGCGCGCTAAAAACGTCGCTACCTGAAAACCTTCCCACCCTCCCGGTTCCACTCCACGCCCCTCAATCAAATCCCAAAAAGAAGAAAAAAACACGCCTGCTGCCCCCGACGCCGCTGTCCCCACCGTCCACTGCGCCAAAGTGCCGCCCCCACACCATCCGCTACTAGGGCTGCTTGCCGAGGCCACACCCTGAGCAGAGCTCACCTATGCGGCTGCCTGCACCAGATCTGGCGGCGCCTCCCTCACCCTGGCCGCGTCATGACCGAGCTCGTCAGACGCGGGATGCTGCAGCCAATGATGCACCAGCATATCGCTACCACCAGAGCTTCATGCATGGCTTCCTGAGCTAGATCCAGCTGAACCTCTCTCAACCCAAAGAAGAAGGCCCCGCCGCCGCCTAACTGGCAACTGCACGAATGTCCGATGGCCTTCTCCGGCGGCAACGAGGTAGGGGAGAGGGGCGCGAGGGGGCCGACGGCGGGTGTGACTCATTGGCCCATTCGCCCGTGTCACCCCCTTGAGGTGAGGACAATGTGGGTGGCAGTCTCAGACCTCAGTCCATGCTTTCTTCTTCGATTGATGTATCCCTTGCTCTTTTTTTATTTGAGATTGTCTCTGAGCCGCATATGAGTGTCCATGAGCAAGTAGCCATTCGATTTGGGCCCCCCTGATGCCATTGGTGCGGCCGCGCATATCGTGACGTTGTGCATGTCATGTGTTTGTTTCGTTGCCTCACCCACCAGGCCATTATTGTGTAGTCCATTCCTCTTTGGTTTATGTTTGTTGTTTTGGTGCATCCCAGTGCTTATGCTTTAGTTTTGATAGCAGTGTAGGAGGCTACAATAGTGAAACGGGCACACAAAGGAGGAGGGGTTCTGCTTGAAAGGTAGATTAATGCCTCTTTTATTCTTGCTGCTATAGTGTATTTGCATCTTGACGTTTTGTCCAGCATTCAGTTCGACCTCTGCTCCCAATTCTGAATTTCTGATGCTCCTACAACTTCTCCTATAGTTAATAATAACTATGGTGCTCATGTTTTGAAGTGCTTATCATTCTGAATAGGTGTCTTATTTTTTCATAAGAACATCTTTGTTGGTATCATAACTCATGGACCCGCTCTTTCATAGTTGCCATACAGATACAAGCATGTGCGGATACATCAAATAGCAACTTTTGTATATTTCCTGAAGTTATAAACATGGCTGCATGAAGTGTATTCAAGCAACTTCAATTCTTTGTAGAATCGGTGCTGACTAAAAACTGCTCGAGAAGCAGGCTTAACCCATTAACATGTATGTTATTTATATATGCAACTAGCTATTCTGTGCAATTGTGAATTCTTGTTTTTCTATTCCAATTAACCATTGACAACCAGGCTTTAGAAATCAGGAAAAGTGCAAACTGATTCATTTTGGAGTTGTTAGACTTTGTTGGCTCATATTAGCCTTTTTTCTGGAATACTTAGACCAGATTCTCATGGGTTTGGAATTTTTAATTTTAGGAACAACTGAAGGAGCAACATGTGATGTTGATGTCCAGTATAAAATTTCAATATAGGGAGAGCAAATGTTCTATCAAAAGTTGTTCAGTGTCTTAAGGTCAACAAGGAGGTAAGGACATTGATTTAATTTTATATTACTTGGATCTACCTTATCACCACAACGGCAAAGGGTTTTTGTGGCGAAAAAATTCATCACAAAAGCAAAGGGTTATATCAATAATTTCATCACAAAAAAAACATAACATTTGTGTGAAAATATTAGTTACCATAAGTTTTGCCGCAAGATAAGTCTCAATTGTGTGGACAATAGATGTTGTGGCAAACGGTTTATCATTATCACCCAAGTTGTCGTGACAAAAAAATGGCTCAACAGATGTACACTAGAAAAATACAATTCTCACAAAATGCTGAACTAATTTTCTTTTCAATGCCTTAGTGACAACCGGAGCTTAATGGCCCCATGAACTATTTTTCTCTTTTAAGCATAGTCTAGTTTGCTGTTCTGTTAGTATAACTTGTACTCTTTAAATTTCCACCATGCTACCATGTCAATGTCCCATTAAAAAATGTTTCTTAAGCAATAAATCTATACAGCTCCAGAATAGAAACTTACATTGTTTCTGTCTAAAGTGATCATTGGGACACTACTAATGGTTGCTTTGTCAACCATTTCTTATTTCCATCCAGTGATATGATAATTGTGTAATCTGATAATTAACTATCTAGTTAACTAATTTGACTAGCTTAAGAATAGAAGCTTACACTCTTTCTATCCTTCTGCGGTACTTGGTAATTAGGGGGACATTATTATTGTGGTACTAGGAATTGTAATTTGTGACCAGCAATGGATTTGAGACATTTTGGTGTAAATTTTATCGTTGCAGATCCATTGCATGTGGTTTTAGGATTCCTAAATATCCCTTATGATGGTACAGTGCCAGTTCTAGTTTTGTGCACTTCTGATGTAATGCATTTATAGCAGTATTGTCACACTGCATTAGTGAGGGATTTAGCAAGCTTTTTTATTTGTTCTTCTGTATAAGCAATTTCAGTAGGTTCCTTCTAGTTGTAAAGTAGTTCTAATGTTTTCTATCTATCCATGTTCCTCAAGCAGATTTCTATATTTTATAGCACAAAGAAATCTGGCAAGGGTAAGAAGCCAGGCAAGGGTGGCAACCGATTCTGAAAGAGCATTGGCCTTGGCTTCAAAGACTCCCAGGGAAGCAATTGAAGGTATAATGGTTTCCCTTCGCTTATTTTAAACACCATGAGGTGATTAGGTCATGATCCCTAGTGCTATGACATACCTAGTTTGAGATGATGAATGACAACATGTTCAGTTTAATATTTTTCTGTTTTGAATGATTTTTTTGTTCCTGCTTGGTAGAAATTTGTCCTAAATAATTAAATTTGTAGTCTACCTCCAAATTTCATTTGCTATTTTGAAAACAATGAGGTCATGTTCCCAAATACTATGGCACGTGGCAACAATGCATTTCTTAGTGATTGTCCTAACATGCTTTATTTATATGAAGAAGTAAATCAGTTTTGCTTAAAGTCCCGTGACATTTGCAAGATCTCTAACAGCAGAATATTCCACTGCAGGTTTTGTTGAAGTGGAAGAACCATGCTGATTCAAGTATTGAAAGGCTGGTAGTGTAAAATAGGCTCAGTCTCTGTATACATAGCATTAATGATGTAAAACATCAGAGGGCTTCGATTTTTATTGAAAAGCTCAGCCATCAGTGGAGTCTGATATATATATATATATAGAACAACTACTCTATAGCTGGCTACAAAATAACTTATTCTGTAGCCACCTTGAGTTACTATAATTACTATGTTAATTTATGAGATTATAGTAACTCCTTACTAAGTGGTTTACTATAACGTTATGGTAAATATCCCTATGTGTTATAGTAACCCAACTATAGTAAATATATATTGACATTATCGTAAATTAGTATATAAAATTATGGTAAATGGAGGTGGCTACAGAATAACTTATTCTGTAGCTGGCTATTGAATAGCCTATATATATATATATATATATATATATATATATATATATATATATATATATATATATATATAGCTGGTGTATGTATGGAAGATCTAATATATTATTTATACAAAAATCAAGTGAATTTGTTCAATGTGATGCCTTCTATATGAGCAAAAGTGGATTTGTCAAATTATTTTAATTGTAATTATATCTATGTAGTTTTGTCGATAATTTTTTTTGGGCAGGGTATGGTTTGTAAAATACCTTGAAAATGGTTTGGCCAACATACAAACTATCAAGGAAAGGTCTTAACTATTGGCGTAGATCTTAACTGTCGGCAAAGGGTTAACTGTCGGCAAAGGTTTCAACTGTCGGCGTAGGTAGACCGTTTGCCTACACATAAAGTGCCAACTGTCGGCAAAAGTTTCGCCAATGGCTTCTAGTGCGACTGTTTCTAAACTGTCGGTAAAACTTTTCGTGGGAGGTTATCTGTCGGCAAAGGTGCCCTTTGCCTACAATAGAAAGTGTCGACAAAAGTATGTTGTGTTATAGTGCGCCGCATGTCACGTAGAGGGGAAGGGAGGCGCCACCGCTGCCGGGTGGAGGCTAGAGTCCAGAGCCCGAGTGGGCGCCGACGTCGAGCAGGGAAGGTGGAGAGGTCGCTGACGCCGGTAGAACTCGAGAGTGAGCCACCTCTACCCTGGCTGATAAGCCATGACTGAAAGTATTGTTGGCTAATTTATTGTGAGAGAAATATATTGTTCGTTTGCTGAAAAAAGTACGGCTTATAAGCTAAGCGAACAGGGCGTTGGTCTACGAGATCCAGATCGGAGAGAGAGAAAAAAATGAGAAATGAGTGATGCTAAGGTTAGAAGGTTTCTTTATATATGGTAAAATGTAGTATGTAATTTTACGGTTGTAAATTGGTTAACTACTACCGCAATATTTTATTTATGGTTGTGGGATTTTAACGTTGTTGACCATTTTACCGAGCTTCAGCTTTAATGAGAGAATTAATGAGACGAAGGGAGAGAGAATTAGTCTCACGGTGGCGTGCAGGGAGAGTAAATTACGGGATTTACTTTTGCGGCCGGTAATTTACTGTCTGCGTGGCTGGGATCAGTCCACGCCGGAGGTGGGCGGAGCTCCGCCGGCGCTCCAAACGCTGGTCCTCAATAACAGTTATATATATATCGTATGTTTACGATGATCTCTAGCTCTTCAGGTTGATGACTATTCTGAATCATATACGTCATGATCCAGACTGGATTGACGTTCTGAAGCGTCCAGTAGGCCCATCCAAAGGTAGCATTCCCGTAAACATCTTGCTGAACTTTGGCAAACCTCTGGAAGTCCGTCTTATTTGCAGATTGCGGTGGCACGGCCCACGCGGCCGACCATTCTCCTATATAAAATACAAAGAATTGAATAGAAATATTTATGTGTACAGTTTAGTAATCCAAAGAATTGCTGAAATGAGTGACTGCCAGCAGACTACTTACCTACAAAAGTGAGGGGACGCCCATTCTGATTTGTGATGGCTTTGAGATCGGAGGAGCGGTTGTTCCTCACAAAGTCGATGTTCTGCTCTACAGTGAGGTTGGAGAACTTGTCCTCGTACAGGTTGTAGTAGTGTAGGTCTAGGACGGCGCCATCAAAGCCGCCCGCGAACTGTAGGAGCTCCGTCTGGTTTTTTATATTTAACCTGTTAGACATGATCACGTATGTTGTCGACGAGTACAGACGCACTGTTTTATGACCGTCCTCGTAGTATTTCTTCAGTCTAGACAAGTCTGCGCCTGGTGCCAGCGGCTCATTGAGCAGCTCAATGGCCAAGAGGGCTGTGTTGTTCGCGTACCTGTTGATTTACATGTAGATCGAGCAGCTGGTTGGTATGTTATTGGTTCAATCATTAAGGCGAGAGAAAACTACTATATATATAGTCAGTCAGTGTGCTATGCATTTTCGTTCACTAACCTTTTTGCAAGGAAGTCGTTGACTTGCAAGGTTTGGTTGATGTTTTCATCGGTATTGCCTCACTCCTGTGACCCGTCTCAAGTTAATCATATGGGTTTTGTGACCCCGGCGCAGCATGCAATGTGACAATAACGCTAATGTTGTATTTCCTGTGAACACGAATTGGAATCCATCGTGTCGATGTTTCGAGTTACCACCGATGAATAAATTTTTAATATTGAGCGTCTGGCTCGGAAGGTGTGTGTAGAGGACATGAGGTTTATACTGGTTCGGGCAGAAAGTCCCTACGTTCAGTTCATCACTGCTGCTCGTGTTACTAGCACTGAAAGTTTGTAGTTGGGGTTACAAACAGGCAAGAGAGGGATATGTCTCAAGTCTCTAGTGAAAAGAGTGAAAGGGTGCTGAGAGCTCGGTTGTTGCTCTTGTGTGTATTTGGACCTGATCGGTTCGGGGTCGGATTGGGTCCCTGATGGGTCGATCCCCTCCATGGGATGCCGTGCTTTCCCTTTTATAGGCTAAGGGAAAGCAAGGGTTACAGCGGAGGAAAAGAGAAGAATGAAAGGGAGAGAGGAAGTCCTTCAGGATCATCGGGTCCTTCTTATCTTTCATGCAGGTCACACCGACCCTGTAGATGTCAACAGCGACAGCTCCACGTCGTGCCCCTTTCCCCCACTGGTGCCATGCGTAGGCGTCGTCTGCCGGTCATGGCATTCCATTCCATCACAGCGGACGTCGTGGTGAGCTGACGCGTCTGTCAGTGTTCGTACGGGGGTTAGGCAGAACAGCATCGGTATGTCCGTCGCTGTTCTCGATGTGAATCCTCAGGCAGGGCCCGTCATGGCCACGGGTTACATCGGGGCATGCCGGTCTCTTCCTTGGTGTCAGAGCTTTGACCTAGGCCCATACGCCTAGACCTAGAGTGGTTGGCGGCGGTATGGAACCCCGTCGGACGATTCGGAGCCTGCGGCCTCGGGGTCAGGTGAGGCAGAGTGCAAACCCAAGGGTTGGGCGTGGCGAAGCCTGTCGCCTTGGGGTTGGACGAGGCAGAGCCCTCTCCTAGAGGTCGAGCGAGGCAGAGCGCAAACCCAAGGGTTGGGCGAGGCGGAGCCCCGTGGCCCCAGGGTCGGACGAGGCGGAGCCCTCTCCTACAGGTCGGACGAGGCAGAACGCACGACCTTGGGGTTGGGCGAGGCGGAGCCCTCCCCCAGAGCTCGGGCGAGGCGGAGCTTGCGACCTTGGGGTCAGGCGAGGCGGAGCCCTTCCCCTGAGGTCGGGCGAGGTGGAGCCCGCGCACCTAGGGGTCGGTTGGAGCTGTAGTTGCGCTCTTGACTACTCGGATGAATCAATGTTGATCACCATTAGCTCCTACTCTTCGGGTACCCTAGTATTGGCCCCCGACAGTAGCCCCCGAGCCTGCAGAGGAGTAGAATACTTCTTTAGAGGCTTTTCTGAACAGGAGGACTCTGAGGGCCTTGGCCTTCTTTCGTCGCCCATGGTGTGTCCTGAGAATGGCCATTCCTTTCGATGTGATCGGAACCTTCGGGGGTCTGTCGTTCTACAACCGCGCGTTCGGTCTCCTTGCGAGTCCAACTTTCCTCAAGCCCTCGCCCGTAGCAGGGATCCGGTCGAGGGTCGGCTCATTTTTGTGATTGTCTTCCCTCAAGCGTTTTTTTCGATAAAAATGGAGGGGCTGAGCCGTGCCATGATTTCCCTCTATGGACGAATCATGGTGCTCGGTGAGCTATTAATGGGCTAGTCCGAGTAGGGCCCCATCATCCTATTCGTGGGGATCCAGCTTGGGTCAGCTAGTGACTGACTCCAGATTCTCAGCGGTCAATCCATATAGTTCTCGGGTCTATTCGACCGGTCCCGAGGGCTCTCTGCCTCTCTTCGAGGAAAAGCATGGATCGTCTCTGGCCGAGACTCAAACGTAGGCTAGGATGCTCGTGGCGCTCGTGCACCCGGGTACTACCGCTAGCGGGCCCATCCTTTTCCACCCCTTACTCTAAAGGTGCCTGGAGCGGTTGTCGAACCCATCGGTGGGCCAACCTTCGAACTCCTAGGCCTAGACAGGCCATTGAGGCATCTTTTAGCTCCATATCCCTCTTACCTGTGTGGGTGGTGGCCTATTCAGGAAGGCGAAACATCCGATGTGTTTTCTAAGGGAACAGCCACAGGTTGCGTGTGCACACCCCGCAACAAGACACGGTGATAGGTGGTGGTAGGCACAGAGATCTAGGCGGGCAGTTGGTTTCCTCGCACTCGTCGGCCCTATAAAACCAAAGGGTTAGCCCTCGGGTTCCATACGTTGCATCCTTGCCTCTGCAGCCATGCTGCCGTTGAGCCCACATCCATCCACCCCGGCCTCCAATGGATCCATGGTGTCGTTCTGACATCACCTTCCAGTGCATGGAGGGCCTCGTCCATCGCGGTCTTCTCCACGCACAGATCTCGACCGAGGAGTGGTTGCTACATGGCGATGAGGATTTGTCGTCGCCGCCCAACGACTATGTGGTGTAATTCGCTCACTTCCAAGAGTGGGGCCTCGTGACCCCCGCCCACAAATTCCTTCGGGGGCTATTGCACTACTACAAGATTGAGCTACAACATCTCAATCCTAACGGGATCCAGCACATGGCAACATTCGTCATGCTATGCGAAGGATTCCTAGGGATCAACCCCCACTTTGACTTGTGGAGGCATTTTTTTGCCATCAACCTCTAGAAGAAGAGGGAGAAGGGCGACAGGTAGGAGCTGCACATGCCGATGTGGTGCGCCGGCATCCAACTTTGAAACAATCGGGTCGGCGAGTACTCGTCCATGCGGCTTTTGACATCCAACAAGGGGTGCCACTCATAGTGGTTCTACCTCAAGAATGACACCGCCACCCCTCTGCTAGAGTTCATTAGGCGCCTGATCGAAAAGGCCCTAGAGCCATGGAGGAAGTGGGGCATCCTGGAGAAGGACAAGAAGAAGATCCAAGACCACATCACCGCCATCCACATCCTGAAGGAGAATGGCCTAAAGGGGTCAGGTGTCATCAAGGCTTACCACGCAAGGAGGGTGGCACTATTGATGACGCGCGCACTCCCGCTCTATGCGATGGCGCCCGAGGCGTCGTTCGATGGAACAGCGCTTGCCGAGGGAATGCTCCCCAACTCCGAGATCACACAACACATCAAGGAGGCGATGGAGCCTTTGCAGGACGACACGGGTGCTGCCCTCGACTTCATCTACCCAATGCTGGGGCATCCTTCGATGCGGTCGGAGCCAGGCTACATCATCTTCGTAGGTTTCCCTTTCTTTTGCCTTCTCCTCAATTGATTTCCCAACACCATGAGACTAACTTCGAGAGGGGCGGGACCAACCAAGGGACCTCATCCTCATGGATCACCCAGTGCCGCTACCAAGGGATTTGGCCGTGAGGACGGTGAATCGTGCCGAGGGCGAGCGGCTGAGGAAGGCGAAGGAGGACAAAAAGAGGAAGAATCAGTGAAAGCTGCAGGTGCGGGAAGGAGGGGAGGACACCGACAGCAATGATGATGATGGCGATTGTGACGATGATGAGGTAGCCGACAATATCGGTGGGACAACCTAGAGAATGAGGATGTGTTGATAGGTATCCGTTCATCCTTGCAGGCGTCGGGACCCTTCGTGTTCCACGGAGGGGAGGTACATCTAGGGAGCCAGTGGAGGTGGCCGTACCGTTGGCCTACCCTAGGAGCCAATAGAGGCGGGCGGCTGTGCTATCGCACTCAAGGTGCCAGCAGAGGTGAGCGGCTCCGTCGTCGTGCCCTAAGAGCCAAATGGAGTGAGCCCCTCTGCCTAGGAGTAGAGGGCGATTTCAAAATGGCCTCGTTCCAACAAGGCGTAGCGAGGGTCGGGGGTTCACCCCCCAAACATGTCTGTCGCCCAACGGCGCTGAGGTGGGTTATCACTTCCTCTGTTTTTTCCTGTCTTAGTCAGATTTTGTCGTGACTTATGCTTTTTGTCCCTTGCAGCATCGGCAGGCAGCATAATCCTTTGGCGTAGGCATCGAGGAAGAGCATAGGCATCGAGGAAGAGCAGCGCCCTCCAATTGAGGCGGTAGTCATCGGCTAGTGTCATGCCTGTTTCGGGTGGGAGCAGTGCTAGTGTGACCATGTCGCCAACCAGTCAGGCGCTACCCAAGGTGGTGCTATACCCTTGGTGGGATGGGCGGATGCGGGCACTCAAGGGGCGCCTTTGGAAGTCACAAAGCAGCCGGTGACGACCGTGATACCGCTGCCGATGGCGGGACGGATGGGGCTATTAACCACGCTCGTGGAACCAACCATGGCTGGTGCGGCGCAGCCGATCGTGACCCTGTTGGCATAGGTGGAGGTGGTAGCGGCCGTGACAGATGGGTCATAGCCTGGCGCAACTGCTGGCGCCTGAGGCACCGACGTGACCCATGCCATGGGCAGCCCAAGCGACGGCGTTTGGAGCGGGCTAGATGGAGGTGGACGCGGCCGAGGGGTCCCAAGGAGTCATGGTGCTAGGACTGGGGTCAGTGGCTCTTGGAGCTAGCAGGGAGTCGTCCCTAGCTCTGACGTTGGTGGGCAGCGGCTCGCCCACGCGGGGTGAGCCCCTGCTCCAGTGGGTGGATCCGTAGGATTCAACATTGATGCTTTTTACCTTGGACGACGCCGCAGAGAGCATGAAGCGGGAGAGGCTCGACGTAGGGATCACGTCCATGCTCGAAGCCCTGAACCACGCTACAAGCACATTGCGTGGCGTTGTTGTTCCCTCCGGCCGGGTATTTGCCCGATCCTGCTCTTTGCCCTTTTCTTCCTCTATATACTTTTTGTATCCTAACCATCATCTTTCTGTAGTCTGTTATAGCTCATAGCCGAGGGGAATCTTGGTTCCTTCATCAATAGAAGGAAACCTAGGACCGCCTCATCGAGGAGGCATGGCTACATGAGGAGGTGATAGCTCAGCTTGTTGCCACCTAGCAGAGGGTGGCCAAGTTGACTCCCCTTGCCGAGGAGGCAGCAAATCTTCAGTCACAGGTGGCCAAGGCCTGTCGGGATGCTGACGAGGCTGAGAAGGCATTCGAGACCCTATTAGCGAGACCCCAAAAGGATGATGAAGAAGCTGCTAGGGTCAAGAAGGAGCAGGATGAGTTGCTCTAGAGGGATGCCGAGACCCGCCAGCGGATCCTTGACCTTCTAGGCAAAGTTGAGAAGGAAAGGGATCTGAAGCTGGGGGCCAAAGAGAAGCTCACGGCCCTAGAGAAGAGGGCAAGCCTGGATGCCACGATGGTCACTTGGCTACACAAGGAGAGGGATGAACTAATCCAAACCGTAGAAAGGCTCTGCTCGGAATGCCACGTGGCTCGTGAGGAGCATGACCAAGGTTTCTGAGAGCATGACTAGGCCTACCAAGAGCGCGACAATGCGTAGCAGATGGTTGGCTCCCTCTAGGCTGAGCTCAAAAGCGTGATGACCCAGAAGCTAGATGAAATGACCCTGATTTCCACGAAGGGAAATCCACAGCGTCAAAGTGTAATAAGACCATTGTAGATCATATTACCCAAATTCTAGTCGAATATCAAATCCATACAACGATAATATCAGAGTACAAATAGTGTAGAACTATATAAATTATTACATCGCCGCATTGGCGGAATCAAAAGTAGCATTCATTTAGAACAGCTTGAAGATAAGATCGCCAAACTCAAGCGTAGGCACGAACCCCTTATCCGTCAAACTCCTCGGAGCTATACTCCTCAGCAAAACCTGTGTGCCAAAATTTATCAGTACGATTTGTACTGGCCACTCCCAACCCTATGAGCATTGCTTTGTAGAAATTGGATGCAAGTTGGATATAAGCAAAAGGAACCTATATGGCTGGGGTTTCCTATGCATTAGCATATTAGGTATATAATAGTAGTTTGTCCAGTTTTAACACCATTCCCACACACATTCCACCCCTTTTCCATTCTAGAGCCAGGTTTCGATCTTGGGATCGATATACCACCATCTTCACACCATTACCATACCATTGCTCAGTCGATAGGCCAACTCCCTCTCGGCACTATCTCAAGGCCCATAGCCCCTGGCTACGACCGACACTCTCTCATGGGGGAAGAAGAGAATGACTCATCTCATTATCTAGTTTAAGCAAAACCCAGGAAAGGTCCATAGCCGACAAGTTGGCACATGTATCGATAGATCAACCATACACTCTACAGAGGTTTTGCATAACCACAAGATCCACCTTCCTCGCTGACCATCATCAACTGGGCTGATTCCGGCCGCTTGCTAGCCTAGGATAATGCCACTCTACCATTCAGCCCTGGTACACCCCAAGTCTAGTCTGGGGTGGCTGAAACTGTGAGTCATGAGCAGGGTCCACAAGGTCTCTATGAAGTCTCGGAAGGGTGTGGGGGAAAATCCTCCATGCCCCGTACCTCCTTACACTGTCCGCTATCAACCTAGCAGTAGTGGCAATATCCTACCAAGTAGTCTGGCCATCCTGCACCATATAGGGCGAGTGGTATGTAAGGCTTCCCGGTGAATCTAAGTACTAGTAAGTCCTTAGGGATGACCAAGCTAGAATGTCTTCATCAGGGTTTCCATTTACCATGCCACCACAGCACCTCCACCCTAGGCTTCTCCCATCACAGGTTCACACCTAGGGCCACCTCATATTCCATTTCACCCACCACAGGTTTCCATTCCAGGGGTGCCCAGGTAGCACCCCATGGCAAGACTTGCCCCAGGCTCATTGTATACTCCAACTTGGTTCACACAACCCTCACCCTCCACACACCCAAGTCACACACGCAGCACTCTCCCCATAGTCTAGATATCACCAGTTTCCACCACGCGTTAATGTAGTATAAGCATAGTAGAAGTATGAGCAATGAAATATAGCAGCAAGCGTGTGTCTAGCCTAATAGCAGGGTATGCAGGGGTAAGGTTGCGTCAAGGTAAAGGCCACCAAGTAAGCATACTATCATGCAAGTCCTATCATAGTATGATTATAACAGTAAAGTAAAGCAATAGCAGTTCTATATTAGCCATGTGTAATAGGTGCTATGAGATTGGGTGGGATATGGCACCTTCAGTGTAGTCATCTCCGTTCTCCTCATGGTACTTATGATCCTCATCTGTCTGGTTCTCCT